>NC_063044.1:49911738-50515488 GCF_018812025.1 Megalobrama amblycephala | reverse complement strand
TTGCAAAGAGTAAAAGTGATAACGTGCATGCATGCATTCATAGACTGAAAGCATCTGCCTTAATTTTCATAACTCCATTCTTCTGTTTTGAGCCAAAATATACTTTTGTAATGTCATACAGTGGTACATAAAATATCTAAACATTCTTAAATCAAGATATTACTTGAGAAGCAGAATGACTTAATATATTAAAGGTGCAATATGTAATATTTTTGCAGTAAAATATCCAAAAACCACTAGGCCAGTGTTATATATTTTGTTCACTTGAGTACTTACAATATCCCAAATGTTTCCAATTATTTGTAAATCGTGAGAAAATTGCAATTTTAACAACGGCTCTGGGACGTGTGAGGAGTCGCCTGTCAATTGCGTCATACCCGCGTTACTCTCAGTTTCCTGTTTTATTTTGTAGAAACCATGGAAACACCAAAGACGCCTTTATATTTACATGTTTTAAAAGACAAGGGAACAACTGTTTACATTTATAGACAGAAAACAAATTGTTGTTATATAGCTCAACACGTTTAGTCTTATTGTTTAAATCTAATTTTCTTAATTTTTTGCGAGTACCATGCTTTACCATGCCTCAGAGAAAAAGCTTTTTTGTGAAGTAGCTAACATAGCATAATCAGATGCAGCTTTAATTTTAGTAACAATAATACAGCATTTTCTCCATCATACAATATGTTTTAAAATTAATTGCATGCCATTTATCAACACAAGCCATCCAGCATTTAATATGATATTCTAAAATCGATCTGTCTTACTGCAGTGTGAAACAAGTGTCTGGTAGCAGGCGCCGAACGTTATAGTAACGTTATAACATTTTCAACACACTCAAATGTATCTAATATGATAAACAGAGCTGTTACCTCATACTCATGACCGGAAAAGTGGAAGCAGCGCCAGCGACTGTGGCATAATAAAAGTCCCGCTGCTCGTGAGGCGTGTGTTGAGCAATCGCTCCAGCGGCCTCGTTCAGCTCCCACAACACTCAGTCCTGCTCTGCTTCATACTACAGTAACGTTAATAATCGCATCCATGAACATGATTTCTTCCCGAGTCCAATCCATATTCTTTTGCACCGGCTGTGAGGTGAAGACCACATGTCCCAAGATTCCGCGCTCAAACTTGGCGTCATCAAGCTACGCCTTTGTTTTGAATAGGCCTCTAGCGGACAGAAAATCTTACATATTGCACCTTTAAGTCTAATTAACTGAAAAATGTAGCAAAATTAAGTGAGTTTATGCTTAAAACTAGAAAAAATAGCTGCCAACGGGGTGAGAAAGATACACTTAATTCAAAGGGAAAACAAGATTATTTGTCTTACCCTATTTGCAGTTTTTTTTTTTCTTTTTTTAAGCATAAACTTACAATTTTGATACATTTTTCAGAAAACAAGACTTAATATTTTGTCATTTTCATGACGTCATTTTTATTTCTCCTCAAGTAAACATATCTTAATTTAATAATGTTTAGATATTAGTACTGGGAAATAATTGTCTAACATGACAACTAACAATCCATACTTACTTGGCCTTGGCTCTGGTTCAACACCACGAAATCGTCCATTGGCTCTGGCGTCGACTACTTGAAATGCATTGGTTTTAATGTTGTTCAAAACGTCTTCATAAGTTTTGACCCAGGACTTGTTAAAGGACGATTTGAAGTCGGCACGCGCTGGTTTACTATATTGGTCGGTAACGGGATGACCCTCCCTTAACCAGTTCTTTAACCCCCCGTCCAGAACCGACACGGAATTGTGCCCAAACACCCTAAACATCCACCACACCCGTGGCGCAGAGAACGAGCCAAAGTCGCTGGCATCGTAAACAACGACATGAGTGTTGTTCCCTATTCCCAGATTACCCACATAGTCTGCAAACTCGCCCTCGGGAGGAAGCATGTGATCAAACTCTGAGCTTTTGTCACAACACTCGTCGATGTCGAAAAACGAAGCTCCGGGAATGTGAGTTTGTTCGAACTCGGCCCTGGGGTTGCGTTTCATTTTAGGTAAATACCAAGATGCATCTAATATCCGCAGATTTGGTCCCACTCGGTTGCTTTTGACAGCGTCCGCGAGCCATCGCGCCGCTACGAGAGCTCGAGTTTGAGCAGCCATGTCACTCGCGCGCACCCCTACAGTACAACCTCTCGACGGCAGTCTATGCCAACATAGCGAGCAATGAATCAGGGCTCAAATATAACCATGGTGTGATATTTTGTTGACTGGAAAAGGGAGAATCTAAAAAATTAATTTCTTACTCATTTAACTTCATATTTACAATCTTTTTTGGGTTTTATTTGAAATATGACAAACAGCAACGCGAATATATGGTAGAGAAATCCTTTGCTGAACCGCAAGGGGGTATAGCTCAGTGGTAGAGCATTTGACTGCAGATCAAGAGGTCCCCGGTTCAAATCCGGGTGCCCCCTGGTAAAGTTTTTGTTTTTTTCTGTTTTGTCTTTTTGTATCTTCAGTGATCAATGCATTTAGTAATTAAACACAAAATATCCACCATTAGCAGCTATCTGACCTAAACTGGGTTCTAATTGGTTCATTGTATCTAAACTTAATTGGCAATCACTTGTTGACGCTATTAAGGTGTGCTGAAAATCTTTTACAAACCTGGGCCAAGTTTAAACCAGTAACCAGGCATCACAGCTGGCAAAGGGGCATGTCTGACTTTGACATGTATATATTGCCATTATTATGTAATCAAAATAAAAATTATTATTGCTGGTCTTCAATGATAATGTCAAGTTACTTTAATGTATTTGCACCAAAAATGATAAGGATTTATGCTGATATTATCCAAAACCACAATTTGCCAGGGGTGTTTCCAAACTTTTGGAGGGCAGTGTACATTGTAATGCCATTTAGTAAAAACACTTAAGCCGCGCACACACTTAACGATTGTAAGGCCGATTATGAATGTAAATTGATACTTATGACTGATCGCGCTCAAACGCGTCCAGTCAGAGCCAGTTGCGTTCAGTCGGCGATTACAGTCGGTGTTCAAATTCCATGTGTAAGTATTTAAATCTGCTTCAGTCGCAGGAAACAATCGCTGTATGTTGAGCACAGTCTTAAGAATGTTTTAGCTAGTCGTTAAATGTGTGCCCGGCTTTAGTATTAAATATTTGATTGCATAGAATTAAGTGATTTGATTTTTTTTTTTTTTTTAAGTTTGTAAGTTTTATTTCTTTTCCTTTTTTCTTTTTTTTTGACAAATGCATGACTGGATGTCAAAAAAGTTAACTCCATTCGAAAGATAAATATTCTTCTTTTCTTAACAGTATAGAAATGCAAGAAGCACATCAGAAATACAACAATGTTGGAAAGAATTAAGTGCAAGTGATGTTTTAATGGATGCAAAGGGTTAATAGTGCAAGGTTTATGAAACATATGAACTTCAAATGCCTGCACTGTGATGATTGTAGAATATAATGGTTTAGCTCTCAGTAGAAGAGGGGTGACAGACAGTTAAGCTTTTCTAACCAACCTATTTCATTCATTTGTTTTATCTCGATTTAGCTGTGTCATGTCCCAATATTTTTCAAATGAGGATGCTTCAAGCTATATATTGTAGAATAATCTTTAATTAGATTTTTTTTGTTTTGTTGTTTATGCTTACTTCCCTTATGTGACATCTGTGAGTTGGAGAAAGAAGCGCTGTTTTCTTTCACTGAGTGTTGTCAGTTTGTGAAAGACTTTTTTTTTTTAGCTTGTCACAAGGTATGCAGTTCAGTGGGAGTCATGAGAATAAAATTACATAGTCAGTTTTGAAGGTTTTAGCACTTCTCTAATCCTTTTAGATACTGATCAAAATGAACTGTTTAGTGGTTTTCATGCTTTTGAGGTTTCAGTAGAATTATCAGTCTGCATTTGATTACTATAGTGTTTAATGTGCTCTCTTGCTTATCAGTCAAGTGTTAAAATATTTCATTTAAAATATTTGACCAGCTACATGACAAGAATTGAAGTTATATCACATATTTTGTATGGCCATGACAAGCTTATTCTTGTTTTTGGTTTAATGAGCTAAGAGTTTAATGATAAAACAAATAAAATACAATAAGGATGATTTATCTGCATTTTATTATTATACATTGAAAGAATGTTATAAGAGTTTTATAATACAATTTTTATAAATCAGTAAGCCAGTTTGTAATGCATTCATATAATATTTTAGGAAAGTATTAAATCAGAAAAGAGAAGCAAAGATGATACAGAGATAGAGATAAAAAAAAATGAAATGCAGTGTTTTAATATGTAAGTATGGTATTTAAAATTCTGAAATACTCTGAAAGGTACATCAGTTCTTGCAAACAAACATTTAATCTTAGCTAAAACAAAGTCTGTAAATACAATAAGTATAGCAGAAACTGATTTACACCAAAAAATATGTAAATCAAACAATGAATCAAGGCCAGCTCCACATAAAATATTCTGTTGTCAGAAAACAATCTGTAATGTATTGTAGTTATAGTATAACTTTTATTTCAAGATTTCATATCTTTATTCTTGCTAAAATTCTTAAGAGTATATTTGGCATTGATTCCATACATTATATGTCAAGCTAAAACCCTGTAACTGTCAATATAAATACTGAGTATCCTGTGTTTGTAGAAAGTCCATATATACCATTTATGGCATAAACTTTTTGGCTTTCAGTCTGGGTATGATTTGCATGTCCCTGACATCATTGTGCTGCAGAAGCCAGCACAGGTATCTCTCTGTGCCCATACCCCATCCACTCGTTAGAAGTGGGATGACTTGACGCATGTTGATGTACCATTTGTATGAGTCCTCTGGTACGGCATGGTGTTGTAAGGCCTCTCGTACCATTTCAGGTGTAGAGTGACGTTCCCCAAGCCCTACTGTCTCTCCTAACCCCAAGAGAAGGTCAGCTGCCTTGGCTTTGCTCCTCCCTGAACCTTCAATATATGCTTGGTAGAAGGGCACTCCAAGATGGTCCATTTCTGTCAGCCAAACAGCTCCTCCATACTTTTTAATTAGGACTTTTTCTCCCTTTCGTGTTAGCTTCCTGCCAAACTGTGGTTGTCCCTCCTGAACCCACTCAAGGCAATCAGAGGATGGCATAATGCTAATGGCTTGATCCAAGGGTACTCTTGGAAGAGGTTTTTCTAAGTTCTTCAGTAGTTCTTTGGCATGAGATAGTGTTCCAGCTGTGTTTAAGATAATGTCAGAATGTTCCTTTACCATTGCCTGAGTCAAATGGGCAACATAGCCTTCAGCTACACTCATGGCAACATCCATGTCACCCAGAAGCTCGCATTCCACATGGTAGAACTGGTTGAGATGTGTAGCGTCTGGATCTTCCCCTCTGAAACTGGGGGACACGTAGTAAGCACCAGGAAGACCATCATGAAACCTCATATAGTACTCTAAAACAAACTGCATAGAGTCTGCCAGATATACATCTTGGCCCAACATGTTGACAAACACAGGCTCAGAATCTGACCCCAGACCCATTGGAGAGGAAATTGTGTCAGTTGTGATAGGTGTCAGTGCATAAGCATACTTGCATTTCTTGTTGAAGTACTCAACTGTGCTGTGAAATAGGGTGTTTTGGATTTGAAAGAGATTGCGATACCATTTGCTCTTGATGGCTAATGCAGCATGAGTTTGGGGGTCTTCCCAGGACTGAGGTGGAGTAGTCCTTGTTATCTTGGTGTGGATCTCTGTAAGGTCCTCTTTGTTAGCTGGAGGACCATCTATGGATGTTACATATCCTGTGTAAGTTGGGCAGAACTGAGAAGCCACGACAGGGTGTTTGGGGGCATTAGGTTGAGGAACTAATGGAATCAGTTTGGCATGGGCATAATCAAATTCAAACCCTTCAAATATGAGAGCTACACCATGGCCATTCATTCCTTCTTGCACAAGATGAGCAACTTTTCGTGTTGCCACAAGTAGGGCTGTATAGTCACTCTCATTCAGACGGAAGATGTCACTGGTAAGAGGTTTTCTTGGCACTAGAACTGTAAGGCCTGGTGTATTTGGAAAAGGAGTAAGGAAGGCTACATGTTCATTATCTTCCCAGACACGCCACTGTTGCTCTTCACCACGGATAATGCGAGGGAAAAGGCCGGTATCAGAAGGATCCCCGTGAAAGTCAAAGCAAGAAGGGGCATTGGGTGTCGGGAGTCGAGAGCGAATCTTTGCCTGCACCTGGTCAAGAATGGTATCTTCACATCGTGGACCACTTTTGGAGCTACAGTATCCAGGGTCATAAGGATTGAACTCCATTTCCTCAGCTAATTGAGGTTTCCATTTTGGTTCTAGGTCATGGAGAGGCAAGACTTTGATGTAAGCTGGCTTGTCAAGTTCTGGCATGGACACAAGGGCACAACGATGCACACCAAGTTTCTCGCAAAGGAGATTGGCAACAGTCTGTGCCCCCTGCATCATCGCTATGTAGTCAGGTAACACTAACTGAAAGATGCTACTCGGTCCATTAATAGTCTTCCGAGTGAGAACAGTGGCTCCTGGGGTCCAAGGATTAGGCTGTAGTTGAGCTACGAATTCATCAGTCTCCCAAATCACATTCATAAACTCCTTCTTAGGTCTTAAAACCTCAATTCGAGGAATGCCATTGACCAGTGAACCAACAAACATGACCCCAGCATTGGTTTCAATAACGGCTTCACCGTGATGGTCTACAGCAATAATTCCTGCACACTTTTCTTCCAGGTCGTTGTGGATAACTTCTCGACAAGCCTGTCTGAGACTGTAACCTTTGAGGTTGTATAAGCTGGCTACTTTGTGAGCAACTGTTTGGCGTAAGAAGGCATCACCATCACCAGAGCATGTCACGGCAAGTATCTCATCAGCATAAATTCCAGCCCCAACTATAGCAGTGTCACCGACTCTGCCTTTCCACTTGCCAACTAAACCTCCGGTGGATGTGGCTGCTGCTAACTTACCCCACTTATCCAGCGCAACTGCACCTACAGTTTGAGGATGGTTATTCTTGCTATAACCTAACTTCATAAGCAACTCCTTGTATCTTATGTCGGTGTCAAAGTACTCAGATTTCAATGTTGTTTCTTTCTCTCCAAGACTGTCTACAAACTCTTCAGCACCTTCTCCAATCAGCAACGAGTGCACACTCTTTTCCATAACACAGCGGGCTGCTTTTATTGGGTTTTTCACTCTTCGCAGGCAAGCCACAGATCCAGAGTTCTTCCCATGTCCATCCACAATGGTGGCTTCCATTTCATGCTCCCCATCTCGGTTATATACTGATCCCTTACCAGCATTAAACAAGAAACAGTCCTCCAACGCAACTACGCTTCTTTGTACTGCATCCAGACTACTACCTCCATGAAAAAGCACTTTTGCTCCAAGAGTTAGAGCTGTTTGAAGGGCAAATTCGATGGCCCCAATCACCTTCTGATTTAACATCATTTCCTCTCCTGCCCCACCGTGGATCACTAAAGTGAAATCTGGCTTCATGGTTTTGTTGTGTCCTTTTTGCTCCACAGCACTGACTGCATCATCCGCTGAAGATCCATTTACTAGTTTTTCTTCATTGTCTTGCAGGAGACATTCAATGGCTCCCATCTGCCCTGCAATGGCATACCTTAGTGCCAGAAGCATTACTAGTTTTAGATTGAACTCAAGTCTTCCTTTGAGATTTCCCAGGACATTGGCAAAAGTACCCTTCCCATTCAGGACTAGACGTACTTTGTCTTTCCTGCCTAGATACGTGACGGCCAGCTGGTCTGTAGCATAGACGTTACCTACAGCACACTCAACTCCCTCCATTAGATCTGATCCTGTCAAGTAAATCGAAGGGCATCCAAAAGGTTCAAGAAACTTCTTGAGTGGGTTATCTTGAGACATAGATCTGCGCAGGGCTGCCAGATGAGGCCCCACTCCAAGGCCAAGTTTTGTAGCTTTGATGAGGTTTTTATGCTCTAAAAAGGCAAGGTGAAAGAGATGGAAAAGCTCATTTGTGTACTGGGGAACATTGTCGGGGCCAATGCAGGATGCCAGTGCTGTAACAAGCTGGTGAGATCTCATAGTTGTGGAGTATGTGGGATCACAGCGGCCGTGTTTGAAGTGACGCATGTGAGTAGGTGTAACCATGATAAGGCTAGTAGCTGTATCCCCAAGTGTTTGCCTCAAGGACAGCTGCAAAGTGAAATTAATCCATGCATCATATAGACCTCTGTGACCCCTTAAGGTGGTGAACACATCTGGGTAAGATGAAATTTCAAAAGTCATGACGGACTGGCTAGCTTGTAGAAGACTAGGAACAGACTGATTCGGCACAGTAATGCCTTTCAATGGCACTTTCAGAGGTTTAGGGAGAAGAGTACCAGCATTTGAGGATGTACCTAACCCATTGGTTTGGGTGTTTATTATTTCTATGTTTTCAGATTCCGAGAGCTGCCACAGACGTTCAACGACAAGTCCAGCTACCATTCCATCTAGGGCACAATGCTCAAACAACATGCCTGCTTGGCCATCTTTAAAAACCACCAAGTTCACCACCTGTTGATGAAGATGGTAAATAGTTATGTCATTCTTCCATTCATATCTAAACATTACAGCCATTTGAGTCTGATTTAGCATTACAATAGGAAATCATTTAACCCATTAATTTCAATAGTACTTGATTTTATCTTTTAAAGGTGCCCTAGAACGTGTTTTCACAAGATGTAATATAAGTCTAAGGTGTCCCCTGAATGTGTCTGTGAAGTTTCAGCTCAAAATACCCCATAGATTTTTTTAAATTAATTTTTTTAACTGCCTATTTTGGGGCATCATTATAAATGCGCCGATTCAGGCTGCTGCCCCTTTAATTCCTCGCGCTCCCTGCCCCTGAGCTCGCGACTGCCTTAAACAGCATAAGCAAAGTTCACACGGATAATATAACCCTCAAAATGGATCTTTACAAAATGTTCATCATGCATGCTGCATGCATGCATCGGATCGTGTGAGTAAAGTATTTATTTGGATGTTTACATTTGATTCTGAATGAGTTTAAGGCTGTGCTCTGTGGCTAAAGCTAACATTACACACTGTTGGAGAGATTTATAAAGAATGAAGTTGTGTTTATGAATTATACAGACCGCAAGTGTTTAATAATGAAAATAGCGACGGCTCTTGTCTCCGGGAATACAGTAGAAAACAATGGTAACTTTAACCACATTTAACAGTACATTAGCAACATGCTAACGAAACATTTAAAAAGACAATTTACACATATCACTAAATATATCACGATATAATGGATCATGTCAGTTATTATTTGCTCCATCTGCCATTTTTCGCTATTGTTCTTGCTTGCTTACCTAGTCTGATGATTCTGCTGTGCACAGATCCAGACGTCCTGCCCTTGTCTAATGCCTTGAACATGGGCTGGCATATGCAAATATTTGGGGTGTACATATTAATGATCCCGACTGTTACGTAACAGTCGGTGTTATGTTGAGATTCGCCTGTTCTTTGGAGGTCTTTTAAACAAATGAGATTTACATAATAAGGAGGAAACAATGGAGTTGTTCTCACTGTATGTCATTTCCATGTACTGAACTTTTGTTATTCAACTATTCCAAGGTAAATTCAATTTTCGATTCTATGGCACCTTTAAAAACGTTTAAACATTTAAATACGTTTTAAAAAAAATTAAATTAGCAGCAGGGTTGTGCATTATTCAGAACTGATTTGCATGGTCGAAGGGCACATAATTATTAATGCACAATTTGTGTTTCTTTGAAGAGCAGAAAAGTACATTTGTGTCATTTTAATAAAAATTCCAATTCAACTTCATGTTGGACACCAATCCAATTAAAATTCCAAAACATGGAATTTAAAAAGTGATGGAATTCTTCATTTCTGAAATTTGTCAAATACCAATTAGCATAGGAAATTATGATTACTGCAAAACAGTACTAATTATAAGGTTCTATTTGTATAAACATCCTTTTTTTTTTTTTTTTTTTTTACATACCTTATCATAGTATCTCAAACATCTGCCATCTTTCTCCCCTAGTCGGACTGTATTAAGTATTTCTGCAAGATCAGCTGGAGCTGGGCGGTCTTCCAGGGAAACAGCCAGAATGGCACTCTCCATCATTTCAAGTGAAACTGCTGCTTCACCCCCTGCCTTTAAGATATCCATTCTCACAGAATGCCAGGTTTGGCGATGAAGAGAAGACAGACCACATATAGTGCAGGAGTCTTGTTCTGGGGCCGCTTCTGGGTGACTCATTGCATGCATAAGTTGGGCGTAGATGTCATTGAGAGGCAAAGGAGAAAGAGATTCCCTTGAACTTTGTTTCCATAAAATTTGAATCGGAAATATACCCCCTTGACAGGTCAATATGGCGTGAAGACTGTCTGGGTATGTCTGGAACATTAAGGCCAAGAAAATTAAACATTTAGATGAGTGAAATATGTAATTAATATAAGTTTTACTTTTTTAATGTAACTGAAAATAGTAAAAGTCGGAGGTTAATTGAAAAAAAAATACCTTTAGCTCATCCTGGCCCTTGCCTGGTAGGCGGCTAGCTGCAAAAACCTGTGACTGTTGCGTTCGCTCAGTTGGTACATCCCCTTCCACCAGCCATGGTTCACTGTACAGCTTAGCAGCTGCCCACAGCAGGGCCGTAGCCCGCTCTATCTGCGCGAACTCCCCCTTTAGCTTAGAGGAGGGCAGGACAGAAGGAATAGCAGTGGAAGTAGGCAGGGGATCGTAGCAGGAGAGCAGCCTCTTTTTGAATTCCTCAGTTACCCAGTTCTCACGTCCAAATGCATGTTCCTTCAGGTGTTTTTGGACTTCCTGGAGTGCATCTCTCTGCTGAAAGAGGGCAGTTTTATAGTGTTGGTACTGGTCAGGATTTAAGGTGAGCTGAAGCACCCGGCTAGCTTCCTGGAGAGTAACATCCAGTTCTGGAATTGGATAATCAGGTAACGCCATCCTGCAGAGTAGAGGATAAAACATAAAACTTTATACCACATGCTTAAGTTGTGTCATGTGATTTAAATTTGATACCATGTTTGTATGATTACACCCAGTGTATTTTCTCAGGGTACATGTAACACATGACTTTTTTTGTAATGTGTAATTCAATAATTTCATTACATGGCTTAATAAATTGTCTTATTTACAGCACAAAAGTCTCAGTGTGGTTTGGTAATGTACTTTAACTCTACAAATGTTTCAAAGGCAAACAACACATTTAAAGATGAATGTACATGATGACTTGATGGCATTTACACATTCTAAACATAGATACTCCAAATTAACTTCTGTCAGGATACTTTTTGGTCATTTGGCCATGATGGGAATAGGATGCTATTTGTATAGCCAGTTGTCATGGGAATATGTCTCATGCTGCATGTTCCTAGTTGTTTAATTCAATTTTGGCTGATTTAATCACGCTCCGTCTCTTTTTGTAACTCTTGTAATGCTGCCTTTCTTTTTTCCATTTATGGACCCTGGTGACATGGAAGTTCACTCTAGGTGACCTTGATCACGTCATGTGATTGATTACTACTGAATTCATTCACTTTAAATCAGAACAACACCCATGTAAGTACGATTTTGAGACAGCTGTATTTTCTGCAAGAAAAACTACATTTCATGACTTTTTCTCTGCCGTATATACAGGGAGTGCAGAATTATTAGGCAAGTTGATTTTCTGATCATATTTTTTTCCCAAGCACATTTTACCAATTCCAATCCACATCAATCTTAATAACTACTATTAATATTGTTTTTAATCATTTATAAGTGATATATAATTGTTCATGAAGGCTGGAAATGAAAAATGCCTTATATTCAGGTGTGCAGAATTATTAGGCAAGTTTTCTTTTACAGGCAAAATGAGCCAAAAAAGAGATTTAACTCAGACTGAAAAGTCAAAAATTATTAAATACTCATGAGAAGGACGCAATACTAATGCAATACTAGAAATTGCAAAGTTAAAGCATGACCAAGGGACAGCAAAATGCTCATTGGGTCAGCGGGGTCAGACAACAACAGGTGGAAAAGAAAAGACACATGTTAACTGCAAAATAATTAAGAATTAAGGTGAAGAATTAAGTGTGAAACCATCAGGAACCCTTTAGTCTCCAGCGCCACCATTTTCCAGAGCTGCAACCTACCTGGAGTCTCCAGAAGTGCAAGGTGTTAGGATCTCAGAGACTTAGGTTAGCTAAAGAATCCTAAAAAATGACCTGCACTTGATAAGAATCACAAGCTGAAGTGTTATAAAATACATGAAGACTGGGTTTTAATAGGGCTTATAGACAGACAGATTGAGAGTGACTCCTGAAGGACCAGCACCACATCCTCTTGTACCACTGTTTGAAGAATTTATCCAGAATCTGGCAGTAAGGTGTGGGAGTTTACTTTTAGTCCATCTAACTTATCCATCTCTAGTCTCTGAGATCCTGAGACCTTGCACTTCTGGAGACTCCAGGTAGGTTGCAGTTCTGGAAAATGGTGGCGCTGGAGACTAAAGGGTTCCTGATGGTTTCACACATAATTCTTAATTATTTTGCAGTTAACGTGTCTTTTCTTTTCCACCTGTTTTTGTCTGACCCCGCTGACCCAATGAGCATTTTGCTGTCCCTTGGTCATGCTTTAACTTTGCAATTTCTAGTATTGCATTAGTATTGCGTCCTTCTCATGAGTATTTAATAATTTTTGACTTTTCAGTCTGAGTTAAATCTCTTTTTTGGCTCATTTTGCCTGTAAAAGAAAACTTGCCTAATAATTCTGCACACCTGAATATAAGGCATTTTTCATTTCCAGCCTTCATGAACAATTATATATCACTTATAAATGATTAAAAACAATATTAATAGTAGTTATTAAGATTGATGTGGATTGGAATTGGTAAAATGTGCTTGGGAAAAAAATATATATATATATATATATATATATATATATATATATATACACACATTATTTTTAATAAAATCTACATTTACATACTCCTTATTCAAAAAAGAATTATACAATATTCTTATAAAAGTAATTGCCTGCAAAACATGGCACTGTCTTGCTTAAAACAGCTTGAACCATCCTATACCAGGCCAGGTTGTGAAATTTGATAAATTAAGCCAGTTAAGACAAACCAAACAAGATAGTTTGTTGAAGATTTTTTTTTTTTTTTTTTTTTTTTGCAAGGAACTTAATACTTTTTACATACAGATTTGTTATTCTAATGTATGCATGTATGTTTTTTTTTTTTTTTTTTTTTTTTTTTCCAGTATTTCTCAAAATATTTTTCAATCACAAATGAAGCCAGGATATATTTGTATACATTTTCTAAAAGAAAAAAAGATTTTGTTTGTTTTGTGGCTGTCCAAACAAATACTAAACAAACTAACTAACTAACTAACTAACTAACTAACTAACAAATAAACAAAACAAAAAAAAAACATCAAACCACTGATCTTGAAAGAAAAAAATCCAACAACATTTAAGCTGTATATTGCAAGTAAGTTGATGTCTGTTTTTAGAAGAAAAAAAAGCAAGAAAGTAAAATCATGACCTCACAATGCATAATTACAGAATTGTGAGGGCAAATGAATGAGCTTCCAGATTGAGCTTCCATCTACCATTCATTTATTGATTTAAAACACAACTGGCTCTGTGTACATCAGTTTTTAAATGTTCAGATGTATTATTGAATAATATACATTTTTATATATAGTACACTAACAAATCATTGCACATAGTGGTTTAAAGTTTGGTTGACACCATTTTCTGATTTTCAGTGCAAAGTTATTTAAATTTTCTTTCCAACAAACTTTTGTATTTTAATATCTGAAAAGAAACATTAAGCAAAAAACAATATATGAACATTTAACTCACCTCAGAGCAGTAAAGACTTCCAAAGTATATGTCGACTAGTCAATGCGATGAGAGCTAGTGTGCAACAACCTTTTGTCGCAGTGAACAAACAAGAAGAGGACCGTAATCTGAACCTAGTGATTCCAATTAAGGAATTTAATTTCCTGTCTCCCAATAGACATGGTCAGTATAACAGGAATATTGTCACACTGACATTCCTTTTCTTTATATGCAATAAAAGAGTATCAGCCTTATTTATAATTTCTACAACTGAAAACCATTTTTGATACTACAGTTTTATTCTGACTCCAGCTGAAGCTATTTTAAAGTCAAGTCTATATAAATTGACCTTTCTAGATTTTCTGTGTGGATGATCTTTATTAGTATGCATGCTTTAAACAGATTTGCTACTGTATATACAGGTGTGTTGATTTGTTGTGTGGTGTTTTGATGTAATGTAATATTTGTTTTTATATCCATTTACATTTTTTTCATGATTGGTCAGCACTTTGAGCTATGAAGTAGTTGTAAAGTGCTTTATAAATAGAGGAAATGAAAGGAATGAAATGTAACGGTGTGTTCAATGACAGTCTTGTTCTCTGTAGATTATTAATCTGATGCCCTATGCACACATATCATTTTCTTTCTGCATTCACATCCTGCCGTCATTCAGAATAACCTGCAAAATGTGATTAGACTTTAAGTTGAATTAGCTCAGTCTTACTTTATATTCTCATTCATCAGTTTTAGGATATCATATTATGACAGTAATATAATCTGGACATTTAGGTAACTTTTGCACACTGTAATCAGGTTGTCTGTAAAGGACATTGAAGTTTCATTATCTCACTAAAAGACATCAGATGGTAGATGAAGGATTAGGAGTTCCTAACAGACATGGAAGCCTAAAACATGTCATGTGATGTGCTGTGTGGTGATGATTTCTGTTGTGTGCGAGTGTCTCCTGCTATCTGAACAAAGAATGTATTGAGCGAGTAATCTTGTGTGTCTCACGTGAGGAAGGCCAAATTATTTTTTAGTGAAATTGCAGGTGCCCTTTGTTATCAGACATCCAGATAATGAACAACTGTGACATTCAGGCTGAACACGTCCTGATCAGGCATACCTTGAAAAATTGTGCTATATTATTATGTTGTTACATTATTCCTCTTTTAGTGTTTCTTGAATTTGAAGATTGGGTTCCTGAGTGCTTCCTGTGAATCTTAGAACACACTTTCACTCGTTTTTGTTTGTTTGTTTTAACTTGTCAACTAACAAAGTCCATTAATCGTTTGTACAGATTCTGTATTTAATATAGCATGTTACATTTTTGGAAGAAAAAAAAAATCTTATTCATTTGTTTTGGTAAGGCTAGTTTCATAAGCAATCTAAATGATAATGCATAATTTGACACAATTATAGTCTGTTTAGAAAGGAACAATAAAAAATATTTTTGATATTTACCTCTTTTGTTTTTCACACATGAAATTTTATATTTCACTTTGATTGTTTGGCATGATCGTTTGACAACTTTTGATAAAACTTCAGGTCAGAATTATTCTTTGTTGACTGTGTTGTAATATAAAGACTCAAATATGTAATTTCACACAGTAAATATTGAAATGTTTTGTTTATAATTACTCTTTTCATAATAGAGATTCAATATTTAAGATTTAATGTCTGGATAAGAGTAAAATAAAACACATAAAAAGCATTTTAAAGTTTCACACAATAAATAATGAAGTGTTTTATGTTTATAATTACTATTTTCATAATAGAGATTTATTATTTAAGATTTAAAGTCTGGATACCCAGGCGAAAAAATACTATAGTAAAGTACTTGAATTAATTTGTTGTGGTAATTCTATAGTTGCTGTTAATATAACAACTATAGTAATAAAAACAAACTACTTTACCCAATACTGTACTAAATTTTCTACAACTAAAGGGTATATTATACTACAATGAATACACTACAGTTTACTGTAGTAAAACTAAAGTATACTACAGTATTTTTTACAGTTTATCAGTTCACTATAGTTTATGCTGCAGTATGCTGTAGCGTTCATTAATAAAGTGTTGTAAATACTATTATGTATACAGTATTCTTCAATTTACTATAGTATGGTTCAAAAACACTATAGTATTTACTATAAATGACTATAGTATTTTTTCACCTGGATAAGGGTAAAATAAAAGCATTTTAAAGGTATTAAAAAACAATATTTTATTTTTAAAAACCCATGATACATTGTAGAAAGTCCCGAAATACACTGGTAATGCCAACTAAATAGTCAGCACACTATTTTTGAGCCACAGCCCCTGTTACAAACCGGAAGTATTCACTAATTATCTTCTTCCGGAGCGGCATTTGGTCGACCCTTCACTGAATGCTGATCTCCTCCACCCTTGACAAGCCAAACATTAATTTCCTGTCTAATTCAAACGTGAGTAAAAGTTTCTGTTGTCTCCGGATATGAGTTTATAGAACATGTGATACCTGAGCGGTTAAGATTATTGGCACATTTACACAGTTAAAGAAGGTCACTGGAGATGAGGCTAGCTAACGGTAGCGTGCAAAATAACTGCAGCTCTGCTTGTAAACGTCTCGTTTTCATACACAGTTACCCGGAGATATCGTTATTACTGTACAAACTATTGTTTTTATTTTCACCTGATATTCCTGAATATTAAGTGTGGAGCAGGTTTTATTGCACTGGGAATCGCAGTAGTTAAAAGGCGATAGTTCAGTCAGCTTATTCAGGTATCAATCAAGGCATTCAAATGTGATGCATATATTTTTAAAAACACCAACATTTTATGATCATAAGTGACTAGTGCTGTGATGTTGCACGCTTCGTTACAGGGTCATATGACTGATAATGTGGTCAAGAAGCCGCACGCGCCAGCACTGGTCTGGTACAATAATAATGTGTTTTGTTTTGAGTTTGAAGAAGAGCGCTGAATTGTGGTCATTTGAATGCGGTTTGGGTGTGTCAGCTGTTTATTACTGAATCTCTGATAGCATTATGACCGCATTTACCACAACACTTTGGTGTGTTCAGTGACCTGTTGTCGTCCATCCAAAGGGTGGTATTAAAGTCACCATGAAATTGAATTAAATTCTTGTTTTTTATGGAATATTGCAGTGTTTATTCTAACTGATTTAACTGTGCACATCATTATTTTATTAAATTCTCGTGCCCTCATAATCCTTAATCAAAATAATTTCCCTCCCTCTTTCAGTGACATCTCTTCTCTGATGATGTGTTTACTGGCGTGAGGGCGGGGCAACCTGTCACTCACATGACATCACAGCAATAGCAAACCACAACCACAAAATCAAGTCTCTCCTTACATTGTTTTCTTATTCAAGAAGCCGTTTCACTTGGATATACGTCTAGGGTTGCAAAGGGGCAGAAAGTTTCCGGTAAATTCCACGAGAATTTTGGAAATATTCCAATTTGGAAACTTAACAGGAATTTATGGGAATTTACGGGAATTAATTGGAAATTGGGAAATTTATATATCGTATACAAACATAAATAACATAAATTTATATAATATACAAACATAAATATAAACATTTTGTTTGGTCATAACATTAATTAATTCTAATTTAGTAAATATGTAAAATAAATATTTTTATTGCAGCAATTGTTATGTGTTTATTTCAGTGTCACATGATCCTTCAGAAATCATTCTAATATGCTGATTTGATACTCAGTTATTATCAGTGTTGTAAACAGTTGCGCTGCTTAATTTTTTTTGGAACCTGTAATACTTTTTTTTAGGATTCATTGATGAATAAAAAGTTAAAAAGAACAGCATTTATTCAAAATAGAAATCTTTTCTAACAATATCACTTTAATATCACTTTTTGTTTTATCAATTTCACACATCCTTGCTGAATAAAAGTATTAATTTCTTTCAAAAAAAAAAAAAAAAATTACTGACCCCAAAATGTTGACTGGTAGTTTATATTGTTACAAAATATTTTTATTTTAAATAAATGCTGTTCTTTACATTTTTATTTATCAAAGAATCCTGAAAAAAGTATCACAGGTTATAAAAAATATTAAGCAGCACAACTGTTTCCAACATTGATAATTGAGTATCTAATCATCATATTTGACTGATTTCTGAAGGATCATGTGACACTGAAGACTGGAGTAATGATGCTGAAAATTCAGCTTTGCATCACAGAAATAAATTACATTTTAATGTATAATAAAATAGAAAACCATTATTTTAAATTGTAGTTATGTTTCACAATATTACTGTTTTTTTCTGTATTTTTGATCAAATGTGCATGTTATGGACTGGGGGAATGCCCTATGGGGAATGCACAGTGCGTGCAGGGGGTGTGGCCTCAATAGCCTTGCAGAAAATAGTGTGCTGTGTGAATGTCAGGGTAAAAATTCAACTGAAATTGCATTAAATCTGGTTGTTTTAACCAAAATTATGCTGCAAGATGTTTTTTTTTCAACTACATTTAAGTACCCTGTTATAGGCTAACCTGTAATTTTGCAAATTCCCTGTTTATTCCAATGAATTCCCATATATTCCCGTTAATTCCCATGGAAAGTTTACAGCTTTGAAAACCTATATACTTCAGAATAGGGAAGAAAAGGCTATTGCAACTTCCGTTTCATGCCGGCTTTAAAGTGTGCATCTTCTTTTCCAGGTGCGTGTGAGACATCTGTCTCTGCCCGCTCTGAACCCTCCCTGATGGGCGGCTGGTCCCGCAGTGCCGTGCTGCAGCTGTACCGAGCTCTGCTCCGTGCAGGTCAACACCTACAGTACACCGACCGCGATTACTACCGGCGTGCAGTGACCCGAGAGTTCAGACGCTGTCAGACCCTCAACGCCCCAGCAGAGAGGGAGGACGCGCTGAAGAGAGGCCAGTTCTTCCTCAACAGCAGGCTGGGCGGCTTGGTGTAGAAGAAGTGGCCCATCAGCACCAGACAGTCTGCCTGAAAGCCGGTAAAATGAGCATTTCTGCATTTGAAACATTGTTGGCAGCTTGCAGCCGCAGGAGGTGAATGTCTATACTGGGGTTGTTATCATTAACTACAACTGTTAAAAACATTTTTGTTAATTGGAATGAGGCTGAAATAAAATATGAATATTAGGTGAAAAACTGAAATGAATTCAAAATTAGAAATATTGCATTGGCACCTGAATTGAAGCACTAAAATTGCTCCCTGGAAATAAATAAAAGATCAAATAAAAATACCTAAATAGACATATTTAATCATGACAAAGGCACATAACAACATTGCTAAAAAATTAAACTGAAATTAAAATGAAAACTGAAAAAAATAAAAACAAAAGCTAATTTAAAATATTAATAAAACTTTAAAAAAAAAGAGCTTAATGTTAAGGATTTTTTCTGGTTCAGATTTTTACTGGCCCAGCTAGTGAATAAAAATAGTTAATTGTTTTTATTTTTAACCCACGTAACCTCTTATTTGAATATATACAGTTATGACAACAAAACTAGACTGGTATAATTTTACAATTCCTGATATTACAGCAAAAACTGCTAGCATATCTAATATGAAGTTCAAACATTATGAAAGACAAGTAAACAGTCAGTAATAAAAGAACAAATAAACAAATTACAAGCGATGGCACAAATAAAGTAAAGCAATGAAATAAACAGTGCTTTAAGATTTTCAGGTAGGTCTAACAGTAGTGTTCATGTAAGAAATATTACAGAAATGGAATAATCAAATGTAAAATAACACTGGATACAGTCTTCATTGTATAAATTAAATATTAATCCTTATTAAAGCTACAAAAGTGATTCAATGAAGAGCAGTGAGTGATTTTTCTTTTTCTTTTGGTGTTTGATTAACATTAAGGACACAGGGATATTTGGCTGCTGTCACTTTAAGACCTCATGCACCTCTACTGTATATTGATGCACATCTGGTTTCTATCAGCTGTTAACATTTTTAATATATTTAACATATTTCACAATTGACCAATTACAAATTCCCAAACTGCCCCGATTGTCTTTCACGCTGGCCATCAGGCAGTCCTTATTGTCGCCATACTGTGTCTAAACTTCTGACCAATAACAACACAAGCTATTTTTTGACATAACTGGAACATGTCATGTGACATTGTGACTCACGTGATGTCACCACTAAGTAAACTGCATGTAAGCTCTGCATCTTACACAACTTATAGTTGATGAAAAAATCCATTTCTTGTCTTTTCTTTTCCTGCTTTCTTGCTCCATCTCAGAGAGAGAGGGAAAGATCGATGGCAGGAGTGAACGGGGATCGGAAGGGGAAGAAAGACGACAATGGGCTTGGGACAGCGATCGACTTTGTGCTCTCAAACGCAAAGCTGGTGCTGGGAGTCGGGGGAGCAGCCATGCTCGGGATCGCCACACTGGCGGTCAAAAGAGTGAGTACAGGAACATGATGTAATGCTGTCCTAAGGAATCACATTTCCTGTGATCTTCATGTGTATATGATGATATTGTTATTATTATAATTATTATAGGTTTATAATTAAGTTTGGTTTGTCTCAGATGTACGATCGGGCTCTCAGTGCCCCATCCAGTCCCACTAAAGCCGAACCGTCAGGACGGAGAAGCTGGGAGGAGCCGAGCTGGCTGGGGTCGTCGCCACGGACGTTGAACCATGACATGAAACAGAACATCAGCCGCTCTCTACAGACGCTCCCTACCTCCTCCAGCTCCTTCAAGCCAGGTAATAAATCTCTTCAATGCAAAGACCATGAGACAACTTGTGCCTTTCAATTCCCTGATGACCTCAAAATGTCAGTTACCCCTTATTTTAAATTTAATTCTGTTTTATTTCATATTATTGAATTAAGAATTTTCATAGATTTGAGGAAAGTTATTTTTTCATTTTCATTCTTTTGAATGTTTAATTTATTTATTTTTAATCCTGGGCCACCATGGACATGGTTTATCCCTAGTTTATCCTATCCTAACCTGTATCCTTATTGTTTACCAGGCTTGTACATAACGGAGTGTCTTCTCTACTTGCTCAGTGGGTATTTAAACCCTTCCTTAACTAACACACTGTAGGTTTCTGTAGCCCCTTTATTCGTTTTCTGGGCGTTAAGGATGTGCATAATCATTTTGACTAATTGGTGAGTTATCAATGAATTATCAATGTCAAGTAAGCAATGGAAATATTCAGAATCTACCTCACTAATCAGTCAGCTGTTGAATGATTAGTTCACCATCCTGTGCCATCTCTCCTCCATCATAGCCCAAGCCTAGTATCAATCTGTGTGTGAAAAACTAAAGATTGTGTTGTTTTAGGCTGTGTGTTGTGATTGAGTAGAATGAATCTACCAGGTGTTGACCTTTGGAAGGTGTTTGATTAATTAAATATGCTAGATCAATGCCATTTAAGTCTGTTTTATGTTTTCTTCTGCTTTTTATTTTAGATTCTTTACATCGTGTTATGGGTCGTGGTGGCGGCAGCTCTGGTAAGGCTGAACTCCAGAGGGCACGGCTGCGTCTCTCACTGCAGGAACACCTCTGGGCCTTTTTTCATGAGCGAGTGGCGATCCCCTCGGACGAGCAGGCCGTAGCTCGCCGTGCCGCGTTGGATATCTGTGCGGAGCTCCGAGTGTTCCTCCATGCCAAACTACCTGATATGCCATTACGAGAAATGTACCTGAGCGGCAGTCTGTATGACGACCTCCAGGTGAGAACAGAGGGGAAACATTCAGAAGGGTTTTTCACACTGCATTTAACCCTGGGTTATCGTTGTTCTAAACACCGCTTTTAACCCAGGGTAAAGGAACGTTTCACACTTGTAATTTAGAGGTTTGGGTTAGCACCGGGGTTATGAAATCCTGCTCCGGAGCAGGGTTAGCACCGCTTTTGTGGTGTCAAACTTGTAGAGTGTGAAACGATACAGCGTTAGAATGTTACAGCTAGACGCTTAGCAACCGACTAATCGAGTACTCGTATTTACCTGCTTTGTTCATTTACGGAAACACTGTGCGTTGTATATAAACAGTAAATTCAGCGTTTCAGAGGGAAAATGTCAAATGCTGACAATTTTTGTGTAAGCAGTGACATGTTTTTTCATTTTATTTTTAGGTGGTGACTGCTGATCACGCCCAGCTGATGGTACCCATGATCCTTGAGAAGAATCTCTGGTCACCCATTCCTGGTGAGGACACCATCATGAACGTTCCAGGCTTCTGGCTGGTTCGTCGGGAAAACCTTGAGTACTTCCCGCGTGGAAGCAGTTACTGGGACCGTTGCATGGTGGGTGGTTACCTTTCCCCAAAGAGCGTCCTAGAAGTTTTCGAGAAGCTCGTCGCCGGCTCCATCAACTGGCCCGCCATCGGTAGCGTTTTAGATTACGTCATTCGACCCGTGTCCCATCGGAAACGCTTACGCTAGAAGTGCAGTACGAAATGGACCGTCGCCTTTACGTGGACTTCCTCCCGTTGCTTGTTATGGAGGACGGTGTCTCGCTGATCGCCAAACCGCATCGATTGGCTGCCGAACGGCACGAGAACCTGTGGCGGCAAAGTTTTCGCGTGGCGGAAACGGCAAAGTTACGTGCCCTCGATCAGGAAGATGGCGGGTGCCGTTGCGCATGTCTTAAAGTTGTTAAAGCCGTGTGTAAACTGAATCCAGCGTTAACACGATTAAATGCAAGCCAGCTTACTAACGCAATCCTCCTTCTGAGCGAACAGGAGGGTGATTGGACTCAGGAAGCACTTGCTGACCGTTTTATGCAGCTGCTTCGTGCACTAGTGGGACACCTAGAGGCTGGGAGGCTACCTAGCATCTTAAATCTCAAAGTCAATCTGTTCTGTGAGCTAACGCCACAGGAAATAGACGAACTGGGATACACGCTTTACTGCGCATTGTCCGACCCAGAGAGCCTTTTGAGAACTGTTTAACAACTCATGCACAAACACTACCACAGTTTGGTCCACAGTTCATACACAAACCAAAACAATGGCAATGTTTTCACGTGTGTCCTGTTCTGAGTAGATCAGTAACCTCAGTTGTTTTTCTATTATACCATCAGCAGTTATTTTCAGGTACTATGAACTCATCTGTTGGTCATATTTTATATGGCCCTTCATATATCATTTAGGTGTTTTTTAGCTTTCTTAATGCACAGTGAAGTGGCATGAAGGCTATATATCTAGTGGAGGATCCGATTCGAACTTCATTGATCAGTATGTGATATTCATTATGAATTCGGGCACTGTCATCCCATGTTTCCGTTAAATGCTTTGAAATTCCATGGAGGTAATTTGGCATGTTACATTGATAAATTCATGGTTTTATGTTCTCTTGTTTTTTTGTTATGTGGCACATGGTTCAGTATTTCCTTGCTTTGTTCATGAATGCTTACAGATTATTTCTGTCCATTATTCAAAATTAATTGCAAAGAAAAACAAAGTAAAAAAAAAAAAAAAAAGCAATTTATAGTGTTGTCAGAAGTATCGACTGCGATACCAAGTCGGTAATGAAATTTTAAAAATGTGACGCTTTGAGCGCTGAGCAGCGGATTCGTAAACACCTCTGATTGGCCTTTGTTTTGATGCGCTCATCAGACATGTCTGTGATTGGCTACACTGATCAGCGTTGATCATTGTAGCCAATCACATACATATCTGATGAGCACATGAACACAATGGCCAATCAGAGGTGTTTACGAATCCACTCAACAGCGCTCAAAGCGCCATATTTGTAAAATTTCATTACCGACTTTGTATTGCGGTTGGTTCTTTTGACAGCACATTTTACTAGTATTATAAGCAGTGCTAATGGAGTAATGTTATGTAAGCATTTTCATTTGTTGGTAATGTAGCATACATTGCTTTTCTTCATACTCTTAAAGGTCGCTCATAGAAATGTGATGAAACGGGTTATTAGACACTGCTGAAATGAGAAGCTAAACACCTGAATTAATCATCAAAAAATTTTTTAAATGACTTTAGAATGGCTAAACAAAGAGCAGATGTGATTTTTATTGTATTGAAGCTGCCTGATAAACCAAGACAACCCATGCAGACCTCCTTAAATCTGTAGAATCATTTAAAAGATTTAGGAAAACAGAAATGGAAGGATGTTTCCCCTCTTGTCTATATATTGTATGAGGATGTGTGGGCTATAAGGAATGTTTGGATGAACCGAAAGGTATTGTGTGCAAAAGATGTACAATAGCCTAATAAAACAGAGACATTTTAGTATTTTTGTACTGATTGTACAGATGTAACCAAAAATAGGTGTGAAACTATTTATGTATGTCTTGTTATGATCATACTTTGTGCTTGGAGCGTGTCGTTTGATAGAACAAAATATAAAATAGGCTACATCTCTGCTATGAAACGCCAAAACTCACAGCCAGGAGATCACGTGTACCGAAGTATTTATTTTGCTTGTGTAACCGGAGCACCTGTGTCAACCTGTGTAATGTAGCAGATAGACATTTATCTAGCGAAATGATATGAAAGAGCAGCACCGAATCCAAAGTATATCTGCTAGTGGAGTTCAGTTCAGCCTAGAACTTTGCATGTGATGCTTCTGTACTTGTTTCTTTATTTCCTGATGATTTTTATTTTTATTAAACAGCACTTTGTATCATTTATTCTGTAGGAGTGATTTGTGCCTCTGGTCTCTGTGCTGCAATACAGAGAAAAGGATGAAAATAAAAAAAATAAAATGGAGTAAAACTGTTTTACAGTGTTATTGTGATATTTGTTCAAGTCTTTAATTCAATGAGTTCAGTTATTCCAATAGCTGATATACAGCACTGCGCTGATGTTTGGGGGTTTGGGGGCTGATCTTTTTTTTTTTTAATGAAATTAATACTTTTATTCAGCAAGGATGCATTAAATTGATCAAATTAACAGGGAATATTTTTATTTTTATTTATATATTTATTTTTAAAAAGCATACAGGATTTCAAAAATGTAAAAAAAAAAATTGTACTGACCCCAAACTTGGTAGTGTATGTTCACAATCACATACAGTTTTCATGACTTTGAAATTAGATCTGTTGAAGGGAAATCAAATTAACTTCAGTGGAATGACAGAAGTTCAGCCTAAGGTAAGAATTATAAAACAACATTTGTTGCGGTTGTTCATGTTAGAGATTGATATGGTGGCACATCAGACTGTCAAATTGAATGTCCCATGTGTCATATGATGGACATTTTGCCTGTCTCTCTTTCTGTAGGGTTAGAGATGCAATCAAATGAAATCAGCTTTAGAAATATCTTGTTTATATATATATATATATAAAAACTCCAGTTTGTAATCAGCCATTTCTAAATCTAATTTTATTATTTATATAAAGCTATTTGAGGAACTTCTACAAATAAAGATCTGGAAAAAAACCCTGCTTGTACTGGTTTTCCCCCACATTGGATTCAACAAATCACATTCTAGCAATTTAGTTCAGTTCTCAGACAACTTGTTTATGGCAATGACCACTTTATGACATTTCCCTGTGTCTTTACAAGACATTAACTTCCTTGAACTTACTTTGAAAACTTTAACAGTTGACAGCCATCGAAATACAATGTTTGAGCTAAACACAAACCAAACAAGCAACTACAAACAAAAACAAACTTTATTTAACTCCACATTTGGAAGACGTTTTGCAGCAATTTGTAGTTCAATGATTAGACAAAGCTGACCAACACTACTTGGTTTCTTAATTAACTAGAAAGTTCACTTCAGTTTGAGTAATCGAGTATGATATACCAGTGTCAACATTATCAAAATGATACACATACAGAAGTCAACTGACAAAAGAAAACTCAAATACACAAGTTACAAAACTAGAACTCTACCAGCAATTTAATCCATCTTTATTAAATTTACTACAAAATTATTAATAGCTGAAGTATAAAAATAAAAATGCATAGTTTGTCTCCATCTATTGAAATTTAGTGCAAAATAAAAACACAATAAGGCTTCAAGGGGAAGTAGAGAGACCCTAGCTAATCAAGTTTCAATCTTGAAAAAGTACAAACATTTGTTAATGTCCTCACGTTGATGCTGCAGATTTCAAATGGCAATACATTTTTAAACAAAACAGTGGTTTCAGTATAGCTAATGGTCCATTAGATCCAGTACAATGCCATAATGTCATTCCCTCTCTGTTCACTTGGCAGGAGCAAAGGCCACGCGGTCCGCCTCCCTGTCAAACACAGTGTAGTAGCGGCCGATGAACACGTCTCCCAGAATCCACAGCGGCCCGGCGGGAGGCGGGATATCCATGGCCATAAAGCCAGACAGACAAACACTCATACCAAAATGAGTCACCTGCGAAGAGAGAGAAATAAGCTAAATTGATTTCAATTATTCACTTGAAATGTAACTTGCTGATTTTTCCACTTTGTATTGTTACAATGTCAGTAGTATATGTAAATGAACAATTTTTACTCATCCTCAATGTTGCCTAGAATCAGAGAAATTGTCATTTATTTGTCAGCAAAAGTCCACCGGATGACACGTTTTGATGACTTTTGACAGCTTCAGGGCTTTCATGAACACTACAGATTATACTTAAGCATTTTTGTATCCCCGACCACCAGTGTGGAGTATAATGCATTACTAAGTAATTAATTACAGGAATTTAATTACTTTTTTTTTAAATGGTGAAAATGGTACACTATGACAACAGCTTTCTTACCTGTACACGGCGGTGTTTTACTTCAGGCAGAACTGACAGAATGTCAAAACTTTTAGTTTTCCACTCCCCTTAGCCTAAAACACTGTGTTCATGGTCATTCAGTTTGAAATGTTAACTACAAACACTGACGTTTTTCAGATTTCCAGTTGTGGCTTTCTCTCCGTATTTACGATTCTTTTCAGCCTTTTCCCACTGCCTAAATACAACGAGCTGAATCCTTCACTGGAAACCAAAGTAACTCACTCCCACTAAACATTTACTCCTCGAATTCTTGCACCCGGGAACAATGCAAGTCGACTGCGACTCCATTATGACTTAAAGTTTACTAAGAAGTACTTCCTACTAAAGCAAGGCAGTATTTGACTCTGGTCAAGCGTATCCATAGCAGACTGGTGGGAGTGGCCTTGGACGGCAACATGTCCAGTGCATTATGGGTGTTGCAGTTTTCCTACCTATTTGGGATACAACAGCCATTTTCCCCCCTTTGTTTTCTCTAGTCCAGTAGCACAGATTTCAAAAACGTTTCCGCCTTTCTACTGTATAAGCAACAAAGTTTTATTGAAAGCCCATTTTGCCAGGGGTGAAGTACCCCTTTAATGTTGCATTAATTTCAGAAGTAGTAGTAATCTAGAATGTCCCATTTCTAACCTCAGCAGACTAAAAGGAAACCCCAGCAGATTCTGTAAAGAGGGGGACGTACCTGCAGAACATAGTCCTTTCCAGTTAAGTTGAACATCTGCCCTCCCAGGCTCAAGGAAACAACGGGAAGTGATGGAATCTTCTTACAGTCAATCCAGTACTACAGAGGAGGAAACACATCAAAATCTTTACATTTGTCCCACTATGTGCAAAAATAAACACATAAAATAAATCATTCAAAATATTAAGTGTCATTGACAAATATATCTTCTTCTTCTAGACTTTTTAAAACCCACAGGAACCCTGTATATATGTTTTGATATTTTAGCTGGAGTTCTCCTCACCTCTCCCATAAGCAGTGGTATGGCTCCGATAGCTTTCTGCAGGGCCCGCACCTCTTGAACCGGCCCTGTAATCATTGACGTTCCTGTGTCAACAATTGCCTGGCATCCACTTTTGCAGAGGGTAAGAGTGCCACCCACCTTAACCCTGCAGGACAATGACCAATATATGCAACGAGTTACTACTACAAATACAATTTGTCTCAGTTTCCAACCATCATAGAGATTGAACCCCAAAATATTGTTGATAATCTGGTAAACCAAAATCAATCAAGTCTCTCCGTCTAAAATGAGGGCTCATCCTTGAGCACAATCTTTGAAAAGCCACAGTCTTGGCTGTTGAAACACAGTAATGGTGATCACATACTCATCCATCTTTATCTGCCAGTAGGCTTTTCGCGTGACATTGACGTAATGCAGATCGCCATCGAAATACTGCTTGTCAAAACCTCCCAGCATCAGCTCACCTCCAACCTCACCGGCAGGGTCCCTGCACACAACATTTATTAATAAGATTTACCATCTTCATTATGCCATTGCGACGACTTTTAGTTTTTACACACATTCAAAGACATTTGGTCACCAAAATGTCACAAAATGTCACACGTTTGTCACAAATCATTCAGTTAGTAAAAGAAGCTTTTTATACAGACAGAACAATCCACTATTGTGTGATAAATTGGCCATAACATGCACATGCGTTTTGGAAACTAAGGAGGGGGTGGCACTGCTATGCAAACCGTAATGAGAGTCATGAGTTACCGTTTAACAAGAATAAATACAATTCTTTCATGCACAAGGTCAAAATATCAGTCTACATTTACGGTCACATTCTTCAACACTATGAAACTAAAATGGAGAAGAAAATAGAGGAACCTCAGATATGGGAAACAAGGTCATTTCTGAGTTCCTTCCCAAACTGTCCTATTACGATATTAAATGTCCACCGATTGGCTAAAAGATCTGAAAAACAAGTAAAACGAAACTTGAAATTGAGTACTGTGACCCAAGAGCAGAAGAGAGAGCCTTACCGGTTGATATAAAAAGAGAAGATATTCTGGGGCAGGATTTTGGCAGCCATGGCCGTGTCAAACACTGGCGTAATCCCATCTACAGAAATGGCGGGGTATGCCATTCCCAGGACGCCATCAAAACGTGCCACCGCGAACACAATCCCAGGCTGTTTAACCGCCTCTGCAAACTGCTGGTCTGGCACCTTCAGCCCTGCCAACTACAGACAGAAACAAATTCACTGATGGTCAAAAGTTTTAAAATGTAATTATTCCTGTGTTGTCAAGTCTTCAGTGTCACATGATCCTTCAAATATTATTCTAATATTCTGAATTGATGCTCAAGAAACATTTCTGATTATTATCAATGTTGAAAACAGTTGTGCTGCACCAATAATAATCAGGCACTAAATCAGCATATTAGAATGATTTCTGAAGGATCATGTGACACTAAAGACTGGAGTAATGATGCTGAAAATTCAGCTTGAACATCAATGGAATAAATTACATTTTAAAATATTTATTAAACTAGAAAATAGTTATTTTAAAATGTAATAATATTTCACAATATCACCGTTTTTACTGTGTTTTTGATCAAATAAATTTAGCTTTGGTGAGCAGAAGAGACTAATGCAAAATTGTTTTAATTATTTCAAACTTTTGACCGCCAGTGTAAATATTAGATGAAAAACCTAAACTTAAAAGAAAATTAAAAATGCTTCTTTGGAAG
Organism: Megalobrama amblycephala; assembly: GCF_018812025.1. Taxonomy (NCBI): domain Eukaryota; kingdom Metazoa; phylum Chordata; class Actinopteri; order Cypriniformes; family Xenocyprididae; genus Megalobrama; species Megalobrama amblycephala. The sequence goes on along the minus strand of NC_063044.1, from coordinate 50,486,235 downwards.
TGAAAAACTGGAGAACCAAAAAAAAATAAAAAAATAAATCAAGTTCAAACTATTAAAAATAGAAAATATTAAAAAGAAAGCATTAAAATGAAAACTGAAAATATAAAAATAAAAGCCAAGATATTAATAAATACTAGAATATTAAATAAATGATACTAAAAATAAGACTGGCGTCAGCAATGGCAACATTATTGGTTCATTTCTAAACAAGTTCAAAAGAAGACAACTTGAATTTTAATAAGTTTCTTACATAAAGCTATCAGATTTCTTTGAAGACCTGTAATATAGCATTGGAGTCAGTTTTATGATGCTTTTATGGTGCTTTCCTTGTTATTTTGAAGCTATTACAGCTTTCATGAACTGTCTTTACTCACAGTGACTGTATCCTGACTGATGAAGCCAGAGAGACTCCCTCTGCCGTACTGGATCGAGAACGCTGTGCCATTCTGGACGTACGTGCTTGACTTCTTAGAGTTGTAGCGATGGTGCAACCCTGACAGACAGTGAAAGAACAAAGTTACTAAAGAAAAATCAAATACAGATCAATACAATCATTCAAAACATCACTCACAGCACGCTATATCCAGGTAGGAGCAATGGATAGATGGAACCCAGAGGTTGGATGATCCAGTGTCAAACAGCACAGTGAAGTCCTGAGGAGGGGTTCCAATACTGATCACTCCAAAATACTGGGCCTGAAGAGGGAGAAAGGACAACCGGACTAGTTATATGCCTTATGCAAGAACCAAAAGCATAAAACAAGAGATACAATACCACATTCTCTTACATCCATGAAGTTGGTGAGTTTCTCTACAGGTGGTGGTAGTTGTGTTGTTGTTGGTGGTGGTCGTGTTGTTGTGTTAGGGGCTGTAAATTTGACTTTGGAGGTTTTCTCTCTGGCCATGGATTTGATCTCATCAATAGTCCTCCCATTGTCTGCCAACATGCGGCGCACAGTGCGCGTCTTGTACAGAGGAATTCTAGAGATACAGCAGCGAGAAAGCAAATAAGCATCCGAGCGTGTGCACCTGCTTCCAGTTGTATCTATAAAACTGTCACAAAATGATTTCCATCATTACAAAGGCGTTGCTATGTTTTTGCTATGGTGTCGAAGTAATTATTCCAGATAACAAAAATATGTTCCAAAGAATGTTTTGCTAACATTCCCATCAGGTTATAAAAACCTTATTTCAGAACGTCCTCTAACCATCTAAATGTTTTAAAAACATTTTTTCTTGGTTATGCGAACAATATGGGAACATTCCCTTTTATACATTTGCAAACATTATGGGAATGTTATAATTGAATGTTCTCTGAAAGCAAGTAGTAACATTTAAAAAAAAAAAAAAAAAAAAAAGTTAAACTTTAAAAGGATTAATTCACTTTCAAATAAAATTTTCCTGATAATTTACTCACCCCCATGTCATCCAAGATGTTCATGTCTTTCTTTCTTCAGTCAAAAAGAAATGAAGGTTTTTGATGAAAACATTCCAGGATTTTTCTCCTTATAGTGGACTTCAATGGTCTCCAAACGGTTGAAGGTCAAAATTACAGTTTCAGTGCAGCTTCAAAGGGCTTTAAGTGATACCAGACGAGGAATATGGGTCTTATCTAGCGAAACGATCGGTCACTTTCTAAAAAAAATAAAAAAAAATAATAAAAAATATATATATATATACACTTTTTAACCACAAATGCTCGTCTTGCACTGCTCTGCGTCACGCATTACATAATCACATGGAAAGGTCACGTGTGGCGTAGGTGGAAGTACCGCGGTAGGGCGAAAAACTCATTTTCTCCTCCAACTTCAAAACTGTCTAAATTTTTTGTAAAGGCCGTTTGACTTAGTCCTTGCACGTTTGCTTTGTAAACACTGGATCGGTACTTTCACCTACGTCATGCGTGACCTTTCCAACGTGATTACATCATGCGTGGCAGATCGCAGTGCAAGACAAGCATTTGTGGTTTTATATATATATATATATATTTTAGAAAGTGACCGATCGTTTTGCTAGATAAGACCCTTATTCCTCGTCTGGTATCATTTAAAGCCATTTGAAGCTGCACTGAAACTGTAATTTTGACTTTCAACCGTTTGGAGTCCATTGAAGTCCACTATAAGGAGAAAAATCCTGGAATGTTTTCATCAAAAACCTTAATTTCTTTTCGACTGAAGAAAGAAAGACATGAACATCTTGGATGACATGGGGGCGAGTAAATTATCAGGAAATTTTCATTCAGAAGTGAGCTAATCCTTTCATTGAACGCCCAACTAAAACGTTTTGTTCATAACTTTGAGTGAACCTTGCCAGAACTTTAGTTGCGCTTACCAATTCATGAATCGTTCAGACTGATTTTGTGAACTTCATTAAAAAGATCCGAATCTTGAAAATGACTCGTTCGTGAATCGGACATGGCTACGTCAAAATAATATAACGCTTCGATTGTAATCAAAGAAACTATCAAAACTGTGATGCCAGATTATTTTATTATAAATAAGCGTTTCAGTTTGTTGCGTCGCTCGTTTGCATTAGACCAAGTTACACAATGTCGCACTGCAGTTCACACATCTAACTGTTCACTCGCTCGTGTTAGTTCAACTTCCTGATCCAGAGCACCAGTTGATGCTATAGTAAGCTTTTACACAAAACGTCCCAAGCAGCACTGTTTATTGCAGCATGACTAATATTAAGAAATATAATACGTCGAATTTGTTGATTTAAGACTTTAATTTTATTGCAATACAGACAAAATTAAAATACAGCGAAAGTTAATGTGCATATTCATCATGGTGCTGTTTAAGATTTAGAAAGTAAACTCTTTCATGAATAGTTACGTATTTATGTAAATAAGTGCAAGAAACACAAAACGCGCTTCCATCGATAATAAATAAGAGAATGCATTACCTGAATATTGCTTGGCTGTCCCCAATTAACAGCCAAATTAAAAACGCGAACAGGTGAAAGTGATTCATTCTCTGATCTTTAAAATAAATAAACAGTTTTACTTCTTCAGATCAAAAACAAAATTCAGGTTTGTTTGCAGAAGCAATTCTGAGGTACGTTTTGCACCGCCGCCCCTTGAGAGCAACTTATATATCCGCAAGTTCCTCTCGGAGAGCTTCGTGCAAGTTCGGGGCTTTCCGTTCATTCTTAGACCTGATTGGCTAGCAGCACTGATGTAACACTACTATTGGGTCAAATACAAATCAGTCAAATTCAATTTCACACCCGCTTCATCAACATCTGACTGCTGAAATGTGGTAAAACTGGTTTACAATGACAGGTGTGTTTATGATTTAGTATATTTAAATGTGTGCCTAGATCTCAAGCAAACACGACAAATTTCAACAATCAGTGCATTTCTCTGTTTACAATCCAAGTAGGCCTATGTAAATGATGATGACAAAGAAATATGCTTCCTCTTTTTCGTTGCGGATTATGGCAGTAACCAAAGGAGGAAGTGAAGTAGGCCTAACCAACAAAACCTAAACGCAATTTTTTTCTCCCTCAGTTATTTTAACAAATGATAGGCCTAGCCTACTACATTACAAACGACTGCATTTTGTTTTTCTTGACTTGTAATGATAATATGGCCCCTGCTGGTAGATGCCAGAACTACACCTTCATTTCACGAGCAACTTTCTTCAGTCATTCAAATGTTTAATTGATGGAATTAAATTTATATAAAAAAAAAAATTTCATTTCCTTACTTTTTCTTTTTTTTTCAGGGAGGTTTTAAAAGTGATGTATAAAGAATGTGTGAATGCCGTAAAACAGTTAGCAATTATGCTGTAATAAAGGTCTGTTGGTTAACATTTTTTTCTGTACCCTAAATATTATATTTTCGAGTATGTTTTGTAATTTGCGGTCAGCTGAAATATTTCTGAAAGCATGAAAAAATATGCATGGGGGAGAGCAGGGACGAAAGTACCATTTTTCACAAAAATGTAATTTTAAAATGTAATGTTTTAGACAGCAATATATTTTTGCTGTGGTCAATAACTACAAGTGTGGTCTATCAATACCAGGTGATATTTTGTACAAATGTAGAACGGCTTCAGTATAATTTCACTTTGAGCATAAATTGCACATTGTTACTTTCGACCCGGTCAGGTGGGTCAATAACACAACAATACAAGCTAGATTTTTTGTGTAAGTCTTGTTTTTATTAAATATAGCTACCTGACTATGACCTTGTTAATATGTAACTGCAAACATAGTTTGTCTTTTATCTTTGCAAAAAACAAAAAAACAAAACAAAAAAAAACCCATATATATATATATATATATATATATATATATATATATATATATATATATATTTATATTTATAAAATTACATTTTCATTTTTTAATTGAGAATTTCAGGGGGGGCAATGTCAATTTATTTTTTGTTGAAAACATTTTTTCAACAGTGTGAAAAATGAAAATTAAATTAAATTAGAATAATATAAATTCTCAACATAATGTAGCAGTAGTCATGTTTCCAATCCAGCTGTTTTTATGCATACATTCAAAATATGCATAAAAACATCTGAATAGAAACACTGCAAATTCAGAGGTGGGTGTGCAAAAGCTAAGGAATGGCTAAAAACTAAATGTGACTATGGTAAATGTAAACAGTTTGAGTGAATAAATGGTGAGAAATCAGCAACAGAATATGTCCAGAAACGTCCTCTCATGAACATCCGGCTGAATCAGACCTCTGTCTGTCTTTCTGACCCTCACTTTTGACATATTCTGCTAGTATAATATGACACATACATGTTTTAATAAATGCTGCAACGCAGAGAAAGTCACCACACTTGCAGTGGGACAAAAGAAACACTTGTTGCACTGCATCGGGAGAAAAAAAAGTGTTACTTTCATCCCGACAGGAACTCCTGATATTTAAACCCTATTTACTTACTGAAAAACTTTAGGATGTGTTACTCATTATAACTTATTATTGTGACACGTGAAATGAAAAACACAACTTATTTTCTGGACCGTGGGGGATAACCAAATGATAGCTATTTGCAGCTCCGTCAACGGTTTCGTGCTGAACTATGGAATGCACATCAGGTAGACACGGGCTTGGAGGAAGAATGCAGGAATGCATGGACTAAACCTGGGGAAAGAGCTGTCTATGGGAAAGAGGCGTGCCTGTGTAAGAGGCCAGCGCTGTACAGCCAATCATCACTATCTGACGCCATGCGTTTAACAGACGCACCTCCCAGTCCCAGCCTATATCTATATCACAGGCTATAGATGCAGATGCAGACCCTAACGCCAAGTTTAGTTGCAAAAACCTGTAATGGAAAGTAACACAAGAAAATATTTCCTCAGTAACAGCAAATGATCCCTGAACTTTTACCATTCTGTGATTATATATAACTCTCAAGGATTTGGGGAAAGTGTTGCATCAGAGGTGAGTTTTTTCTCCATTCATTTCTACATCTCTGAAATAATAATATTTTTTTTTATTTACAATTTAATATCAGTCCACTTAAAATGTTTTCCATCTCATCAAGACATAGGCTACCACAATTATTGGTTAAAGGTTCACATTCATTATTAATGAAATCCTCTGAATTAGCATAAGATTTTAAAAATGGAAATGAGTAAAACAGTTCTTTGTCTTTCTCTATCCATTCACTAAAGGTTGGAGACACTGTGAAATGTGGTACCACTGTGTTAATTTGAACAGAGCAGAATGGGATCAGAGGTCAAAATGCAAGAATTTATCAATGTCGTTTAAAAACCAAAAAATCAGCCTATATATATTGTGTTTGGGTTGAAATAAGAATAAAACCTGTAAAATAATTCAAAGGACTGTAAAACTGTTCTCATGTTAATTTTGTTGATCACTCAAAGGCTTGGGGTCAGTAATTTTTAAAAAGAAATTAATAGGTATACTTTTAATTAGCAAAGATGAATTAAATTGTGACAGAAATTCTATTTTAAAAAAAAATGCTGTTCTTTTGAACTTTCCTTATTTCGTCAGTCATGCGCGCTAACCACTCTGTCACAGGCAGGAAGATCTTTAATTTCAGTCATCATGTTTTCAGGTCTTTTCAAGTTTGATTTTGACTAGCGTATTCGTACTGTTCGTAACGGTTCACGGGGCAAATTCTAAATGGAATGTCCTTCTTCCGAAGTGCATGACGTGCAAAGGAAGCGGCGTGATTATCTTTAGCTATCTTTAGCTAGCTGCGTCAGTTTGCGCACTCACATTGGCAGCCTTTGTTTTGTTTTTTTTCTCTAAAGAGACTCTGCCTCCCTTGCCTTGACTGATGGCAGAAGCCGTACAACACACAAACATCAGAAATTCAAAGAAATTAAATGTTTTATTTTATTTTAAATTTTATTTAGTACAATTTGTATAACCATGGATGGACCTATATATACATATAAAAATGATTATGCAATTTAGCTTATTGGGTTCATATTCTATTCACATCTGCTTGCTGGTATATAATATGCATTATCAATTATTTAAAAAAAAAATTCTAGTAGTTTACAGCAGAAACAGCAACAAACGATCGTGCACAGTAAAATCCACAGAGTTAAATCAGCTCTGCTCAGATAACATTTGGTCCCTCTCTGAATAGTGTTAAAATAACACTGAAGCAGAGTTAAAGTTAATGAGATAATTAAGCTATTAATTCAGGGATGATTTCAATTAAATGGTTTTTGCTAAAGTCACTTGTAGTTCTTGTGTTTCTCTTTTCTTCAGTTATTCTGCTTGTTAACAGCAGGTGTTCATCATTAATCTTCAATCATCCCTGAATTAATAGCTTAATTATCTCATTAACTTTAACTCTGCTTCAGTGTTATTTTAACACTATTCAAAGAGGGACCAAATGTTATCTGAGCAGAGTTGATTTAACTCTGTGGATGGCACCTGGCACAAATGCTGGCAGCTGATACATAAAAATGTATAATAATAATAATAGTAACTCTTTACTTTAGGGTCTTTTTAACTAGTTGCTTATTAGCATGCATATTACTAGAATATTGGCTATTTATGAGTACTTGTTAAGCACATATTATTCTGCATGACCTTATTCTACATTCTTAATCCAATACCTAAACTTAACAACTACCTTATTAACTATTAATAAGCAGTAAATTAGGATTTTATTGAGGGAAAAATCGTAGTTAATAGTTTATATGTGTTCCATATACTAAAGTGTTACCATAATAATAATATTAATATTAATAATAATACAATTATGGCAACTTAGCCTCATCATTTTAAAACACCAACGCACGCCACTGAGAACAGAGTAGTTTTTACGAGCAAACAGCAGAAATGACGAAAAAGACAGTGGCAGCTGTCATGAACTCTAGCATGACTGGGGATGCCACCGGAAGTGGCATTGTGACCTGCCGCTGCCAGTAAGAGTGCCAGCCCCTGCTGAAAAAGTATCAGCAGCACAACTGTTTTCAACATTGATAATAATTAGAACAGTTTCTTGAGCATCAAATCAGTATATTAGAATGATTTCTGAAAGATCATGTGACACTGAAGACTGGAGTAATGATGCTGCAACTGTATATGGTATTCTGTTCTTTACACAACTTGAGTCATTTAAAGACATTATCTTTGACACACTTTGTCCTATATAAGAAACTTCCGGAAGGTCTCTTCTCATCTGCAACGCTGTTGAATTTTCCTGTGGACTATTCTTTTGGCAGGGTCACTTGTGTCTCATAATAATAACTTATAATAACTCATAATAAACACTTCTACACATGATTCACTGTCATAGTTTATAGTGATAGTACTAAGTATGCGTATGCGCTAGTGGATATTTGATGTATTGTTGACCTTCATGACCTTAGACACAGCAGAATAAATGCATAAGAATAAAGTTAAACCTGACTAATTCTTTCTCTACAAAAGTAAGTAACTATGATTTCATAGTCATTATATAATACAAGAGGGATTGCAAATCCACCCCCTTTAAAGTAATAAAAAAAGTATATTTCATCAGTATATTTACATCAGTATATTTTTTACATATTTGTCAAATAAATGCAGACTTGTAGCCTTGGCAAGCATACTTCTTTCAAAACTCGTACTAGCCCCAATATTTTTAATAGTAGTGTAATTTTTCATTTTTATAAAATGTATTACTTTGAGAATGTTTATGTACATATAAATAAATGGACAGGCTAAATTCTTTACATGTGAAAGAATATGCCTACTGCACCTGTATAGAAAATGTAAAAATAACAACCACAAAAAAGCATTTAAGTCTTTGAATATGTATTTAAAACAACTTTTCTATTATCTTGTCATATTTTGTTCTTTCCATTATGTTCAAATGCAAATAATAATCTGTTCCCATTGCAGTCGTACAGTTGGAGGAGGTCGCTGCCATGACACTGATAGTAGCATCATGTCTGCTTCTGTTTCTAATGACCTCTGTGCCTGCGGGTCAGGCTGCGAAGTGTCCGCGCGTCTGCGTTTGTGACAACACAAAGCTCACTGTGACGTGTGCAGGGAAGAATCTCACACATATTCCACCTACTATAAACGAGGTGAGTGTGACTTTCCACATTTATTAAAGAAACCACATGAAAACAATGCTTGTTTCTTAAAATCTTTTTCATAGTTCATTGAATGATCTCTTAGAAGTTTGGTTTTGCAGAAGTCTGCATAGTCTCCACCATTAAAACAACCAGAAGATGCATGAAACTACATGAGACATGCACACTGAGCATTCAAATGGATTCAGGAGGAATAAAGAAATGTTTGAATTTATTTATTTTATATCTTGCCATCCTGGAACACAGGAACACAACCAACAATACTCAGCGAACACAACAACGTATAATGCAAATGAGGCTGAACTCTGAACAAAGGAACCTAAGGACTTAAAGGGATATTTCACTCAAAAATGAAAATTATGCCATGACTTACTCACCCTCAAGCCATCCTAGGTGTATATGACTACCTTCTTTCAGACAAAAATAATCAGAGATATATTTATAAATATCTTGGCTTTTCCGAGCATTATAATGGTAGTGAATGGAGGCATAATTTTAATTTTTGGGTGAACTATACTATCCTATTCGCATACACTGCCCTCCAAAAGTTTGGAAACACCCCTGGCAAAGTGTGGTTTTGGACAATATCTGCATAAATCCTTATCATTTTTTGGTGCAAATACATTACAGTAACTTGACAATATCATTGAAGACCAGCAATAATAATTTTCATTTTGATTACATAATAATGGCAATATATACATGTCAAAGTCAGACATGCCCCTTTGCCAGCTGTGATGCCTGGTTACTGGTTTAAACTTGGCCCAGGTTTGTAAAAGATTTTGGGGTCAGCACACCTTAATAGCTTCAACAATTGATTGCCAATTAAGTTTAGATACAATGAACCAATTAGAACCCAGTTTAGGTCAGATAGCTGCTAATGGTGGATATTTTGATGAATCGAAAATTTAAGTTTTTTCTATGTATAAACTGTTTATATAATAAAATATGTTTTCGTAGTTTGTTGTCCCTTAAATGTACAAAATTATCACAAATTAAAAAGGATTCATGCCAATATTGTCCAAAACCCCACTTTTCTAGGGCTTTTCCAAACTTTTGGAGGGTATGGGTGAACTACACATATGGTTAGATAATGAACTGGTCAGAACCCTTCAGAACTTCTGTTAAGGAAACAGTAAACATTGAAGCTCCCTGGTTTTCACGGTGCATTGTGGGACCTTTTAGAGAGTGAATGGTTCAGTTGACTGGAAGGATTTTGTGATTGGGACAGCTCTTAAAACGGCCAACTCCCTGATCAGTGCCCTGACTACTGAACTAGGGAGCTGATTGAGATTTACTCTAAACATGTCTGTGACACATATAGGATCTGTTAGCATTATTATGAGCATGGGGATCAACATCTTCATATGCAGTATTTGTAAATGTCTTTATTTCAGATCACAGTGAAACTGGACCTGAAGAGGAATAATCTTGGGGAACTGGCTAAAAGTGCCTTCAAACACACCCCCTATCTGACCCACCTGAACCTGCAGGGGTGCAGTATCCAGTCTGTACGAGAGGGGGCGTTCCGGGGACTTTCTCGTTTGGTGCAGCTTGACCTCACTAACAACAACATTGCCATCCTCTACCAGGTTTGTGGTGCTGGTATCTTCTTTGAAATGTGTTAATTTTAGATGAATGGCGTTATTATTGTTCTAAACCTGACTGTTAGACTATTTGTGTGTGTTTTTATCAATGTTTGTACTCTCTCCCCTCCTGTAGGAATCATTTGATGGTTTATCATCACTGAAGCAGTTGTATTTAGACCGGAACCGGATTGAAGAGATCCACCCTGGAGCGTTTGCTGCGTTAAACTCTTTAAACCTGCTCTCCCTCACTCATAACCAGCTAGTCTACATCCCTAACATGGCATTCCAGGTAATAATAATAAAATGAGCATCAAATCAGCATATTAGAATAATTTCTGAATGATCATGTGACACTGAAGACTGGAGTAATGATGCTGATCTGAGTAATGAGTAATAAATAATGATCTGAATTTATACTGATTTTGATGGTTTGGTTTGAAAGGTTAATGTGATTTTTGACATGTAAATCATTTTCTAACTGAATAATTCCCACAAATCTGTGTCCCCCAGGGTATGTTAAATATCCAGTTGTTGCGTTTGAGTTATAACTCCCTAAATAATCTTGCGACAGAAGCCTTTGCTGGTCTTCTTGCACTTACGCACTTAAACCTGGACCATAATGAACTCCAGTACTTTCCTACCAAAACAATGACCAGGTAACACCCTCAACCACTGAATTTTATTTTATTTTGGCACAGAAATTGGCAAACAATGTTAAATACTGTTGATGATGTTAGATATACTCTGGTATTCTCACTGTTATCTCTCTTTGTCTCAGATTGGTGGAGTTGACTCATCTAGAGCTGAGTTTTAACCCCATGACATATCTGGTGGAGGAGAGCGTGTCGATGCCAAAACTCACACATCTGTCTTTGAACCACATGGCCCTACAGGACCTGTCTGAGTCGGCTCTGTCTCTGTCTCCCTTTATCTCTCATGTGGACCTGAGCTACAACCAGCTCCCTTACATACAGGCCCTCACAGGGTCCTCACAGCTAACCAGCCTTAACCTCACCGGTAACCATGAATAGTCAAGTCACCTTTATTTATATATCGCTTTTTACAATGCAGATTGTGTCAAAGCAGCTTTACATTGATAACTGGTACATAATTTTTGCTGCACAGCAGCTCTTAAAGAATAGTGTCAATGCAGGCAGATCAAAGCACTGTTGAATAAATGTCAAGAATACTGTTGAATATCCAATGTCAAGTCAAATGTCAAGTGTCCCCAACTAAGCAAGCCAAAGGCGACAGCGGCAAGGAACCCAAACTCCAACAGGTGACATCAGGTGGCAAACAGGTGGCAAACAAGTGGCAAATAGGTGTAAAATGGAGAAAAAAAAAACCTTGGGAGAAACCAGGCTTAGTCGGGGGGCCAGTTCTCCTCTGGTGAACAGTGCTTTGTTACGAATCAGGTTGCTATCATAAGTCTGATAGGATCGCAACAATCAAAGTATTTATTTCAGTTCCATCCAGTTGAGGATCTTATTCATCATACAGCATTGCCAGTGTTCTCTCAGTATTTAGTTAACAACACCACTGCTTTGGCTCTGAGGGCCCAATATACTCATCTTTGATAACTATTTTGACTGTTTGTTTGGGATTTTTCTTTTTTTTCTTTTTTTTTTTTCTTTTTTTTGCAAAGTACTAATGCTACCCAGATGGAAATTATAACTATTCCAAAAAACAATTGTCCGGACCTTAGCTGGGAAGGAAATATAGAGACCGGATCTCTTGGAATTCTAATTAAATACCCCTGTTGTATATTGTTTTTTCTTACATTTCAATTGCTATAATTCTGAAGAGTATGTGATTTTATTAATTTAAAATATCTCATAATTCATAGATTTCAAAATAAGACTGTGAAGTGATCTCTCTCCTTCAGGGAACCCCATCAGATGCACATGTTTACTGCAAGGGCTGAAGAAATGGGCGCTGAGCTCAGGAATCAAGCTCTATGGGGCCTGTGCTTGGCCGCCACATCTCTCAGATGAACCTTTAGAAAATGTTCAAGAACAAGATCTCCGCTGCAGACCACAGGATGAGTTGATGCCGGATGTGAATGATAAAGAAGGAAAAGAAGAAGATGGAGTGCGAGAAAAGACCGTGCCAACAGCCAAGCCACAGAAAAAGAGCAAATGCCCAAAGAATTGCCAGTGTGAGGTAAGAAAAGGTTGGAGAAGTGTGAAGGGAATCTTAGTTATTTATTCGTAATTTACTAGATTTCTTATTCTGGTCTGTTAATGTAAAAACAAACGTATTCTAAATGTCCGTCTCATCCCATTTTCTGTTCTCCTTACTCTCATCACTATCAAGTCTGCAGCTCAGCACGCTACATGTGAAGACCGTGGTCACACTAAAGTGCCCACTGGTTTTCCTGGCAACACTCTTCTGCTTGACATGCGTGGCAACCATTTCCATTATCTACCTAGCAACAGTTTTCCTGGTGTCCCCAAGGTGGTGTCCCTTCACCTGGATGGCTGTAAGATTCATGAGATTGAGGGTGGAGCTTTCCAGGGCATGAAGGGGTTAATGTACCTCTACCTGTCCGACAACCAACTGTCCTCCCTGGACGCAAAAGCCTTTGAAGGTGCCCATGAGATCATGTACCTTCACCTAGAAGGCAATAAGCTCGCTCAGTTTCCTTCTTCAGCTGCACTAGCTCGCATTCCCAAACTCCTCGAGCTGCATCTGGAGAGAAACCTCATAGCTAAACTAGAGCCTTCAGGGCTCCTTTCCACAGTCCCTCAGCTGACAGGCCTCTACCTCAACAATAACGCCATCGCAACCATAGTGCCAAAAGCTCTGGATCCAGCACCCAAGCTGGACGTTCTTCATCTCAAAGCTAATGTGCTAACGGAAGTGCCGAGTGATGCGCTAGGCCACGCCCCTCTTTTATCCGAGATCCACCTCTCAGGGAATCTGATTCGCTGGATTGGGCCAAAAGCATTCCAGGTGGTGGCTGGAAGTCTAAAGCACCTGCACATTGATAAAATGGGTCTTCAAAAGGTAGAGGAAATGCTGTGCTGTTTTTAATGACAAACTACACAAGATATTTTATTGCATGCATTATTGAATGCTAAAGAATCAACAGTTAATCCTTGCTTTTACTCATCTCTGTAATGGACAATGTTCTCTCTCTTTCTTCTTTTTAATTTGTGGTTGTAGATGAGTGCGAGGTCTCTGGCAGGGTTTGGTCCTGGTCTGCTGTCTTTGTCTCTGGAAGAGAATCAGTTAGAGGAGTTGCCTGACCTTTCACCTCTTACTGGCCTTCAAAGCCTCACGCTCAACAAAAATCCACTAATGTGTGACTGCAAATTGCTACCTTTTTATAGGTGAGATGCATACCAGTGAAATTCATATTCATCCATCCATCCATCCATCCATCCATCCATCCATCCAAACTCTCTTTCTTTCAGATGGTTGGAGAATGCAAGCCTGAAGGTTGAGGCTGTGTGCGGTTACCCCCCTGAGCTGCGAGGTCAGGCCGTGATAGACGCGGTCATCTTTAAGAACTGCTCTAAAGAAAATACTCATTCCTTCAATGAGACCTCTATCCCCACCAAAGCCCCTAAACCCAACAAGCCCAAACCCATGCAGACCACAGCAAAGGCCAGACCCATACCATCTGAATCTAACCCTAAACCAACAAAGATAGCAGCGCCAAAGAAAAATGAGTCCAACGAACTCAAACCAGTGCGAGTCCCGAAGAGAACCAGGCCAAACAAAAAAAAAAAAGAGGAAGGCAACCAAGGATTAAATTATCATGGAAATGAGCCGTTGAGTTTTTTTATTTAAACTAAATATTTTACTGTGTGCAGAGGTGGGTAGTAACAAAGTACATTTACTTTGTTACATTTACTTGAGTACATTTTTGGAAAATTTTTACTTTTTAGAGTAGATTTAAATGTGGGTAATTTTACTTGAGTACATTTCTAATGAAAAATCTATAGTTTTACTTCGCTACAATGCACATTTTATCATTGTTTTTATTCAGATGTTCAGCGGTTATGAGCGCAAGCACATGTAAAAAGTTTAAAAACTTTTCTTTCAAATGTAGCTGAATACGTTATTATTATACAAGAATGATATTTGGGCTACAGATGCCAGAAATAATGCTAGTCTCTATTGTGTAATATTGTGAAATAAACAGTAATATTGTGAAATATTATTACAATTTAAAATAACCATTTTCTATTTGAATATATTTTACAAAGTAATTTATTCCTGTGATGGTAAAGCTGAATTTTCAGCATCATTACTCCAGTCTTCAGTGTCACATGATCCTTCAGAAATCATTCTAATATGATGATTTGCTGATGAGACATTTCTGATTATTATCAATGTTGATTCCTTGACGAATAGAAAGTTCAAAAGAACAGCATTTATCTGAAATACAAAGCTTTTGAAACATTATACATTTGATTATACCATTCAACAGTAATGTTACGTTATCTAATAAAAAAAAAGAAAAAAAAAAAGAACGCCAACGGATACAATAGGTGCCTCCGCATCTTCGGTGCTTGGCCCCTAAATATAGCTGCAAGCAGCAATTACGGGGCCAAGCACAAAAACGACACAAGAAGCCAGCCAACATACAGTAACGTTAACTATTAAGATTATTACTTCTACAAATATTTCTACAAGTACTTGTACACTTTTACTCGAGTAGTTTTTGGATACTCTAACCTTACCCACCTCTGACTGTGTGGTAGTATTGCTGTTGATTTGGTTATGAGTAAAGCTAATAAAGATATAGTCACCACCACTATATTCTGTGTTTACATCCACTGATCATAAATTGTGCAATTTATTTTAGGGCAAAACAAAAATAATAATCTGTGAACCATTCCAGCAAAAGCTGTTTAGGCACATGTCTTTATTCATAAATATGACTTTTCATAATATCAAGTGTGTGTATATTCAAATAAATCATATATTTAAAAAAAGTGTTCTGAATTTCCTTACAGATCTATTTAGACGACATCTTAATTTAAAATACGACGAAATGACTATTTCAGCAGCTTAGTTTGTTTAAATACGGACATATTCAACGCAGATGTCCATCTGGTTCCATGGTGTAATGGTTAGCACTCTGGACTCTGAATCCAGCGATCCGAGTTCAAATCTCGGTGGAACCTAATGTTTTCCATTTACACACAAAACAGTATAGTCTACTTTACTTTAGATATGTTGAGAAAAGTAACTTTTGGATATAGCAATATGGTTTAATATAAGCAGAATCCGATAAAGACGCAGTATTGCTTTATTTTAATGATAACCTATCGCTGATTACTAAACTGAGGAACGATGCGATCTCCCTAACTCTCGCGAGATCAGACCCTTAGCAAACATGGCGGCTGCGATGGATGTGGACACCCCAAGTGGAGCCAACAGTGGAGCCAGTAAGAAGCGTTTTGAAGTGAAAAAGGTAACGAATTGAGAAGACAGTGTTAAGAATTGATCATAAGTATAAATACATTTTATTAAAGTCTAGTTAACATTTAAACTCTCCCATGTTGGCGTGTTCTTAATCCCCGGTTAGCATTAGCGGCGCTGCTCTTACACATCACCGCATCATTTTCTGTCAGTGACTGTGTGCTTTTTTTATTATTACAAACAGCTTTTAATATGACCCGAGAATATGTAGAATCCGATATCAAGCAGGCACATGTAACGCGGGGGTTCCTCACGCTTCTTATTTGAATTCTAGTAAAGTCTGCAGCGTAATCCGAGAGATTATTAAACCAGGCCACTAGAAAGGAAGCATTGGTGGGGAATTTAGCGAGCTGCCCTCCGAGACATAGGCATGTTCCAAACGTTCTGTCGTAGACTCATCATGGAATCGAATGGGACGTTCGATTCGATCCTTTTTACATCATAGGCGCCTTCCGAACGTTCAGTTCAAACGGTTGTGGTCTTCGTCTGAACACTTTTTGAACTTGTACCAGAGTAGTTCCGTGCTATTATTTTAAGTACAATGGACATGTTAACCATTCAGTACCATGGTGTATATTAAAGTATCATGATATCGCCATTCAAATTCTCTCAGTTTTGTCATGTATTTCCTGATCTTTGTGTATAGATTGCTGATCTGTGATAGTAGTTTTATTTCCTGATTAATTAACATTTACATATAGAGATCCAACATGGTCTCCTGGGAAAACTTAAAGGGTTAGTTCAGCCAAAAATGAAAATTCTGTGTTTAATTACTCACCCTCATGTCGTTCCACATCCGTAGGACCTTCGTTAATCTTCAGAACACAAATTAAGATATTTTTGATAAAATCCGATGATTCAGTGAGGCCTGCATTGACAGCAAGATAATTAACACTTTCAATGCCCAGAAAGCTACTAAAGACATATTAAAACAGTTCATGTAACTACAGTGGTTCAACTTTAATATTATGAAGCGACGAGAATAGTTTTTGTACACCAAAACAAAATAACGACTTTATTCAACAATATCTAGTGATAAGTGATTTCAAAACACCGCTTCATGAAGCTTCGAAGCTTTATGAATCTGTTTCGAATCAGTGGTTCGGAGTGTGTTTCAAACTGCCAAATTCACGTGAACCATTAAAGTTTAAAAACACAACGTAACGAAGCCTCATTTACCGAAATCATGTGACTTTGATGCTCTGAACCACTGATTTGAAATAAATGGTTTGTAAAGCTTCGAAGCTTCATGAAGCAGGGTTTTGAAATCACCCATCATTAGATACTGTGAAATAAAGTCGCTATTTTTATTTTTTTTTGGAGCACAAAATGTATTCTCGTCGCTTCATAACATTAAGATTGAACCACTGTAGTCACATGAACTGTTTTAAATACGTCTTTAGTAGCTTTCTGGACATTAAAAGTGTTAATTATCTTGCTGTCAATGCAGGCCTCACTGAGCCATCGATTTTATCAAAAATATCTTAATTTATGTTCTGAAGATGAACGAAGGTCTTACGGGTGTGGAATAGCATGAGGGTGAGTAATTAATGACAGCATTTTTGGCTGAACTAACTCTTTTAGGAGGTGGTGATTTAAATTGTGCAACAAAAAAAAAAAGTATGAGAGCTTTTTTTCCACCACAGATTCCACCAGTTGTCTTTTTATCTCACAATTTTGAATTTTTCTCAGAATTTTGAGCTAATTTCTTGCAATTTCAAGTTTATAGTTCTGACTTTTTAGGTATGAACTCGGAATTGCGAGAAAAAAACGTAGAATTGCGAGTTTATATTTTTACAATTCTGAGTTTTTTCCTCACAATTGTGAGATATAAATTTGGAATAGTGAGAGGAAAAAAATCACAATTGCCTGTTGTTATTCTGTGGCAAAAGCAAGCCTCCATAAAAAACATATAGGTCCACCAGTAATCCCATCCCTAAACATAACTAGGGCATTACAAATATATACAAATGAGATAAAATTCACCAAAATGGAAAAGTAGTCAGGAATTTTAACACCATTGTTCTGTTTCTCTTGTAGTGGAATGCGGTGGCTCTGTGGGCTTGGGACATTGTGGTGGACAACTGTGCCATTTGTAGAAATCACATTATGGACCTCTGTAAGTACCAACTCACATTTGGTCTTTGTGATTTCATCTCATTCTTTTTGTTTCTTGTTTAACACACTATAAACTGCTATTAAGTCAGTGGCCATGGTCATTTAAGTCCAGTTCATTTTTATCACTTGTATTTCCTTCAGGTATAGAGTGTCAGGCCAATCAGGCTTCAGCTACATCAGAGGAGTGTACAGTGGCCTGGGGAGTCTGCAATGTGAGTATTAACACTAAAACACACACACACACACAGCTTGAGCTCTAGGTCTGTTCATTTTGGTTCTAACGGTGTGCTTTTGGTTCTGCAGCACGCGTTTCATTTCCACTGCATCTCTCGCTGGCTGAAGACCAGACAGGTGTGTCCCCTGGACAACAGAGAGTGGGAGTTTCAGAAGTAAGTGATTTAGTTTCTTCCTTAAAATAGTGGCAGTCCAAGGAAGTGTATTAATAGAGAGTCCCAGTTGACTTTAAAGCCATGAAACAGAAGGTGCAATAGTCTTTTCTCCTCTGTGACATATATTTGAGTGAAATGGCTTCTCGAACAAGGAAAAAATGTAGGGCGGGACTTGATTTCGTCCATGGGGGATTGATTGGATGGGTGTGGTTTGCTATTGCTGTGATGTCATGTGAGTTGTCCCGCCCTCACGTCAGTAAAACAAGTCATCAGAGAAGAGATGTCGCTGACAGAGGAGGGGAAGGTATTTTGATTAAAGGTTACACAAGGGCTTTTAAATTCCCCCATTATTATTATCATCACTGGAAAGTGATAATGCATTGGTGTTCCTGACATGTCTTTTGTTGGTTGTAAATGTTGACACTTGTGTTATTGCTGATCTAATGCTGCTCTGTTTTTACAGGTATGGCCATTAGAAGCATCTGGTGTAGCAGCCCAGTGTTTGTGTTTCAGATCCAGGAATTTTCTTCAGATGCATTTTTGTTTAGATGTCATCATTCTCTCCATATTAAAGACCGACTGGTCAACATTGGAATTATTATGCTTGATGTTTTTTTATTTCTGTGCTGTGTGCACCATTTGAAGCTGTAAATTGTCAATAAAGTCCCTCTAAATACAGCTCTGTCAGTTATAATATTTCTATAATGCAGGTGCATCCTATTCGAACACATAACTTAGATATTTCTATGCTGTTATTTAAATGATGGCTTGATGTAAGAGATTTGAAAAACCCAGCTGCTTCATCTCTTGTGCAAAATAATAATAAAAATAATGTGGATAGAATTATCAGATTATGAGTTCTGATCTGATAAATTGAAGTGATGGAAGCAGGCTCTAGATCGGTGCACAAGTGAATAGATCCCGATATAATTCTGTATCTATTACATGTGTAAATATACCGTATATTACTGAACACTAAAGGTCCGTTTACATTAAGGACTATAACAATAAAGATACAGTTCTACAAATGATTGAAATTCCACACACCACAACTAAAACGATAGCGCTAGAATCACTTTCAGAACGATTCTTCCAGCTGATGAACTTTTAAAACATGAGAATCCGCCCTGCTTTAAAGAGCTCATGCTTTTTAAAGCAACAGACGACATAATTGCAGCGCAGGTTTATAATAAACAGAGCAATATCATCTGCTGGTGTGGATGATAATATAGTTATATCGTTATAGTTATCTTTCTTGTGTAAATGGGCCTTAAAGGATTAGTTCACTTCAAAATTAAAATTACCCCAAGCTTTACTCACCCTCAAGCCATCCTGGTAAATGACTTTCTACTTTCTGATGAACACAATCGGAGAAATATTAATATCCTGATTCGTCCAAGCTTTAAAATGGCTGTGAATGTGGGCAGTGAAAGATTGAAGCTGAAGAAAGTGCATCCATCCAAAGCAGAATGTACTCCACACGGCTCCGGGGGGTTAATAAAATCCTTCTGAAGCAAAGCGATGCATTTGTGTAAGAAAAATATCCACATTTAACAAGTTATGAAGTAAAATATCTAGCTTCCGCCAGACCGCAAATTACGAAAAAAGTGTAACTGAAGTCGCGTCGGTTACGCTTTTTTTCGCAAGTCATACGGAAGGCGTAGGACGTAGCGTAAGTGTTTTGAACTGCAAGAGGCATTACACTTGTTACACTACTTAATAACTTGTTAATCTTTCATTTTAAAGTGAACTTATCCTTTAAAGCAGGGATTCCTAATTGTGCCCTGTCTTCTCGATCTGTGCAAGAAAATATTTGGCTTATTATAAATGTGCCTTTTAACATTAGCACACAATATAAGCATCAGGAAAAAAAATAGCGTTCATTTCAACAAACCTTACATTTAGTCACAAATATTTGTGCATCCATCCCACTGAGCGAAAGTAAGCATCAATAATCATCTTACCTGGATAGTTCACCCAAAATGAAAACTCTGTCATTATTTCATCAACTCGTCGCTTCAAACCTGTTTGACTTTATTTCTTAAATAAATTAGCCTGCTGACTTCCTTTATATGAAAAAAAAAATCTTAATCTAAAATTTCAAGGCAGTAAATAAACACATCTTAGATTTGCAACAACCAAAATGTTTATTGAATTAAATCATCATGAAATTCCACACAAGATGCAAATTTGTCACAATAATAAAGTTGTTCATAATTGAATTTTCACTTCTTTTTTTTTTTAATTGATGAGAGACAGAAAGCAATGCCAGGTGATATTGAGGGTGAGGAGAATGAATGAAAAAATAAAGAACAAAAACATTATTCAAAAACATTTGAAAGGAACACCCATGATATCTAAACAGGACATGACTGACTGATTGCTTTGGAGAGGAAATAAGTATGAATATAGTCAAGACCCCAAGAATGTTATGAAACCAGATCTCCAGTCCGCCAGATAAGACCACAAACAAACTATCTACCAAACTGAACGAATAAAGGTGATGATAATAAGACTAAATCCCTGGAATGATTAGCTGCAGAATGGACATGTTTGTTAAATCCGCTTTGTCTATGCAGCTAGAATAGTCTCTCAAATCCAGAATCTGTGATGATCTGAAGACCAGGATCGTAAGTGCTAAATATGTTAGCCTCTGTGAAGAGCACAAAATAGTTTATCCCCAAAGCGTTTCAAGAATAAACCCAATTCTTAAAGTTCATGCTTCACTCACGCAACCCCCGCCCCCCACCCCCCAAAAAAGCGCCCCATCTCTCTGATCTTGTTCCGATACTCTTTCATAGTTTCTTCTGCTTTCATCAGCACAGTCCAGACTCATCTAAAACCAGTAACTCTAGTTCAACGGCTCCTAAGTTAAGTACTGTTGGTAATTTATGGCAAGAAACCCAGTGAGAAAAAGCTACAGCAGAGTATTGGAACTGGACACGAACTCTTTGGGCCCTTTTTAGGGCTGCTGGCCACCAAACTTGGAGCTGAGTTTGTTGATCAGGGCCATGATCTTGGGGTTGCCCTGGTACTTGGCGATGTTGGCGGGGTTCTGCGCCACATCCTGGAACGCTGCCATCACTTCTGGGTCCTGGAAAATGAGAATGCATTAACAATTTACCATCATGTAAACAAATATAGTCAGCTGAGATGCTCAGGAATGTCAGACACATGAGAGGTTATTATGGACACTTATGAATCAGATCCAATACTATATGGCTGGCCCAAGTAACCCAAAGTATGAGTAATAGTGATTAACCACATTCACATTTTCCAAAGTGTTATACAAATAACAAGTTCATCAGATAAACAATCTTAATGGTTACACTGAGTTGAACAATGTCAATTTATTAAAAGTGACAGCAATAGAAATAAAATTGTTCACTCAGCAGTGAAATAAGAATCAATTTACACCCTTGTTCAAAAGTTTGGGATCAGATTTTTCTTTCTCTTCATAAGAGCAATACCTAGCCAATCAAATATTTAACAGCTGAGCTTCACAAGAAAAGTGTCTATCAAACTTTCCATGACTTCTAAACTTTTGTAGTTTGAGATGACTTCTCCAGGCCTGGAAAATTTTTTTTTTAATCCCCTGATAATTCAATGTTTTGTGGCATAGTGATTAATAAGGAAACTTAAAAATGGCACTTCCTGCTGTAGTCTATGCAATTGTTAAAATGTTTTAAACCTCACTGTCCTGCTGCTCAGCAGTATGTGGTTCATTTTACCTGCATGGCCATGAGAACCTCAGGGTCATTAAATAGCTCGTTAAGTCCAGGCATTCCAAACGGAGGAGCTCCACCTGGGAAACCAGCACCTCCTGAAGGATCAGAACAAATGGCAACATCAATCCATAGATTTTCAAATGATGTAACAGAACCATTCAGTGCGTAAGAGGAGAGAGAGAAGTGCTGAATTATTTTAATAGTGCAGTTTTCTGAATAAAACATGGTTTATTATATAAATAAATAGTTTAATGGAAGATACCTGGGAATCCTGGGAATCCTCCATGTGCCCCTCCGGCTTGTTGTCTGGCTTCCTCTTCCTGCACACACAGACGCACTTTAACAGGACCAACTCTGCAGGAAATGATGATTCAGTGGATTGATGCAAATCTATTCATTTCTTACCCTCTGTGCTCTCTCATGCTCCTCCCTCGCTTTCTTCACTCGTTCTTGCCGCGCTCTGATCTCCCGTTCCTCTCGTTTGCGTTCGTATTTGCGCCGGTGCTCAATGATTTTGTTGGCCTGTGAGCGAGAGGTGGGATCAAATGAGACACACTGAAGTTTTTTTTTCCCAGTAGGATTTTTTTAAAGAAAACAAAATTACTATTACTTACATAAGTGATTTAAAAAAAATGCTATTTAAATGCTATGATCTATTCATTTTTTTAAATATTAAAAGTGGAATTCAATAATTTTCTTTGTCATGTGACAAGAAAATTGTAAAACAAGAAACTGTATTACACAAAAGACCCCTGTGGTCCATCATGACTATATTAAGATTAAGAAATCTCTTAAAAATACTAAATAATTTGACAATATTACACAAGTTTAGTTCATGAACATTTTTAAAAACACTATGATGTATTTAGAGTCATTAAATAAAATCTTAAAACTGAAACTATTACTTAAGTAATAGTTACTTAATTATTTAAAAAAGACAAAACAAGCATGTAAAATAGCCAAAACAACAACAAAAAAAAAAAAAAAAAAATCAAGATACTTATTATTTGGTTATTTTTTATAACAAATGTACAGGGTTTGGACAATGAAACTGAAACACTGGCTAATATAGTGTTGGAGGAATCACACCTATATGGTCAATCTTCACTGATCACACATTCCATCAGTAAGAGCAGATTGTGAAGGTTGAATTAGCAGAGCGACAGCACAGCTGCACATAAAATATTGCAATACACACAACATCATGAGAGACATATCAGAGTTCAGAAGAGGACAAATTGTTGGTGCGCATCTTGCTGACTCATCTGAGACCAGGAGTGCATTTCCCGTACAATGACGTAACTCACTGCTTTGCTACCACAGTTCGATGCATCGTTGAACAAATCAACTAGTCACGACTGTTTCCCGAAACAGTTTGTCGTCATTTATCCTAACCCTAACCCTGTCGTTCAGCCATGTTGGTGAATGATGTAATTATTTATTTAACCCTTGTGCGGTCTTCGTTTGGGAAGTACACTCAGGGTCTTCGGGGTCTCCACAGACCCCAGGCAACAAAATGCTAGTTTTTTTTAAACAAATGTAATTTTACTCTGTTTATTAATGTTTTTACTCCATGTTTGTGCAGTTTTTGGAGTATTTACCTTATTTTTTAAATTTATATAAATAAATTTAAAAAATATTTTTTTTAAATAGGTTTTTATACAAAAACAGCTTTTTATGTAAAATTCACTTTATAAAAGACCCACATTTCTAAATTTCATTCATGTGGATAACATGGATAATTTGACATGGTTTAGTGTAAGATTTTTGCCCATCTTTTGGAAAATGCAGTTATAAAAGTAAAAAAAAAACTATCATTTTTAGATGGTAGATGGCTGCAGAGCTCCACTATTTGCTATGTGCTATTTGACTGATTGAAAGACATCAAGTATTCTTCAGTTGGATTCATATCTAAATATTCTGAAATCACCATTATAACAATAAAGGCTACTTTTTGTCAAAGTTTAGTATTTTTTGTAATGAAAAAAATCAGTTTTTCAATATTGTTACATTATGATGAGACCCCGCTTAGAAATTGGACAAAATTCATCCTCAAAATCAACATTTTTGAAAAACTTTTTTTTTTTCAGTACAAAAAAATGCTAAACTTTGACAAAAAGTAATTTTTATTGTCTTTTATTGTCATAATTGTGATTTCATAATATTTAGATATAAATCCAACTGAAAAAAACTTGTGAAAAGATGTCTTTCAGTCAGTCAAATAACACATAGCAAATAGTGGAGCTCTGCAGCCATCTACTGGTAAAAGTGATATTTTTTTTACTTTTAAAACTGCATTTTCCAAAAAATGGGCAAAAATCTTACACTAAACCACGTCACATTATCCCTGTTATTCCCATGAATGAAAATGTGGGTCTCTTATAAAGTGAATTTTACATAATAAGCTGTTTTTGTATAAAAAAATATTTATTTATTTATTTTTATACATTTAAAAGATATGACAAATCCTCCAAAAACTGCACAAATATGAAGTAAAAACATTAATAAACAGAGTAAAATTACATTTGTTTTTTAAAAAACATTTTGTTGCCTGGGGTCTGTGGAGACCCCGAAGACCCTGAGTGTGACCCTTTTTTTACACTAACATAAAAACAAGATATCACTAGAAAGTCTAGATCTAGAAAGTGTTAACAACTGTACAAAGTTTCATGTCATTTGGACAAAGAGAACTTTTTTTTTATATAAGCAAACGTCGTTTGGGGTCTGTGCAGACCCCAAAGACCCTATAAGGGTTAAATTAATCCGTTTGAGATCGAATTAATGCTAGATTTTTTTTTTATAAATTAAGGACATGGCATCTGAGAACTAATTCTCATTTATTTTGCTTTATTTCCTGATTCATAGGCTCGTTCTTACGTACCAGAGCACGTACACACGTGCACTCTTCAAAAACGGTGCTTAAAATCTCTTGACAAACTAAATTATGTAAATGACATTTGTATATATTCAAAATAAAAGATATATATTGTACTTAATGTCAGCTTGCTTATTTTGCTCAAGATAACGATTTATTAAGTCCACATGTCATAAAAACAAGAAACTATGCTTCTAACCACATCTCGAGAGCTGTTGTTCCAACCACACAAGTTTGCGATGCAGTTTGCGAATATTCATTTAAATAATGGTATCAGGAAACACCAAAGCATTGAACTATGTTAGTAATGACGGAACTTGCGATGTTAGTTGGCTAATGATGCTTTTGGAAAACGTACCCCAGGACATCAAGTCTTTCTGGTGGTGTATGGATGCTATGGTGTCCAAATCACTGCAGAATGAAATGTGCACCTCGAGTCTCCTGTTTCCACTAAAACTGTTCATCTGGAGCTCCACAGGGTCAGTATTCATGGTCGGGCTGCTACAGCCAAACCTTTGGCCACTCGTGCCAGTGCCAAATGTAGGTTTCATTAATGCCAACAGAGCAAATCTTGTGAAACATGTATTGTTCTCTGATGAGTCCACCTTCACTGTCTTTCTCACTTCCGTGATAGCAATGTGTGGAGAAGCCCCAAAGAAACTGAACACCCGGACTGTTGCTGCCCAGAGTGAAGCATGGAGGTGGATCAGTGATGGTTTTGGCTGCAATATCAAGGAATTCCCTAAGGTGCTTGATGGGCGCGTCACTGCCAAGGACTATCGAACCATTCTGGAGGATGGTGTGCACCTAATGGTTCAAACATTGTATTTTGAGGTATTTTGGAGGAGCAAGTCAGAAAATGTTTTCCTCCAACAGCATCACACCTGGCCATTGTTCTGGAAGAGGAATGGCTCAAAATCCCTCTGGCCATGATGAAAGTCTTGTGTCTGTCATTCCCAAGACGAATTGACGCTGTATTGGAGGCCCTACACCGGGGTGGCGAACGTCGGTCCTGGAGAGCCCCAGTCCTGCAGATTTTGCTTCAACCCTAATCAAACCCACCTGAACAAGCTAATCAAGGTCTGAAGGGATACTAGGAAGCTACAGGCAGGCGAGTTTTTATCAGGGTTGGAGCTGAACTCTATAGGACTGTGGCTCTCCAGGACTGGAGTTCGCCACCCCTGCCCTACACAATACTAATAAATTATTGTGGTCTAAAACTAGGTGTTTCAGTTTCATCGTCTAACCCCTGTACATCTTTCTAGTTATGCCAAGCTATAAAATATTTTATCTGGTAGAAATAAGGGTTGGGGGTTGCCTTCAAATATTGTTGTATTCAATGGGGAGCCTTGAAATTAAAAAGGATAGAGGGTTCTCTAGATGGCAGTTACCACAACTGTTCTCCAAAAAATAGTAACACCAGCTTAATGTCTCTGTGGAAGAATCATAAACAAGAGTTCGGCACAGATACCTTTGGTTGGACTTCTTTCAGCATGGAACTGGCCTCATCATCATAGTCCAGCTTACAGGCCATCGCCAGGTCTCGAGCGGCTTCCTCCCAATGGCCAAGCAACCTGCAAGAATGAGAGATCTTCATCAACACTGAGCACAACAAGTGAAGTGTCAAGCCAGAAATTATGTCTCTTGCATGAAAATGTACTGCAGCGTGTTACCTGTGTGCCTTCCCCCGCCATTTATAAGGCTGGGCTGAGTCTGGGTTGATGTCGATGGCTCTGTCACAGTCTCTGATGGCAGCGTTGGGTTTCTGCATCTTCACATAAACACTGAAAGACACGAACAAATACAGGCAATTAGCACCACAGCCAATCACAAATCAGGACCGTAAAAACCAAAGCATCGATTGGTTGATACCTGGCTCTTTTGGCGTACAAAATGGCCAATTTTGGGTTGAGTTTGATGGCCTCCGTGAAGAGGTCTAGAGCTTTCTGTAGGTCACCTAAAAAGGTTTGCATGTTTTGTTGAACCCCATGATTTTATCATGAATTATTACCACAACTAAGGAAATGTACACTATGATTACATTATTATAATTTCAAGTAAGAGGCAGCTCACCATCTCCCAGCACTCCGATGGCTTCCATCTTCTTCTCATTGGCCTGGTCAATCATCTCATCTGTGACCTGAGATTAAAGAAAGCGGTTCCATCATCCCGTTTGTTTAATTTCACTTTAGACTAAGAGCATGATTAAAGCCTTTAACAATCTTTGATCACAAGCAGATACAGTAAATAATCTGTCATTTACAACAACATTTTTGAAAGAGCAACCCAACACAAAAGTCTTGGCATCAATGGTTGTCTACAATGAATAAGGGAACATTTACAACCTCACAATGTTTAAACAGCTTTGCCATTAATTTAAGGGGCTCTCATCCAGTCAAATTATAATGTTAGTCAAGGCTTGCTTAAAAACTCATTTAGTTTCTCATGACCATTTTCTTCCCTCTATTTGTCCCATTTTGTGCTACAGAACCTTTAAATGTAGGGTAGGCATTTTTTTTTTTAGAAACACTTTTTTGTTATTCTGGTTAAAACTCTATTCACATCCTGATAGCAATCAAAAAGAGAAGTGGCTTAAATACTAAAACTGGTGCCACTAAGTTCTACAGAAGTTGGCGCCTGCACTTGATTTAGTTACACTGTTTGTTTTTTTTAAATCATAAAAAGGTAATTTAATCATATTACTATTGTTTTGCATTAACAAGTGCAGATAAAATTAACTTATTAACAGTAATGTGCAAAAACATTTTTATAAACATTCTACTCTTATTAAATGTTCCATACTGAACTGACCGACAGCTTCAGTGATTATAAAAGGAGAGCTCTTTACTTGCTTTCTGTGCAATTCAGTCACACTTTGAAGAAGTTTATGTTTTTCATAAACTGCTTACGGAAAAAATGGAACTGATGCTAAGTTCATTCCGTAATAGAATAAGGAAGGCGTAGGACATACTGCGTAAACTTTTTGCAGAATACGAAAGTGTGGTTTTGGCAAAAGCACTTGGAAGGCGATAATTTGTTTATATAAAGCATATACATTTACATTTTTTTTTTTCGAAAATAGTTTCACTAGATAAGACCCTTATTCCTCGTCTGGTATCGTTTAAAGCCCTTTGAAGCTGCACTGAAATTGTAATTTTGACCTTCAACCATTTGGTGCCCATTGAAGTCCACTATAAGGAGAAAATCCTGGAATGTTTTCATCAAAAACCTTAATTTCTTTTCGACTGAAGAAAGAAAGACATGAACATCTTGGATGACATGGGGGTGAGTAAATTATCAAGAAAATTTTATTTGAAAGAGAACCAATCCTTTAAAAAGTCCTTGAAAAGTTTGCATGAACCCTGAAATTAATAATGTAAAAGCATTTGAGTATTTCTGCCACAATACCATGTTTTCAGTAAGCGTTACTACATTAATCCATGGTGATCTGTGGACTGGAGCTCGCTATTGCCAGCCTCTCTAAAATTGTCTTCCCTAGCTTTAAGACTTCTATGTAAACACCTTTGCATGTGAAATGAGTAACTGTGGTTTGCTGCACTGCTAACTAATCCAGAAAACCGTGACTCAAGTTTCTGAACACAAAAGGTTCTGTTGAGGTGTAAATGTGGGCGGTCACATGTTCATGTACTTATCCGTCAAAGTCAAAACACTGCATTTATCAGTTCATCAGGTCTTTTTTCTGATTTCTGTAACCTAAAATGACTGAATTTGCAGCAGCTTGTCCTAAATATTGCAGCAATAATTGTATATTTTGTCTATTTTTTTTGGGATTAGAAATGCACCAATAATCAGTATGTATTTATGTAGTTAGTGTTAGTAATAGTAAGAGCAATTACTGAAATAATGCACAAAGCAAGTGGTGAAACAAACTTTGCTGACAATACATAATTGTGCTACACACAGATGCTTGTACAATGTAACTAATTGCAAATTATACATTTCAAATGTTTTATATTAGTATTTTAATGTTTTGGCATTTAACACATATTATAGTTGTGATATTGATTTTGCAATTTTTAGAAAATTGTATAATTGTTTAGATAATATTACTTCCCCCCTCCCCCCTCAGATTAACTTTTTTTCAGAAACAAGGAAAAATGCAAGCTGCCACAAATAATTCAGCGATTGCTTGAATTTGCATTAATTGCATTAATTGCAAGATCACAAAATCCTGGAGGGACTGACTTTGAGTTTGGCACATATAGTATCATAGCACAAATAACTCCCATCTCAAAGGATAATGGAAATGTATATTTTTCATAATACGAGCCCTGTATTGCTACAAATAAAATGCCCATTGTGCACTCATTGCATTTACCTCTAGGTTCTCGTAATCGCCCATCTCCTGAGGAACATCTGTGTCAGGCTCAATCACTCCTTCATTTTCGATTTCTGGAGAAATTAATACCAGTTCATGTTCACATAACAGCTTAATGTAACAATAAGAAACAGTTGTTACAAAAAAAAAGCATATTTTCCATCATTGCACCATAATAAATAAATACACACATAAAGAACTACTTTTATTTAGCAAGAATACATTAAATTGATCAAAAATGACAGTAAAGACGTTTATGTTACAAAAGATTTCAAATAAATGATGTTCTATTGAACTTTCTATTCATCAAACGTATCACGGTTTCCAAAAAATATTAAGCTGTTTTCAACATTTATAGTAATCAGAAATGTTTCTTGAGCATCTAATCGCATATTAGAATGATTTAAACGGTTACTAATCAAAACATCAGTGACTATTGCGACTAGAGTGTCTTCTAACAGGTTCTTTACCTTCAGAAGTTTAGATATTACATTACCTCTACAGTCAAAAATTCTCATGCTCTATTTTAAGGCTCCATGATACTGCAAACAGGCTTTGATGTGGCTTTAAAGGTTAATTTTAGAGCCTGGACATCAACATCACGTCAAACTCTGCTGGCATCTGTTTCGTTGTCTACTAATTGCCCTAGACTGAATATCAAAAAACAAGGCTGATGCTGCCATAGAGTGAAAAATCGTGGTGACATCAGCAATAACTAAAAAAAGTTTAGAGCCATTACCAAGCCATAAAAAAAGACCAGAGCGATGACATATCAAGATGGCATATGAGGAGCAAACAAAAGATATTAAAGGAGATATTAGAGTCAACATACCCACTTCACTCTCTTCAGTCTCAGATGGCGGGGCAGGTTCGGGTTCTGAAGCTGATTTGGGGGCCCCATCACATGGACAGCTTCCCTAGAAGCAAATGAAAACGCAGACAACGGCAATCTTTTAGTAGATTAACTTCATAAAACAGCCCTGCCACAGTAGGAGCACAAATCAATGACAGCATCACATATGATTTCTTGTAATAAATTTGATCCCTGCAATACTAAATATATACCGTAAAAGGTGCACCAGATCATTTTTTGTTTACACTTTGCATCTATTATTCATCATCCAAGGACCAAAACTGATCTTGAAATTTATACGAACACATTTCCAGTGGATGCGTACAATTCCCCCCCAACTGAACTGCAAGACATGACTCTCTCTCTCTCTCTCTCTCTCTCTCTCTCTCTCTCTCACACACACACACACACACATTGTATATATACATATATATATATATATATATATATATATACACACACAAACTCGATTCCAAAAAAGTTGGGACATTGTACAAATTGTGAATAAAAAAGGAATGCAATAATTTACAAATCTCATAAGCTTATATTTTATTCACAATAGAATATAGATAACATATCAAATGTTGAAAGTGAGACATTTTTAAATGTCATGCCAAATATTGGCTCATTTTGGATTTCATGAGAGCTACACATTCCAAAAAAGTTGGGACAGGTAGAAATAAGAGGCCGGAAAAATTAAATGTACATAAGGAACAGCTGGAGGACCAATTTGCAACTTATTAGGTCAATTGGCAACATGATTGGGTATAAAAAGAGCCTCTCAGAGTGGCAGTGTCTCTCAGAAGTCAAGATGGGCAGAGGATCACCAATTCCCCCAATGCTGTGGCGAAAAATAGTGGAGCAATATCAGAAAGGAGTTTCTCAGAGAAAAATTGCAAAGAGTTTAAAGTTATCATCATCTACAGTGCATAATATCATCCAAAGATTCAGAGAATCTGGATCAATCTCTGTGCGTAAGGGTCAAGGCCGGAAAACCATACTGGATGCCCGTGATCTTCGGGCCCTTAGACGGCACTGCATCACATACAGGAATGCTACTCTAATGAAAATCACAACATGGGCTCAGAAATACTTCCAGAAAACATTGTCGGTGAACACAATCCACCGTGCCATTCGCTGTTGCCGGCTAAAACTCTATAGGTCAAAAAAGAAGCCATATCTAAACATGATCCAGAAGCGCAGACGTTTTCTCTGGGCCAAGGCTCATTTAAAATGGACTGTGGCAAAGTGGAAAACTGTTCTGTGGTCAGACGAATCAAAATTTGAAGTTCTTTTTGGAAAACTGGGAGGCCATGTCATCCGGACTAAAGAGGACAAGGACAACCCAAGTTGTCATCAGCGCTCAGTTCAGAAGCCTGCATCTCTGATGGTATGGGGTTGCATGAGTGCGTGTGGCATGGGCAGCTTACACATCTGGAAAGGCACCATCAATGCTGAAAGGTATATTCAAGTTCTAGAACAACATATGCTCCCATCCAGACGTCATCTCTTTCAGGGAAGACCTTGCATTTTCCAACATGACAATGCCAGACCACATACTGCATCAATTACAACATCATGACTGTGTAGAAGAAGTATCCAGGTACTGAAATGGCCAGCCTGCAGTCCAGATCTTTCACCCATAGAAAACATTTGGCGCATCATAAAGAGGAAGATGCGACAAAGAAGACCTAAGACAGTTGAGCAACTAGAAGCCTGTATTAGACAAGAATGGGACAACATTCCTATTCCTAAACTTCAGCAACTTGTCTCCTCAGTCCCCAGACGTTTGCAGACTGTTATAACAAGAAGAGGGGATTTAAAATCAACTTATTTTTCCCTTAAAATGATACATTTTCTCAGTTTAAACATTTGATATGTCATCTATGTTGTATTCTGAATAAAATATTGAAATGTGACACTTCCACATCATTGCATTCTGTTTTTATTCAGAATATGTATAGTGTCCCAACGTTTTTGGAATTGGGTTTATATATATGAATATAATATGAGTCATTCCACGAAACCAGTATGATTTGAGTCCCTCTGACCTTTTTCAGTGTATTATCTATTGGGTCACCAAAATATATTTTTAAAAGCTTTTTATATTAATTGAAATGTCTCCTTTAGTAATGTTTAAAAACCATGACATACATTTTATCTCGATATTAGAGATTATTTTGTTTTTTGTCAGTTGACACCACCTATTTTGTCATGTCCCTCAAGGCCTTCTATGAAAGTGTACTTGGGATATGAATAATAAGATGAGAAATAAAGTCCATACATTTTGCCATTCCCATAAATATCCATCTGTGCTTTTTTGCTGGTAATGTTTTTTTTTCTAAGTAAATTCATGATTATTCATTAAAATCACATTATTTAGTTCTGTGCCTCAGTAACCCCTCAACCCTGTTACACAAACCATTCTTCAAGACATGACTCTCTCGCTCTCTCTCTCTCACACACACACACATAATATATCATATTATATATTATATGTATATATATGTATGTATGTATGTATATATATATATATATATATATATATATATATATATATATATATATATATATATATATATATATATATATATATATATATATATATATATGAATGAATATAATATAGGTTATTTCATTACTTCAATTTTTCTTTCATTAAATCATTTCATTATTTCCATCCTCATGCTGTTTATTGTTTATTTTATTTATTTATTTGAAGGCGAGTAATAATGCCAGTGAATTATTGATTTCTTTTCCTACCTTGCATGATGAGCTGTCATTCTTTGATGGTATTGGTACGTTTGCTCCCATTCTATAATAAAGTAACATACTTGCATTTTATTATTGTCATACAGGGATCATGCTTTATGTGTCTGTGTGCTCCAATAAAAGGGATAAAGCTGGAACTTTCTGGGAGCCACATGTCATGCAGGATGTGGGTGTGACTGCTCACACACAAGCATTAAACTTTGGCATAGAAACCTACATTATTACACAATGTATTTCGTGCTTTATCATTATTATCATCATGAAAAACATAACATTTGGATTCAATTCTGAATGCAAAACTATAAACAACAACACACACACACAAACAAACAAACAACTCAGATGCATAAGTCACTGACCCCTGCAGCCAGGTCTTAAAGAAGCTCATCTCTGGCAGATGCAGGATAGATGGGTTCTCTTTGCACAGCTGCACGAAGGCCTTTAACTCCGACACTTTCCGTGAGTCCATATTTCACAACAGGATTCCAACACAAGCAGAGAAATCAATGTGCTGGAAAACAAGGAAGCGTGCATTATTATTCCCGTCATTTGACGTGTCCGATCATCGCCAGAGCTTAATACATTATGCGTAGTCCCAAAGCCAAAAACGCCAAGGAGCTGTCTAATGCAACAGTGCAGTAAATAACCAGTAATTAGCGGTGTACGGGATTAACGCACGCGCTGCATAGAAGCTTCTGGAAATAATTCGCGAGGAAGCGCGATTTGTTAAACAAGCGTGGTATTTTAATCATTCTTTTATTCAGCTGTCTTAATAAACGTTGATTTAAGAATAAAATAAAACATTAATGCTGTACCTGAAAGAGCAAAGTGCCTAAAACGCGCTTCCCCGAGAGCGATTTTGAGGGTCGCGAGATTGAACTCGCTCTGCACGCGCCAGTCAGTGAACGCGAGACTCTGAATTTTGAGCAGGCGCGAATTAAACCACCTACTACTACGACAAAACCAAAACAACAGGGGTCCTTCTGGCATCGCGTTCATTTTTGAGTAAAATATGCAACATGTTCAAGACTCACTTTACTGCTGTGGGTCATGAATGCGAAAATAAAAATGATATTTATTTTGTAAACCTTATTTTTGTCCTTATTTTTCAAATATCACATTCATAAATGTAAATTTTCAAAGCGCAAACCTTTTTTTAAGATTTAAACATGAGATGAAAATGTATTTTGACTAAAAACCTGAAAGCTTTAAGCACTTAATCTGGACTGAAAAACTGTTGTACTCTGGCATATTGTTTTATTGTTATACGACAATGATGACAAGTGTTGTTACTGTTTTTTTCTTTCAAGCATTTAATAATAATAAAAACTTTACTGCTGTGGGTAAATGTACTCCTTATCTTAAAAACTGTTTTAATTAATAATATTTGACTAAATTCTATACATTTACTAATCGCAAATGAATTTGTCATCAAAACTCATCTGAATAAAACCCCATCAACACCCTTTCGTTTTGCTTTTTAATGTATGGTTTCCATAATTATGTCCCAATGTCATTAATATCATGTGATTCAAATGTTACCTATTTCATATACACAAAAATACATAAATATATATTTAGCGAGAATAAAATGTATTTTTTAATTTCTAAAACTAAATTGCAACAAAACAACAATAAACTTGAAACCAAATAAATAAATGTGTAACCACGTAATGTTTGTCTCCTAATGTAACGCTACTTAGAAGGGTCTTCCTTCATTCAGAGGCGCAGATTGTAGCTGTCATGACAGAGCTGTCCAATCAGAGCGGTGGAGCCGCTCCCAATCCACCAATACGCGCTCAGAGACTTACATGAGCAGTGACACTAATGTCACCTTCCACGCGATCATGCTCACATGTGGATGAGTGAATGTGAAAAAGAGTTACATGTTACACGCATTGCTCCTTCAGTATGTTACCTTTCGGTTAACAGTCCGAAGTCACTTCGGTTCCTGTCTTTGTAATGCACACGGTTGCGCGAAGGTGTTCTCTCTCATGGTGAAAGCTGAGCTGGTCAGGAATCTCGTGCACTCGCGACAATGTTGTATTCCAGCAGCGGTGCAGTGAGAGCCGCCGTCCTGTGCGTTACCCGCTCTCACTGGAGTCCAGGTAATGCACTACACTCATACTTAGATCTGTTGTCCATTAAAATGTGTTGTTTTAATTCATATAGCTGGGTGTTGAGAACATGGCAGGAACATTGCTGCTGTGTGTGTGAAGTCATTCATTGTGCATAAACATTTTCAGTTTTCTTTCTCCACATCTAAAACCCAAATTAATATGTTTATGAATAGGCACAAAAGTATAAATTACACACTGGAAATCACCACCTCCTAGACCTCTAATACAGATTCTGTAGGGCACTTTTGTTCCTCAACAGATCTTCAATTAGTAGTAGTTCATGTTAAAGGATTAGTCCACTTTCAAATAAAATTTTCCTGATAATTTACTCACCCCCATGTCATCCAAGATGTTCATGTCTGTCTTTCTTCAGTCGAAAAGAAATTAAAGTTTTTGATGAAAACATTCCAGGATTTTTCTTCTTATAGTGGACTTCAATGGACTCCAAACGGTTGAAGGTCAAAATTACAGTTTCAGTGCAGCTTCAAAGGGCTTTAAGTGATACCAGACGAGGAATAAGGGTCTTATCTAGTGAAACGATCAGTCATTTTTAAAAAAAAATCCAAATGTATATGCTTTATAAACACAATTCCGCCATTCCGCCTTCCATATTCTTCAAAAAGCTTACGCTGTATATCCTACGCCTTCCCTATTCAACTTACGGAAAAAATTAAACTGGCGCCGCGTTCGTTCCGTAAGTAGAATAGGGAAGGCGTAGGACATTCAGCGTACGCTTTTTGAAGAATTCGGAAAGCGGAAGCACGTGCAAGGCAATCATTTGTGTTTATAAAGTATATACAGTTGTATTTTTTTTAGAAAATGAGCGATCGTTTCGCTAGATAAGACCCTTATTCCTCGTCTGGTATCGTTTAAAACCCTTTGAAGCTGCACTGAAACTGTAATTTTGACCTTCAACCGTTTGGAGTCCATTGAAGTCCACTATAAGAAGAAAAATCCTGGAATGTTTTCATCAAAAACTTTAATTTCTTTTCGACTGAAGAAAGACAGACATGAACATCTTGGATGACATGGGGGTGAGTAAATTATCAGGAAAATTTTATTTGAAAGTGAACTAATCCTTTAAATGTCAAAGTCAATGTTACATCAAAGTTGACCCTGTTTATTGTCTTATTATCTTAATGTTAACTGGTATGAATAATTGTGAACAATAAATAAGTGCATGCATGGTATTCCAAAGAAAACATAAGCGTTTGTAAACCTTTTATAAAAGTATAGTAATTTGCTTTACTTTTGAAACAACTTTCCTTTTTGACTGATGTTGATGTTCATTTGAAAGACAGACATTTCTCTTATTTTTTTAACACCTCAGCTCTCATATGTGACCCTGGACCACATAACCGTAAGCTCCAGTCCATAAATAATCTTTTCATTGATGTATGGTTTGTTAGGATAGGACAATATTTGGCCGAGATATAACTATTTGAAAATCTGTAATCTGAGGGTGTAAAAAATCAAAATATTGAGAAAATCGCTCTTAAAGTTGTCCAAATGAAGTCCTTAGCAATGCATATCCACTCACAAAAATACATTTTTGATATATTTAAGGTAGGAAATTTACAAAATATCTTCATGGAACATGATTTTTACTTAATATTCTATTGATTTTTGGCATAAAAGAAAAATCAATAATTTTGACCCATACAATGTATTGTTGGCTATTGCTACAAATATACGTGTGATTTATGACTGGTCCAGGGTCACAAATAGGGAAATCTCTTCACAATCATTAATACTTAAATTAATACTTTTATTAAGCAAGGATTCATTGAATTGATCGAAAGTGGCAGTTAATATTTTCTGTGTGAATTCAAATGAATGAAATTTCATCATAGAATCCTGATGAAAAACTATTACGGTTTCCACAAAAATATTAAGCATCTGTTTTCAACATTGATAATAATAATAATAAATGTTTCTTGAGCATCAAATCATTGTATTAGAATGATTTCTGAAGGATCATGTGACACTGAAGACTGGAGTAAATTCAGCTTTCATTACAGGAATAAATTAAATTGTAAAATATTTTCAGTGTCAAATAGACAACAGTTATTTTAAATTGTAATAATGCTTCACAACATTACTGTTTTTTTACTGTATTTATTATCAAATATATAATGCAACCTTGGTGAGCATAAAAGACTTCTTTTAAAAACAAAAAATTTAACCGATCCCAAAATTTTGAACAGAAGTGTACATCAAATTACAGAAGTAAAATAGGTTGCAAACTGTGTTTTTTTTTTGGTTTTGTTTTGTTGTACAGGGTCTGTGTGGTGTTCATGCAGGAGTGTGTCTGTGAAAACAGGGGGATGGAAAACCAAGAAAGTTCCTCAGAGATACCTGGGACAGCCAAGCCCGTACACACACCCTCACCTCATCAAACATGGTGAGAAAAAACAAGTTTGGTCTCCATTTCAACTCTTTTCATTTGAAGTCAAAATCTTATGACTTTCTTAATGTTTGTTCTTGGTCTTATCATTAATGATTATCTTTACACATTATTCCAAAGAAGAAAAAGTTTAACATCTTGCTCCACCTCTGAAACCTTTGGTTGATGTCACTTAGACCATGCAGGCAATTGGTTTATAGAGTCAAATAGCTATTTAGCCCTTGTTTTAGGTTGTTTTAGCCCTTTGTTTTAATGTTCTAGGTAATACAGCCTTTACAAATAGAGATATATCGGCCTATAATCGGTATCGGCAGATAAAAGCCAATTTTCACACTATCTGTTATCGGCGGAAAGTTTAAAAATAGCCGATAGTCAGGGCCGATATATATCCTGTCAATCAAAAGAGGGCAAGAAAATGCACTGAATTTGTGCAGAAAATGCTAAGAAACCAGTCTGATGTTCAATATTAATAGTAATTATATGAATTTATAACATTTAAAAAGTAATCTTCAGAATTTAGTTAATGTGTGTTAATATTAATTTTAGTAATGTGTTTGTTCATAACTGATACCAGTTACTCTGAAACAAGTTGATGAAATGGAGAGAATAAAGTTTTTATTTGCATTTCTTTCAAAATATAATAATAAAAAATATAATGATTAATTATTAAATTAAATTATCATTAATTTAAAAGACCTCAAACTATCGGTATCTTTATCTGTATCGGCAGATAACGCTCTGAATAATCGGTATTGGTGGAAGAAATTTAGTAATTTAGTATCTGTGCATCTCTATTTACAAATTTTTTAATTTAAGTAACTCAATGTAGATTAACATTAATTAATAAAACACAATTTTTTATTTTTTTTTGTCATCGAATATTCTGTTTCACTTAGAAATACACTACTGTTAAAAAGTTTGGGGTCAGTAAGATTTTTTTTAAGACCTTGCAAATGTTCCTCTCATAGGTGAGGTGACGCCAGGTCTCACCCAGACGGAGTTTGAGTTCCGCCGGCAGCGCTTGGCGTCTCTGATTGAGATGCAGGCAGAGCGACTAACAGGTTCTGGAGCCTCTTCAAACTCCTCCCACATTGTCATCGTCCTATCGCATCCCATTCGCTACATGACCAATGACATCCCTTACCCGTTCCACCAGCACCAGGACTTCCTGTACCTGACAGGAATTATGGAGCCGGACAGCGCGCTGGTGATGTACGGATCGGGTAAGCCGGACCAGGCTGTGTTGTTTGTGCCACGGCGAGACCCGGCCCGAGAGCTTTGGGACGGGCCTCGCTCGGGGAAAGATGGAGCAGCTGCTTTAACGGGTCTAGAGCGGGTTCACAGCACAGAGGAACTGGGTGTATTGCTAAAAAGCATAAAAGGTAAAAGAAAACAGGTGTACATTTACATGCTTTCAAGGTTTACATTTGCATCAGTAGCTTACTCTTTTCTCTTTCTCTTAGGAGGAACTATATGGTACGACAGCTCTCAGCCTTGCCATCCTCGGTTACACCAAAGTCATGTGCACCCCCTATTGGAAGGACAGCTGACGAAGTCTCTCCGACCTCTCACTCATTCCCTCAGAGCCATTAAGAGCCCAGCAGAGGTCGCTCTGATGAAGGAGGCAGGACGGATCACTGCCCAGGTCATAAATCCTTAATAACAGTACTGTATGTTGTGGCAAATTAAAGGGTTAGTTCACCCAAAAATGAAAATTCTGTCATTAATTACTCACCCTCATGCCGTTCCACACCCGTAAGACCTTCATTAATCTTCAGAACACAAATTAAGATATTTTTGATGAAATCTGATGGCTCAGTGAGGCCTGCATAGCCAGCAATGACACTTCCTCTCTCAAGATCCATTAATTTACTAAAAACATAAAAACAAAACATAACATAAAAACAAAATAATGACTTATATAGTGATGGCCGATTTCAAAACACTGCTGCAGATCGTTATGAATCATCGCGTCGAATCATGATTCAGATCGTGTGTCAAACTGCTGAAATCATGTGACTTTGGCGATCCGAACAGCTGATTTGATACACTGATTCATAACGCTCCGATGCTTCATGAAGCATTGTTTTGAAATCGGCCATCACTATATAAGTCGTTATTTTGTTTTTTTTGGCGCTCCAAAAATATTCTCGTCGCTTTATAATATTAATATTGAACCACTGTACTCACATGAACTGATTTAAATATGTTTTTAGTACATTAATGGATCTTGAGAGAGGAAATGTCATTGCTCCCTATGCAGGCCTCACGGAGCCATCGGATTTCAACAAAAATGTCTTAATTTGTGTTCTGAAGATTAACGAAGGTCTTACGGGTGTGAAACGGCATGAGGGTGAGTAATAAATGACATTATTTTCATTTTTGGGTGAACTAACCCTTTAATAAGAAAAATAAGTTGTTTGTGTAAAGATTGATCATTTCGGTTATGAGAGACTTGATGAAAGTATTTAAAGGGTTAGTTCACCCAAAAATGAAAATTCTGTCATTTATTACTCACCCTCATGTCGTTCCACACCCATAAGACCTTTGTTCATCTTCGGAAATGAAGATATCTTTGATGAAATCTGAGAGCTTTTTGTCTCTCCATTGACAGTTTGCACAACTACCACTTTCAAGCTCAAATTAGTCCATAAGTAATCCATGTGACCCAAGTGGTTTAACCTCGATTTTATGAAATGACATGAGTACTTTGTTTGCAAAAAAACATAATTCACCATTTTATTTACAAAATATTATTCTCCAACGCATGTTCACAAGAGCACCATGTCACAAGTGTGTTGTGTTGAATCGAGAGCAGACATTTTTGCATAAACGAGTGTTGGAGATTAATATTTTGTAAATAAAGTGATAAATTAAGCTTTTTTTTGCGCAAAGTACTTGCGTCACTTCATAAAACTGAGGTTAAACCACTGGAGTCACATGGATTACTTTAATGATGTCTTTACTACCTGTCTGGGGCTTAAAAGTAGTAGTTGCGTAGGCTGTCAATGGAGGGACAGAAAGCTCTCAGATTTCATTAAAAATATCTTCATTTGTGTTCTTAAGATGAACGAAAGTCTTACAGGTTTGGAATGATATGAGGATGAGTAATTGACAGAAATTTCATTTTTGGGTCAACTAACCCTTTAAATTTGCCTGAGGAGACAAAACGTGCTATATTGAGCTATGTGTTTATCTTCAGGCATTTAAGAAGACGATGGCCATGTCAAGAGGAGACATTGATGAGGCTGTTCTCTATGCAAAGGTGAGCCGAGGGACTAAATGCATGAATGCACACACAAACAGTCAATTTGAACAAAATATTCTAATGTGTTTTGCAACCTGTACCCTGTTATATGGGTGTTTCATAAACTTTCAGCATTTTTCTGTCCCTGGGTAGGCCTGTCATGATCGTGAATTCTGTTTTGACAATTAATTGTCATACAAATAATTGTGATTAACAATATGTTTTTTTTTTTTTACTTGCGTATACACGTAGAATCGCATATAATACAGTGATGCAAATTTTATAAAACATGCCCATATGGTTTACTTTAATGCTGTGAAATATAATATAATATAATATAACAATGTAACATAATATAATGCTATCTAATTAAATCCACAAATGTTCATTTTGTATGAAAAAAGACCTTTACAGGTGCTGGTCATATAATTAGAATATCATCAAAAAGTTGATTTATTTCACTAATTCCATTCAAAAAGTGAAACTTGTATATTATATTCATTCATTACACACAGACTGATATATTTCAAATGTTTATTTCTTTTAATTTTGATGATTATAACTGACAACTAAGGAAAATCCCAAATTCAGTATCTCAGAAAATTAGAATATTACTTAAGACCAATACAAAGAAAGGATTTTTAGAAATCTTGGCCAACTGAAAAGTATGAACATGAAAAGTATGAGCATGTACAGCACTCAATACTTGTTGGGGCTCCTTTTGCCTGAATTACTGCAGCAATGCGGCGTGGCATGGAGTCGATCAGTCTGTGGCACTGCTCAGGTGTTATGAGAGCCCAGGTTGCTCTAATAGTGGCCTTCTGCATTGTTGGGTCTGGCATATCGCATCTTCCTCTTCACAATACCCCAAAGATTTTCTATGGGGTTAAGGTCAGGCAAGTTTGCTGGCCAAGTAAGAACAGGGATACCATGGTCCTTAAACCAGGTACTGGTAGCTTTGGCACTGTGTGCAGGTGCCAAGTCCTGTTGGAAAATGAAATCTGCATCTCCATAAAGTTGGTCAGCAGCAGGAAGCATGAAGTGCTTGAAAACTTCCTGGTATACGGCTGCGTTGACCTTGGACCTCAGAAAACACAGTGGACCAACACCAGCAGATGACATGGCACCCCAAACCATCACTGACTGTGGAAACTTTACACTGGACCTCAAGCAACGTGGATTGTGTGCCTCTCCTCTCTTCCTTCAGACTCTGGGACCCTGATTTCCAAAGGAAATGCAAAATTTACTTTCATCAGAGAACAAAACTTTGGACCACTCAGCAGCAGTCCAGTCCTTTTTGTCTTTAGCCGCTTCTGACGCTGTCTGTTGTTCAAGAGTGGCTTGACACAAGGAATGCGACAGCTGAAACCCATGTCTTGCATACGTCTGTGCGTAGTGGTTCTTGAAGCACTGACTCCAGCTGCAGTCCACTCTTTGTAAATCTCCCCCACATTTTTGAATGGGTTTTGTTTCACAATCCTCTCCAGGGTGCGGTTATCCCTTAGCCTGGTAATACCAGACTCTGCTACTTCACTTTGCTTCGTAGACAGAGTCTGGAATGGCATAATAGAGAAGTGTTTTCTCTCTCGCTAGGGGACGCTTGTCTGAAGTTTAAA
The DNA here is from genome assembly GCF_018812025.1 of Megalobrama amblycephala. Lineage (NCBI taxonomy): Eukaryota > Metazoa > Chordata > Actinopteri > Cypriniformes > Xenocyprididae > Megalobrama > Megalobrama amblycephala. The sequence continues at coordinate 50,444,200 of NC_063044.1, read as the reverse complement.
ATCATTGGTTACCCGTAAGCCAATCAGATACGTTTAGTTATGACGTATGTTATCCGCCTGTACAGCCGCATCGAAGCACAGACATCATGCATCGAACTCAAATCTATGATTGAACTTCCACTGTAAACCTGTTGTAAACACATGATGATGTGAGCGAAATACCGGAGTGAACATGGCTGTAAACGACTTTTGCAGATTATGCGAAGTTAATGCATCCCGAAGTTTGCATCCCGTGTCTCGTTTCCCATTTCCGCGGTCGTTTCGGTTTTCGATTTCTCTAACCTACAATGTAAAACTCGGCGCTTAGCATCTACGTCACGGCTCTCAGCCCGCCCTCTGTTCGTTGATTGGCCCGGCTGTTTCCAGACCGGTGGCAAACACAAAGCTCTGACGCTGTATCAGACTGAGTACAGAAGCGAAATGAAATTGAGCGGAAGTAGGAAGTCTGACGTAGTCAGGCTAGTTATCCCTATTGCTTGTACACTTTTTTTTCTACCACATCTTTTCCTTCCCTTCGCCTCTCTATTAATGTGCTTGGACACAGAGCTCTGTGAACAGCAAGCCTCTTTTGCAATGACCTTTTGTGTCTTGCCCTCCTTGTGGAACGTGTCAATGGTCATCTTTTGGACAACTGTCAAGTCAGCAGTCTTCCCCATGATTGTGTAGCCTACAGAACTAGACTGAGAGACCATTTAAAGGCCTTTGCAGGTGTTTTGAGTTAATTAGCTGATTAGAGTGTGGCACCAGCTGTCTTCAATATTGAACCTTTTCACAATATTCTAATTTTCTGAGATACTGAATTTGGGATTTTCCTTAGTTGTCAGTTATAATCATCAAAATTAAAAGAAATAAACATTTTAAATATATCAGTCTGTGTGTAATGAATTAATATAATATACAAGTTTCACTTTTTGAATGGAATTAGTGAAATAAATCAACTTTTTGACAATATTCTAATTATATGACCAGCACCTGTATATACTATAACTGTCTTTTTTTTAAATATTCTTTGGTAAAATGTCATACAAAATAAATGGCACAATTATTGCAGTTATCTAAAGTAATTGTGATTAGACTGAATAACCATGATCAGGGGCTGCATTCACAAAACATCTTAAGACTAAAACTAGCTCCCAACTTGCCAATTTAGGAGAAACTCTTAAAAATAATGGCCGTGTCAGTCGTAAATTTTTGCTCTTAGAGCATTTCACAGAGTGTTTTAGTGCTAAAACTAGCTCCTAAATCAGTGAAGAGTTAGGAGTAGTCAAGACTCAAGAGGCCAGTATAAGTATATTTGTGTTATTTATTTTTAAGCCTTTCAGAAGTTTTTGTAGCTCTGAAATGTTGGGGTAGAATTACTTTGTAAAGTTGCCATTGTTTGGCCATTGTGCAGCACAGAGGTAATGGAGCGTCTGAGAACTGAAAATGTACCACAGAAACACAAATGACGTCAGCGAGCTCTTGGAGAGTCAAATCTTAGTGTACTCTGTGTCCAGCGCACATGCTGACTAACATCTCTGCCTTCTCTCTTCCTTTCTCTTCTGTTTCTCTTTTTGGCTTTCCGTATAGTTTGATTATGAATGCCGTGCTCATGGCGCGAACTTCCTGGCATATCCGCCTGTGGTTGCTGGTGGAAACCGAGCCAACACACTTCATTACATCAACAACAATCAAATAGTGAAGGTGAAGTGCCAAACACACTCATAATCATTAATGGAGCGGGAGGGAGAGTCTACAACTGATTCATAAGATAAACAAGGATGAAACTTGAAGTCTCTCTTCCTTATTTCTCTTGTTCTATATAAGCTTTGTGTGCATGTTTAGTTTTCACAAGGCAAATGTACGATACACACGACAAAATATTATCACAATATTGAACTAACTCTTTCTTTCTCAGGATGGAGAAATGGTCTTGCTGGATGGGGGCTGTGAATATTTCGGTTATGTGAGCGACATCACACGCACTTGGCCGGTGAATGGAAAGTAAGTCTGACTTTCAACAGAACTCTCATTGTCTCAGACGTAACGTGGCTTTAATTTCATGCTATTAGTAAGTAATCAATCAGCGCTCCAGTCCTTGCTCCATGTGCCGTCTCCAGGTTCAGTCCTGCTCAGAGAGAGCTGTATGAGGCCGTGCTGGAGGTGCAGTTGGCCTGTCTGTCTCAGTGCAATCCTGGCGTCAGTCTGGACTATATTTATTCCACCATGCTCGCGCTGTTGGCCCGGCAGCTCAAAGAGCTCGGGATCGTCCCACAAAGCACCAGTGATACAGACACACTGAAGGTACCCTGACTTAGGGAAAGTTCACCCCAAAATTAATTTTTGGATGTTATTTACTCAAATCAAATATCAGCAGATACCATCTTAAATTAAATATTAGCAAAATCACACATTAAATCATGATTAAAATGTAATTTGTGATGGCCAGGACTACTTGAGCAACAACTTGGGGCTTGAGGGCTTTTTTTTACTAAGCAAAAGGTTTGGGGTAGGACAATATACTTTTTAAATTTAACTTTAATCAATTATTTTTAATATATTCAGTTGATCAAAAGTGAAAATAAAGTCATTTATAATCTTACAAAAGATTTCTATTTCAGATAATCAAAGGATCTTTAAAAAATGTATGATGGTTTCCACAAATATATGAAGCAGCACAGCTGTTTTCAACATTGATAATATTAATAAATAATCAAATCATCATATTTGAATGATTTCTGAAGGATCATGTGACACTGAAGACTGGAGTAATGATGCTGAAAATTCCGTCGCAAGAAGAAATTACATTTTAAAATATATTCAAATAGAAAACATTTATTTTAAATTGTAATAATATTTCAGAACTGTACTGTATTACAATATTACAATTAAATGCAGCTTTGGTGAGCATAAGAGACTTCTTTCTTTCAAAAACTGACACCAAACGTTTGTATATTTTTAGTGTCGGTGCTTAAGATAGAGTTTTTCCTTGCTGAAGGTATTACAATAACAGTCAACACTAAAAGTTCCAAGATTTTGCGGATTTCATTCATTTTTTAATAGAACCAAAGCCATTTTACAGACATTAAAGGTGCCATCGAACGTTTTTTTTAAAAGATGTAATATAAGTCTAAGGTGTCCCCTGAATGTGTCTGTGAAGTTTCAGCTCAAAATACCCCATAGATTTTTTTTAATAAATTTTTTTAACTGCCTATTTTGCGGCATCATTAAATATGAGCCGATTTATGCTGTGCGGCCCCTTTAAATCTCGTGCTCTCCGCCCACAGAGCTCACGCTTGCCTTAAACAGTGCATAAACAAAGTTCACACAGCTAATATAACCCTCAAATGGATCTTTACAAAGTGTCCGTCATGCATGCAGCATGTATGCGTCGGATCATGCGAGTATAGTATTTATTTGGATGTTTACACATTTGATTCTGAATGAATTTGAGGCTGTGCTCTGTGGCTAAAGCTAACATTACACACTGTTGGAGAGATTTATAAAGAATGAAGTTGTTTATGAATTATACATACTGCAAGTCTTTAATAATGAAAATAGCGACGGCTCTTGTCTCCGTGAATACAGTAATAAACGATGGTAACTTTAACCACATTTAACAGTACATTAGCAACATGCTAACGAAACATTTAGAAAGACAATTCACAAATATCTCTAAAAATATCATGTAATCATGGATCATGTCAGTTATTATTGCTCCATCTGCCATTTTTCATCATGGGCTGGCATATGCAAATATTGGGGGCGTACATATTAATGATCCGACTGTTACGTAACAGTCAGTGTTATGTTGAGATTCACCTGTTCTTCGGAGGTCTTTTAAACAAATGAGATTTATATAAGAAGGAGGAAACAATGGAGTTTGAGACTCACTGTATGTCTTTTCCATGTACTGAACTCTTGTTATTTAACTATGCCAAGATAAATTCAATTTTTAATTCTAGGGCACCTTTAAAGCAGTTCTTTTCTAACGAATTTGCCCACTTTCAACTAGACATTTTAAGAAAATGAATATGATAATTTTATGCAAAAACAAAACAAAAAACAATTAAATATTTAGCCTGTTTATTTGTTGAATATCTGTGATTTTAAAAGTCTGTGCTTTTAAAAAAAAAAATCTGTGTATAGATGTAAATGGACATCTTTTGTTGTTTGAGTATCATATCTTACATGCTTTATTTTGTTTGGTCAATCCAGCTTTTTTGAACACAAAAATGCATCCTATGTAAACATCATCCAATGCCCAAAGTAGATTTTGGTTTGCATTAACATAATATGTTGCATTAACATAATATACGTGTGTACTGTGTGTTTTTATTATGTATATATAAATACAAACACATTCATGTATATATTTAAGAAATATTTACATGTGTATATATATTTATATGTATATATAATTTATATATTTAATATATAAATTCTATACATTTTTGTTAAATATATGCATGCATGTGTATTTATATATACATGATAAACATACACAGTACACGCGTATATTATGTTAACACAAACTTTTATTTTGGATGCAAATAATTGGATTAATTGTTTGACAGCACTAGTTTTTATGCACATATCTCCATGACATGAATTTCATCATCAGCACAGTAGGTGCGTACTTAACATGCACAGACAGATTTTCTCTGTAGTTTGCAAGTGCTCATTTGAATGTTTTGCCAATAATTAGTTTGTCCACAAGGTTGAAAGACCGGAAGAACAACAACAAAAAATTACTGGAGATGGCAACAACAATAGACACACATTAACAAGGATTTAAGAGAAACTCACAACTCTATTTTAAACGAGAACTTTTTTTTCAGTCATAATTTTTTGAGAGAAAATAGCGCAGACAATAATGAAACTTTCTAGTGTGCACGTGTCGACCGCATACGATTGATTCTTGTTTGTCTTATAATCGGTTGTGATTCTTCAAAGTATGTATTAACATATACTGAAAAATGTGTCACGGGACCAACCTTATACCAACCTGAGATTCAGGTTCACAGCACTGAACACCAGGAATTCGAGGCGTTCTTTATTTATTTAAATGAACTTCCTTAAAGCTCCGTGGTCAGGAAATGACTATAAGTCTTCCTGCCCAATTTAAATGCCAAAGATCTGCACCACTTACAATGTCTGTAAAGCACCATACTGCTATGAAAGCTTAATTTCACTTAATGCTGTTTATGAGGCCAACAAACCAACATGTTGGTCAGTTAAGCCTGTTGCGACTGTGACTGTGTGCGCTTATTTCAGTTTAAATCAGTTTTCCAGTTCAGAGTTTTGTGACTGATCACATTACATGCTCTCAATTTTGTTGTTTTTCTCAATGGATGTCTGCTCTCTTCTTTTTTTTCCTCTTCCAGGCTGCACGGCAGTTTTGCCCCCATCACGTGGGTCACTATCTGGGAATGGACGTTCATGACACCCCTGAGCTGTCCCGTTCACAACCGCTGCAGCCTGGCATGGTGATCACAATAGAGCCAGGTAGAGTTTACTTTTAATAAAAACAGTGGTAACAAGTGGAGGAAAATGGAGATATCCACAGAATAAGAGAAAAAATGTCTTGTTGTGCATTTGAATGTCAGAATCGGAATGCAAAAAATCGAAGGCGGCCTTTAAAGATGTTTATAGTTGCAAGTCATTAAACGGGCAGAATGGACTGATGAATCCTGTGATGATTACCCTACTTTTAAACAGTTAGTTCACCCAAAAATTAAAATTATGTCACTTATTACTCACCCTCATGTCGTTCCACACCTGTAAGACCTTCGTTCATCTTCGGAACACAAATTAAGATATTTTTGATGAAATCTGATGGCTCAGTGAGGCTTCTATTGAGAGCAAAGCCAATTTGTAACTCTCAAGATCCATAAAGGTACTAAAAACATATTTGAAACAGTTTATGTGAATTCAGTGGTTCAATATTAATATTATAAAGCGACAAGATTACTTTTTGTGCGTCAATAACCCCCCCGAAATAACGACTTTTCAACAATATCTATGGGCCGATTTAAAACACTGCTTCATGAAGCTTCTGAGCTTTATGAATCTTTTGTGTCGAATCAGTGATTCGGATCTCCTATCAAACGGCTAAACTGAAGAAATCACGTGACTTTGGCGCTCCGATTCACTGATTCGATTCGTAAAGCTCTGAAGCATTGTTTTGAAATTGGCCCATAAAGATATTGTTGAAAAGTCTTTATTTTGTATTTTTGGCACACAAAAAGTATTCTTGTCGCTTTATAATATTAAGATAGAACCACTGTACTCACATGAACTGATTTAAATATGTTTTTAGTACTTTTGTGGATCTTGAGAGTTTGAATGGCTTTGCTCTCAATAGAGGCCCCACTGAGCCATCGGATTTCATCAACAATATCTTAAATTGTGTTCTGAAGATGAACAAAGGTCTTACGGGTGTAGAACGACATGAGGGTGAGTAATAAATGACAGAATTTTGGGTGAACTAACCCTTTAAAGCACGAATTTGAAATAAACAGTAGATCTACATAATGTTCACATGCAGTTCATAGGGGACATAATGTATTTGCCCTACACTTACAGCATGAAAAAAGTCAGAAAGGTGGGATATACAGGTGCTGGTCATATAATTAGAATATCGTGAAAAAGTGCTTTTTTTTTTTTTATTGTAAATTATTTTAAAAAATGAAACTTTCATTTATTCTAGATTCCCTACATGTAAAGTAAAACATTTCAAATGTTTTTTTTTTTTGTTTGTTTTTGTTTTTGTTTTTTTGTTTTTTGTTGATTAGAGCGTACAGCTCATGAAAGTCCAAAATCCAGCATCTCAAAATATTAGAATATTTACATTTGAGTTTCATTAAATGACCATCCCTACAGTATAAATTCCGGGTATCTCTTGTTCTTTGAAACCACACTAATGGGGAAGACTGCTGACTTGGCAATCATTGACACCCTCCACAAAGAGAGTAAGTCACAGAAGGTCATTACTGAATGGGGTGGCTGTTTACAGAGTGAAATATCAAAGCATATCGAATGCAAAGTTGACTAGAAGGAAGAAATTGGGTAGGCAAAGGTGCACAAGCAACAGGGATGACCACAAGCTTGAGAATACTGTCAAGTAAAGCCGATTCAAACACTTGAGAGAGCTTCACAATGAGTCAAATGAAGCCGGAGTCAGCGCATCAAGAGTCACCACACTCAGACATCTTCAGGAAAAGGACTACCATGCCACTTCTGAAACAGAAACAACGTCAGAAGCATCTTACCTGGGCTAAGGAGAAAAAGAGCTGGACAGTGAACAGTGGTCGAAAGTCCTCTTTTCAGATAAAAGTAAATTTTGCATTTCATGTTGAAATCATGGTCCCAGAGTCTGAAGGAAGACTGGAGAGGCACAGAATCCAAGCTGCTTGAAGTCTAGTGTGAAGTTTCTAAAGTCAGTAATGATTTGGGGGGGCCGTGACGTCTGCTGGTGTTGGTCCATTGTGTTTTATCAAGTGCAAAGTCCATGCAGCCATCTTCCAGGAGATTTTGGAGCACTTTATGCTTCCATCTGCTGACAAGCTTTATGGAGATGCTGATTTCCTTTTCCAGCAGGACTTTAGCACCTGCCCACAGTGCAAAAACCACTTCCAAGTGGTTTGCTGACCATGATATTACTGTGCTTTATTGGCCAGCCAACATGCCTGACCCCTGAATCTATGGGATATTTTCAAGAGAAAGATGAGAAACAGTCGATCCAACAATATACAGATGATCTGAAGGCTCAATAGTGCCTCAGCAGTGCCACAGGCTGATCACTTCCATGCCACACTTCACTGATGCTGTAATTTGTGCTAGGAGCAAGTTATTTGCTGTAATATGTGCTGCTGACCAAGTATTGAGTGCACAAATGAACATACTTTAAAGAACTTGAACTTTTCTGTTTTGAAAACCCATTTTTTGATTGATCTTAGGAAATATTCTAATATTTTGAGATACTGGATTTTGGACTTTAATGAGCTGTACGCTCTAATCATCAAAATTTAAAAAAAAAAAAACTTTTGAAATGTTTTACTTTACATGTAGGGAATCTTGAATATATGAAAGTTTCATTTTTAAAAATAATTTACAATAAAAAAATGAACTTTTTGATGATATTCTAATTATATGACCAGCACCTGTATACTCGGCATTCTGAGGAAAAAAGGCAATTCAGATTTTTCTTCTTAGAATCGTGAGGTAAAAATCTCGGAATTGGGAGGGGAAAAAAGTCCGAATTATGAGATATACACTCGAAATGAATACTGTTAAACTGTCATTTTCTGCCATCAGGTAGGCTCCACCCCCAAAAAACACATAATCACTGTTTGCAAACATCCAAATGTTCATCATCTGTTCATCAACGAATGCTTTCTAGCAGTCAGTTTATTAAGATAATTGGGTGAAGTTTCATTTCATGCTTTCTGCTACACCTCCTAGGCGTGATTGATTTGTAGCACCTCAAACTTGCATTCATCCATCCACAATAATTATTTACCATTCAGTCTTTGTTTTTTTGCCCATAATTCTACCCTTTTCATTTTACTTGCCTGTGTCAGATGTGGCTTTTTCTTGCATGGAGTAACCTTCATCCCTCAAAACAACAACAGACTGATGCGTTTCTAGAAAATTAGTTTCTTTTGCCAATTTTTAAAACCAAATTTACTTGTGACTTGTAATGCAAGTTTATTGATGAACTGTGGAAATGACAATACAGTTACTGAAGTATTTCCAGTAACTGTAGTGTCATTTCCACAGTTCATCGAGCAGCACAATCATTTTCAACTGAGCTTTCAATAATAAGAAAAGTTTCTCAAGTAGCAAATTTGAACATTTTTAGAATGATTTCTTAAGGACAAGGTCGAGGTAACAGTGTTTTCAAAATAATGGCTTCTGAAAATGAGGCTTTGCCATCGGAAATTAAAATAATAATAATAAAAATATCAAATAAAAAAGGCATTCTCTCCAGTGTTGTTATTGTTTACTAAAACTGTTTTTAATTGAGATAAAGCTGAAATAAAATACAAGTATTAGATGAAAACCTTAAACCTAAAAAACTAAAAACGAAAATTACAACTTTTGAAGGTTGAAGTACACTGTAAAAAAGAATTGTTGGTTTAACTTGGAAAAAGTAAGTTTCCTGGTTGTCTTAAAATTTTGAGTTCATTGAAATTAAAAATTTGAGTTAATACAATGAAGGCGATTGGTTTAATCAACAGAAACTCAAAATATTATGTTATCTGAACTACATTAATTATCTAACTTTGAACATAAGTGTATATATAACAAATAAAATTAATAGTAAATCAATAATAACAGTAAAGGGTAATAATACGGATAAATCGCAGGTATGTATCTTGAATGCACTGTAATGACTGTTGAACTTTCACATACTAGTCAAAGTAACATTCAACTTCTTAGCATTTGAGCTCTACTGCACACACACAAAAAAAAAAGTTAGTGAAACATAAGCTCTAAACTCTCTTCTCTTGCTCCCATAACCCAGGACTGTACATCAGCGAGGACGACAGCTCATGTCCAGAGCGATTCCGGGGTCTCGGGGTACGAATCGAGGATGACGTGGTGATCCGAGACCATGGGGGACCCCTCATCCTGTCTGCACACACCCCGAAATCCATCGCTGAGGTGGAGAGAGCTTGCGCACAAGGAGAGGACTGAAAGGAAAGAGTAAAAGATAGCAAATCCTTCCAGAATGAGTCTGTTTCTCTCATTTTTCATTAATACCAAACTCAGGAGGTCTGGATCTCACAGAACTTGCTCCAGTTATGTATTGAATCTGGAGGATTAAAGGGATAGTTCACCCAAAAATGAAAATGCTGTCATCATATACTCCCTTTGAATACCATAGTAGGAAAAAAATACTATGTCAATGTCAATGGGGGGGTGATATCTGCTTGGTTACAAACATTCTTCCAAATATCTTCCTTTGTGTTCAACAGAACAAAGAGATTTATACAGGTTTGGAACAACTTGAAGGGGAATAAATGATGACAGAATTTTCATTTTTGGGTGAACTACCTCTTTAAGAGCCGAATGTGTCTTGGACTGCGTGCAACGTCTCCCTGATAGCCAGTTCACTCCTACGCTAGCTAATTGGTTCTGATGGGTCATGTTTTTGTATTTGCACACCTATGTTCTAGGATGAGGGCTTATAGGAGACTTAATGAGGTCAGATGGAGAAACAAACAGATGACTGTGATTTAATGAGCATGGTAAACCATTTATGTTTGTGAGAGAACTGATCTGTTTCAATGTGAGATTCTGTACTTGTGATTGAGTATGACTTGAGTATGTTTGTCTGCTGTGGTTTTTATTGTTATGTATGTGCTTTTTTACTGTTGTCAAAATAAATTTATAGTTATTGATTGTTGCTGTAGTTTGTAAAGCCACCTTTATTGCTATAGTGTTGTGTACAGTGGAGATTGTTTCAAAGCAGTGATAAACATGAAAATAACAGAATTGATGAACAAACCAACAAGAATCAAACTTCATCAAATATGAGACATTCAAAAAGACAACAGTGTCTTTATTCAGTTCAGTTCAATAACTGTAAAGTTTATCAATTATGAAATTAGTTCAATTCATAAGCAGTGTTGGGGTAACACATTACAAGTAACTTTAGTTAAGTAATCAGATTACTTTTTCAAGTAACTAGTAAAGTAATGCATTACTTTTTCAATTTACAACAAAATATCTAAGTTACTTTTTCACATTTATTGACTGACAGCTCTCCTTTCACCATGTTGAGAAATAAAGAGCAGCGGTGTTGTGTGCGCTGTGTAAATATGATGGTTATTGTAGTTCTAGATTAAATGTGAGCATGCATTTACTCATCTCACTTGCACGAAAACATTCAGTATTCCTCAAAATGAAATAAAAACAGTGAAATGCAATCTCAGATTTATATGCAAACCTGTAATAATTAACTATATTAAATTACACAAATATACTTTATGTATTTAATCTCACTTTATGAACCAATGTCTTTGCTGCAGACCTTCAATGATCTAATTCAACCAACATAAAGTATAAATTACTTTATATTAAATTTAGAAATGAAAGAGTTCAACTTCTTCCTGTATCCTATTCCTCTTTAATCCAGAATGGCAGCACAGCTGAAAGGTTTGTTTGAGCTGCGCCCTCTACTGTACAGGTGTAAATATGCATTTCCTCCATCCCAAGGCTTATTTATTTCACTTTTGGTTTGAAAGAGCCTTTACATTTGCCAGAAATAGAACTTTTTTGTTATTAAAAAACAAACAAGCAAGCCCAGCCCAGGAGAGAATGAGTAACGCAAAAATAATGTAACATACTTTTCATAACAAGTAACTAAGTAACGCAATTAGTTACCTTTTAGGGAGTAATGCAATATTGCAATGCATTACTTTTAAAAAAGTAACTTTCCCCAACACTGGCTATAAGCAGCTGTACAGAAGACAACGGTCATTATTCAGCTCGAGTCCGTTCAATGTTGATTCAGGTCAGATGTGGCAAAATTCATCAATTATGAAACGAATTCCATTTCACTAGTCAATTACATAATTACTCACTGAATAGATTCTTCGCAAAAATAGGACATTTTTGATTCAGCACATATTCTAAATTCAGTTGAAAGTTTTAATAACTCCATAACATTTCTGGTGTAGCCAATAGTTATAGTTATATACTAACATTACTTGGTTTTAAGGCAGAGTAGTTTACTATTAAAAGTCAAAGTAAAAGTTATGAAGAATGAAGTCTAAAATATGTATAGTGCTGTTCACAATACATACACATATCCTCAGTAAGGTTGGAAATGGGAAAAACTCCATAAGAACATCAGAATTTGTTTTGGGCTGCTGTATTTTTGTGAATCTGACCAAATAATACATGTTGCAGATTCTAGCAAGCGTGAATCAGAATCTAGAGAGTTAATAACATCACCAGAAACTAGGGTGATCTAAACAGCATATTTTAAATTATGAATAAGCATGTTCTGATTCAGCTGAACTTGTTTGAGCTTAGCTGACTCATAATGCCCACTGTCTAAGTGGGCTTTGTGATGCTCTAAAAAAGCCGCTCAATGGGTGTATAAGTTTTTGAACAGAAGTGATTTTGAATGCTGTCTAGGCAGGCAGCTCATTGAGTTTTGGAGTTTTTTTTACTCTAAACATGCTAAGATGCACCAAAATGTGGTCTATATTTTGAGTTTTCTGAACTAAGCTGACTCAGAATGTGTAGATGACGCCCAAAAAGTAGGTCTAGGTAGGCATCGCACTAGGTTTTTGACAAAAATGCATTAATGCCTGGGTAAGCAAATGAGGCCCGGAAATGCGGTCTAGGTAGGCCACTCACTAGATATTGAGGTTTTTGAGCTGAATTGACTCTTAATAGGCTTATGATGCCCCAAAAATGCTGTCTAGTTAAGCAATGTCTCCGAGCTGAGTGGACTATGAAGGTTTCCTTGAGATCCAAAAATGCATTCTAGGTAGGCAGCTCACTGTGTTTTGGAGTTTTTGAGCTGGATTGACTGAGCATGCTTATGATGCCCCAGAATGTTCCTAGGTTTTCAGATTTTTGAGCTGAGCTCAGTCAGAATGTGCAGAAAGTTCTCAAAAAGTATGTCTAGGTGGGGAGCTCACTAGGTTGTGAGACACAACTCTCAGCTGAGATGACTTGCAATCAGTTTATGCCCAGAAAATGCTGAGTAAGTAACTTTTTGAGCTAAATTCACTATGAATTGAATATGCATATGATGCCCAAAATGATGGCTACATAGTCAGTTCCCTTGATTTTAAGACACAATCTCTCAGCTTGCGCTCGTAATGCGCTCATGCCCAAAAATGTGGTATAGGTAATCAACGTTCGAGCTAAGCCGAATCCGCTTATGACATCAAAAATGCTGTCTAGGTTTGAAGACCACAAGGTTTTTTGCGAAACAGCCCTTGAACTCAAATGACTAGTATGATGTCCAGCAACGCTGCTGTTTTTAGACACAAAATGCATCCCAATTTGTGTACCTGTGCACTATTCTGTCATCTTGTAGTATTAATAGTTTTTCTATTCATAGTTTTTCAGTGTTTTCACACTGAAAATCCCCCCACCCCCCCAAAGGGAGCCCAATAAATACCCAGGTGATGCACTTAATTAACCAAAAAAAAAAAAAAGTAAGTGTGGAACCTTGGACACTTCATGCACTCAACTGTTGTAGCTTTACTATCAGACTATGATGCTGAATTACAAAATAACCATGTATACACACAGTTTAGTAGTGCAAAGTATATAATGCATGATTTGGGACACACTCAGCTGAGATGATTCGCAGTATGGCCAAAAACGCTGTCTAGGTTGAAAGCCCATGCAAGATTTTTAACATGAATTGACTTTGAACTCATTTATAATGCTGTCTACATAGACAAGTCTCTATGTTTTTGAGTGTTTTGAGCTGAGCTCAATCAGACCACACCAAAGGAGCCCCTAATGCTGGGTATGCAACTTGAAATGTTTGAGCTGAACTGACTCAGAACACGACGATGCCCAAAATGCTGGTTGCATATTCAGTTCCCCTGGTTGTGGGACACAATCCTTCAACTGAGATGATTCGTAATGTGGTCATGCCCAAAAAAAGCTGTCTAGTTTTTGAACTAAGCTGACTATGAATGTGCTTATGATGTCCAAAAATACCATCTAGGTTGGAAGCTTACTAGGCTTAGCGAGAAAGCCTCTGAACTGAGACCATTGCTTGTTCTCTATTGCACTTCATTAGGGCACTTGACCCCTGGGCTTCACTGTCCCTCCTCCAGGTAGAATGCCAAGTCGAGTAATATGTTTCTGCTGAACAAGTCATTTCACTGTTAGTGACTCCATCATCTGACGATGCTTGGACGCCGTCTTGCACCCGCCCAGAAAAGTCGCAACTCCGAAACAGTACGGAAGCAGCACTGTCCGGGAAATCCCGATCGCCATCTCCCCCTCCACCCCCCTTTACTAATGTTACCGCACCTCCAACCTTCCCTCCCCCCAGCCAGAGGAGTAGAAACAACAAGCCGCCATTTTGTTTGTGCGGAGAGAGTGAAGGAGGCAGGAGCGACCGAAAAAAAAAGCCACTCGAGCGCCGACCACTGCGACTCTGAGCGCCGCCGGCTCCGTCCTCGCGGATCCAAACCGGATAAAACACAACCCGGGTGATTAGCGGAGGAAACGGAGGGAGATTATAGATTCTTCAGTGTGGAAATAAAAAAAGCAGACCGGGTTTGCCTTTCTTTTTCTGTTCTTTTTTTTTAAACGAGGCGGAAGAGGGCAATACATTTAAACGAAGGGAAGCTCGTCAGGGGGAAAAGGAAAATAACAGCGTCACGAAGTGGGAATATCTGTGAAATTACATCGCCGGTTGCTGGTGGACGACAGCGAAAGTGGGAAAAATTGCAGGAACTGTGCAAAAGAAGGGAGAAATTTAAAAGGGATGAACGCGCAGGGGGGTTCACAGCATCACAAAGCCTATGAAAGGGGTTTGAGGACCCCCAGATTTTGGGGGGTGCAGCTGGCAATATCACCCGGATCGGCAGATGCTTCAGACCCGAAATATTACTGAAGTCCACCTCGGTTCGGTTCATTCTATTTTCGACCCACTGCTGTTCCTCTCGCTCTTTCTTTAATGCTCCGCAAGGCTCTTCGTGCAGTGACAAATTATTCTTATTTGCTCGATGTGACAGTGCATTGAAATACAAGCAAATGCATTGACCAACTTCACTTGATTCCCATTCTTTAGTTCGTGGCGTGCACACAGCGAACTGCGAGACAACATCTTCTTGCACTTCAGACGAATTGCATACATGTTCTGTCCATCAGACAGCCACTTTTGAAATCATTTCTTTGCATTTTTTTGCATGCACGAGCTGTGCGCAGTGCAGGGTGGTCTCGTGAAGCAATGGTCAGAGATTTCCTGCAAACACTTTTAACTCGTGCAGTGGACACATTCACACAGAGGGCGCACGAGCCATATTCAGATGTGAATGCACAATAAACCATTTAACTTGACACTTTGAAGTGTTGTTGCAAAATACTAAGACATGGACACTTAAATATGCAAGTTGTCTGGAATCCTCTGAAGTGGTAGCTCGTGCATTCAAACTCAAGTCATTTCAGTCCTTGGATGCACATTTCTCGTGTTATTTATTCTGCAAAGAGGAGGAAACTTTTACATTCATATGATTGCTTAATTCTATTACGATTTTCAAGTATTTATTTGTTCTCTCTATCCAACTTGATTACTTGGGAGGAAATAAAGACGTCGGCGAAGGAGATTCATGTCAATTTTAAGGAGCTCGATGGACTTTTAATCAAAGTAAAGTGATGCTGTTTGAGAATTGCACATGCTACAATGCAAAGCGAGAAGGAATTCTGAATCTTATTGTTTGCTTATAAGCATTGCATGAAGTCGCACCGGAGTGAGTTCGCTTTCTCGTACACAACGCCTTAAAAAAAACCCCAACACTTCAGTTCGCCGCCGACAATGGCGGAAAAGACGGATGCAAGCAGCGAGGATAAATCTTGGGAAAATTGCTCAGTCGCCGAGGAGGCTACGTGAGTTTGCG
Source organism: Megalobrama amblycephala (assembly GCF_018812025.1). NCBI lineage: Eukaryota > Metazoa > Chordata > Actinopteri > Cypriniformes > Xenocyprididae > Megalobrama > Megalobrama amblycephala. The sequence goes on along the minus strand of NC_063044.1, from coordinate 50,428,601 downwards.
GCGAGCTTGCATGACCGTCTGTCCCTCCCTTCACCTCCTCCATTCGGAAATATACTTTGAGGAACTAAAGACTAGAAAATCTTAAAAGGGAGCATTAAAGGTGGACTGAACATTGAAGCATTGCATTGCATGCATGTATCGTCCCATGAAAGGGAAACGGGAATACGTCCGGAGCTCGTGAACGAGGAGATTTCATTCGCACATCGGCTCGCGACTGCACAGGAAGGGCTATCCTACGCGGGATATATGCATTAACACTAAACCGGAGGAAAACTATGGCCGATAATGTGCTGGACTCCGGTCCGCCTTCAGCTAAGAGGCCTAAATTGTCTTCCCCGGCTCTGTCGGTCTCCGCGAGCGATGGAAACGGTAAATAATAATGTTCACGCGCTGCGGTGTGCGGCGTATCTCGCGCCTGCACACCGCCGCCGTTCGCGTGCATGTATGAATAAACACACGCGACGTGTGTTTTTAAGAGCTTTCTTTGCTTGTATTTGTTTGTTTGCATCATCCTCGGTATTTAAATAACTTCGCAGCATAGCTAGCAGGCTAATTTGCCCAGTGGTTTCATTTGAAGTTGATGAGGTGCGTTACAAAACTGTTTGTGCTCGATCGTCTGAGTGTGCAAAATAGTAGGCAGTGTTTTTCCGGGTATACGTTACACAAACTTTTGGCGTTGTGCGATGTCGAGAGTTGGGGTTGGTGTCAAAGGTTTATGAGGTGATGCATTTTGAGCTTGTCAGGAAAGGAAAACTCGACATACACGCGTTATAAATCACGTCGCTTTACTGACACACGGTTGGGAACGACGTCGAGATCACTTCTTATCAAGTTGCTTCACATTTAGTGTGTACTAAGTAGTTGACAAACCAGTGTTTGCGAGTTTCTAATAAACACTAAGCGGTAGATGCTGCCTCATCTAACTGGTTTTTCTATATCTTAAACTAGCTTAAGGTGGTTTGCTGGTCTTCCTGTCTGACCAGAGGACCACCCTAGGCTGGTTTAAGCAGTTTTTCTAGCAGAGTTTAATGTCTAGAAATCAAAGTTTGGTCATATTGTCTTATGCACTGTAGAGATCCACAATACAGTGTTTTAATGGTTGCTGTTATGCTTTTATATATATTTACTAATATCAAATAAGGTGAATTTGAGTCAACATTATATAAAAAAAGAAGCTTTTGATAACTGAAAATAAGTTTGGGATGTTTGGGGTAAGTTGTGCCACTGTTTATGTTGTCTTGTATGCACTGAGAAATGAGATGTTATGCAAAATGAATACTTGGGATTTTATTCCAGAGTTATTTTATTGCTGTCTATCCACCGTTTCTTAAAGATACCCATAAACCAGCCATAAATAGGTTATTTTAATATTCAGAATATTCATATTTCATTTTTAGAAATTTTAAATTCTATAGATTTTTTTTTTTCTTTTCTCCTATGCATTTCTTGAAATAATCATGCATTAAAAAAAAACATTTTTAAATATAAGGTGACATGACAAATTAAGACTTTTAGATTAAGGGGTTAACATATTACCTTACTCTTACCTATCCCATCCATTAAAAGGGTTATCCGTAGATTTTAAAACAGACTGATGACCTTAACAGAAGTGTTTTTTAACGTTTTTGTCTATGATGATAATCTCAAAACTCAAATCTAAATATTGTATAATTACTTGGCTGATAAATTAATCTATCATTATTGTCGAGACTGCATTCAAGAGTTTTCTTGCTTCTTATATAGAGTATGTTGCATGTGCAAGTTGTTAGTGCGTTGCTGTTATCAGGACTTGCCATTATGTAGGAAAAGGCCCCCATTTTGTCCCACTTGTCCATTGTTGTGCCATGCCATGTGTTTTTTATTAGTATGAACCATTAGGACATGCACACACCGGCTCTACTATATGAGGCGATAATCTCAGTTTTTTTTCTCGTCACGAGAGCTGTCATAATCTTGCAGTTTTCTCACCATCAGCTGAGATTCGTTAAATTTCACTGGTCAGTTTGTGTAGATTTCTTGCTGTGTGGTGTCTGATAGACCGAGATACTGAGCAGTCTAACTTTACATTAGAGACGTTGTCCATTTATTGTGTAGTATTATTTAATCTCATCAGGTTAATCTCAGTCTGCAAACTCACAACTTGGGTAAAATATGTTTTCTTTTGCTGTGGCTTTGCTGAAAAGGTCTCATTTTTTGGGCACACTATAATTATTCTCTAATGGATCTAATTATGAGTGATTTTTCTGTGAGCGACAACCTGGTTAAAGTCTGTTTTTCTCCATCTTTTAGATTTCGGCTCTCTATTTGACCTGGAGCATGACCTCCCAGATGAGCTCATTAACTCCTCCGACCTGGGCCTTCCTAACGGGATGGACCCCAGCCAGTTGCACACCAGTCTGGGAGGCGGAGGGATGTCAGGTCCTCTGGGCGGCTCGGGCCAGGACACTGCGGCCAAACACAAGCACCTGTCTGAGCTCCTCCGCCCTGGCGCCCCTCCATCCACCTCCACAGCCACCAGCAGCCCCGGTAACGCGGCCTCCCTGGGGATGATGGGAGGTCTGGGCGGCGGCCCGGTTACTCAGGGACTGGGTGGCCCTCAACAGCAGCAGCCTGGCATGATGCAGCAGCCTGGCATGGTGTCGGGAATGAACCGGGGCATGATGGGCACCCAGAAAGGGAACGGACAGCCGCAGAGCATGATGGGAGGGCAGATGATGAATGGTGCACCCAGAATGGGCTACGCCAATGTGAACATGAATGCGGGCATGGCTGGTAACGGGAACATGTTGCCCGACTCTCTGCAGCAGCAGAACGCAGGGCAGCAGATGGCGCAGGCAGCAATGAGACCGCAGCAACCAGGAACAGTGAACAAGGTAACCTGTGAACAATACTATAGTGAGACAAGTATGCATCCATGCACTTCAGACAGTGGAGTGCACACAAAACTTTAAAGCTAACTCATTACACTTCTGTAATCCGACATGTTTCTGAATGAAAGATCTATATTTTCCACTAGGTGTCAATATCTGTATCTTTATCTGTTAAAATATCAAAATAATCTGTATTTGGAAAAACAGAAAGTGAGCAGGGTCTAAACTGGAAGTTCGTAAAATTACATGAAGCTTGTTTTAATTCTGTTCCCTTTATAGTTTTATTTAACAAATATGTCTTGTATAATAAATATTTTTATTACAAATATCTTCTGATTAAAACAATAACATTAAAAGTTGTATAAAAGGGCAGTGTTGGGGGTAATGCTATTGACTGACAGCTCTCCTGTCCCCATGTTGAGAGAAATCGGGAGTAAGTGCAGAGGCGTTGTGTGCTCTGTGTAAATATGATGGTTATTCTAGACTAAATGTGAGCGTACATTTACTCATTTATTCGTCTGTAATCCAGAATGGCAGCACAGCTGAAAGGCTTGTTTGTATGAACTGCGCCCTCCACTGTACAGGCGTGAATTTCATTTCCTTCAGCCTGAGGCTTATTCATGTCACTGTTGGTGTGAATGGGCCTTAAAGTTATCACGCATATTACTGGACTTGTGGTGAACAATTCATCCGTGCAAGTTAATACACCGAAAAAAAATTGTTTGTCGTGGTAATCTTTAATCAAAATCTGAAAAGTTACTTCCGGTCTGGAATGGCGTTCCTTCCCTGATGATGCCAGTTTGACGGCTTGGGTTGAAAACGTATAAACCACTCCCCTCCAACCATTAGTCTGCTATGAGCGAGAGATGGAGAGGAGGAGCGCTAAAGTAAAACCCTGCCCTCTATTCAATATTTCATTTCACTTGGTAATACGTCGCAACACTGGAGAAAAATTGTTTGCAACTTCTGGTTCACGGGGACTTTAAAATTAGCCTTTTTGTTGTTGTTATAAAAACAAACAAACCGCGCAGCCGAGATGAGGAAAAAGTAACGCAAAAGTAATTCATTACTTTCCATAAAAAGAAACTAAGTAACACAAATGGTTACTTTTTTAGGGAGTAACGCAAAAGTAACTTTCCCCAACACTGTAAAAGGGTACAAAATTCCAGAGGAATGTTGTGTACAGAGTTATATCAGGACAATCATCCCCAACCTCAAATAAGAGGATTCTAAATAAACTAGATAAGAGAACATGGAAGTTGAAAGAAAATATTCAGTGGTTGAAAATTGCTAAAACAACTATTACTATTTATACAAATGCAAATCTGAACAAAGTATAAAGAATACAAAATTCTTACTGGCTCCGGGAGAGAGTGAGACGGAGAAACTTGTATCACCTCGTACAAGATTTAAAACCTTTTAAAAAGACATGTCAAGTAGTAGAAAATGTGTATGATTCAGTATCTAAAGGCTGGAATACACTGCTCGACTTTAAAACGCTAGTCATTTTACACTTGCCGACTTTGTAAATAGTTACAGAGGAAAAACTGGGCATCATACGCTAAACGACATGTAGGATCACACACTATCAGACTTTCAAGACATTACGAACAACACACACTCGCGCAGAAACGCGTCTTGTTGCTAGGCGACACGTGACAAATGACAATATCTGTTCTAAAATTGGCTCAGGCCCTTTTTACGCTAGTGCTTTTTCGTTTTGAAATGACGTTTTAAAATGAAAAGATCCTTGTCTATACTTCAGTTTCAGAAACAATCTCCGTCTACACTACTCGACCGAAAACGCATGTCACGTGATCTTTAATGCACACTGGGCATGCGCATACTAGAGTTGTCAAAAGTACCGACTTCGGTACCAATCGGTACTGAAATTTAAAAAATGTGACGCTTTGAGCGCTGTTGAGCGGATTCGTAAACACCCCTGATTGGCCGTTGTGTTGACGCGCTCATCGGATATGCCTGTGATTGGCTACAATGATCAACGCATGGGAGCGTTTGAAAGCACACGGAAGTGTTTGAATTTGAAAGCGTTTTGAAAGTGGGAGCGCGAGCGATTGAAAGCAGGTGTCTAACAGTGGACCGATTCATGATAGACGCCTGCTTTGAAACGCTCCCGTGTGTATCTGTGTAAGCGCTTAGTGAAGAGATTTATTGATGACTATTTACAACGTTTTTACAGCGTTGATCATTGAAGCCAATCACAGACATATCCGATGAGCCGTGAAAACCACAGCCAATCAGAGATGTTTACGAATCCACTCAACAGCGCTCAAAGCGTCACATTTTTTAAATTTCAGTACCGACTAGGTACCGAAGTCGGTACTTTTGACAACTCTAGCGCGTACAAGTGTAAACAGTTGCGTCTTGCACATCTAGGCAGCTGCGATATTATGAAATGCAGAGTTTAACTGCACAATGGCTACTAAAAAGGACCACAAAGTCAGCAAAGCATGCAATTCCATCTCCATGTTATTGTTTACACGGTCATCGAGGCTGATACGTTACAGAGCCGCTGAGAGAGACGACTCTGGGCTGCGTTTCCACAAAGTATTGAAAGTTGATCATATAGCCACCAACGGTCTCTCTCTGCGATCAATTTAGGCTTGTGATGCTTTTGGGAAACGATCTGTTATTGTTGTGTTCTGGTAGCAGAATGTGGGCCTTCATCAGTCACGCCTTCATTGTCAAAAATCTCGATGAAGGCGATGAAGCATGTCGACAGGCGTAACTGTAGTAAAAAATTATTTGTTTCAAAACGAAAACGCACTAGTGTGAACAGGGTCTCAAAATATCAAACATGTTTGATATCTTCCGACTGGATGGAATCAATTTAAAGCAAGTCTTTCACCATCATACACTACACGATTTTCTGTAAGATCTGTCAACTCAAATCTGCAACTGGCTCTGACTTTTGCCAACTAGCGTCAGGTTCTCCAGACTGTAAATCAGGGAAAAGTCGTGTAGTGTATTCCAGCCTTTAGTTGATATTACTCTTGTCGTGCTTTTATTTCTGAGAGGCGCACAGAGATGGCGATGTGGCTATTTGATTTGCGATCATGCTGCTCTCATTTCATTAGTGTACAATCATTTGTGTTTCATATTGTAGATTTTAAAACATTGAAATAGACATATGAAATAGTAGTAGTATACCTTACTCCTGGCAGGCTCTTATTTCTGAGAGACACACCGAAACGGCAATGCAGCTATTTGCGATCATTATGCTGAAAATTCAGCTTTTCCGTCACAGAAATAAATGACATTTTAAAATATATTAAAATAAAAAGCAGTTGTTTATTTATTAATTTTTACATCAACATGAGTGTTACTGTCCATCAGATGAATTAAAGACCCAGTGAAATCAATATCAATAAACCATCTATTGGGTATTTTTAAATTAAAATTTTTTAAAGCCCTTCTACGTTTGGTCCCAACTTCCTGTTTTAACAGTTGTTGAACTGTTTTATGGAACAAAAAGTGCAATGCTCTGGTTCTGTCACACACCTATCAGTCCTGTGGACCTAAGCTTTATGGTTAATTTGCTTTGGATGGAAGTAAATATCAAATATTAAAGGTCAAAAAAAGGATCTATGACTTTTAAAGGCCAAGTTTTCTTATTTTCAAACTTTGACTTGAAGACTCATTTAGTGTTTGCTCACTTGAAAACTCAAGTTGTTTTTCAAAAACTAAATTCACAGATCTGATTAGTTATGTTCTTGTTACAGCACTGTATTCCCCTCTTTTTTTTTTTTTTTTTTTTTTTTGTCTAGTAACACTTAGAAATCAGGTAGTGAAATAGACTATTCAAGTGGATAAATAAAGATCTTGTGGTGTTTCTTTGATTTGGACGAGACGTTCAGTGATGTGATCCTTGAACACATCTGAAACTCCTCAGTTTGAAAAACCTTCTCTGCTCCCTCATACGAGGAACTGCGCACCATTTTGTGGATTCACAGGCGATTGCACAACCTGGGCCACAGGAAATGGGTGGAAAAAAAGAGGGAATGACATTTTCTTTGTTTTGCTTTGCTCTTTTAGAAATTTTAGCAACTGTTTGAGGTTTGTTTTACGGAATTGATACCGCAGTGTCACTAGCATTATATGTATGAAGTGAGTAGACAATATGAACATTAAACATGCTGATGAATCTACTGATGTTTGTTTTCTTGTTTATGACTGAAACACCAGCTCATTTTTATTCTTGATGAAGCTTTTCCTCTTTTTTTTTTTTTTCCCCCCCCCCCTCTTTCTGTCTCTCAGATGGGAATGATGGCTGCTCCGGGCCCCTACGGCGGTTCGTACGGTCAGTGTGGAGGACAGTCCCTTGGGCCTCAGCTCCAAAACAAAGCGGGTCAACCCAACAGCATTAACCAGTTCAACATGGACAAGAAACCTCAGCATGGGCAGAATATGGGTGGCATGGTGAGAGACCTATATAGAAAATATCATAGTGAACCACATCCACGCATTCACTTAGCCTCTCTGACTGAAAGGATGACCAGCCATCCGTTTGTCCGTCCGTCCATCCATGCCACACTCCCCATCATTTTTTTTAAAAGATATTATGTTTATTCAGCAAGGATGCATTAAATTGATCGAAAATGTCAGTAGAAACATTTATAATGCCACAAAACATAAATGCTGTACTTTCGATTTATCAAAGAATCCTGAAAACACTATCATAGTTTCTTCAAAACTATTAAGCAGCACAACTGTTTTCAACATTGATAATGAGAAGAACTGTTTATTGAACGGCGAATCAGCATATATCTGGATGGTCATGTGACACTAAAGAAAAATTCAGCTTTGCCTTGACAGGAATAAATTACAATGTAAAATACATTCAAATAGAAAACTGTTGTTTTAAATTGTAATAATATATCACATTATAACTCCACTGAATTGTTGACTAAATAAATGCAGCCTTGATTATGACTATAAAAAACTTTACCGACCCCAAACTTGAACGGTATATGCTGCCATCATTGCTAACGGACACTCCAGTCTTCCCTGGTCCTTAAATATGTAAATCACTTTGAGCTGCAGGAACATGAAATCCTGACCCTTGGAAACCCTTCTGTTTCTAGCAGAGCTCAGGTGTGGTGGGTGGCGTCTCGGGCCCGGTTGGGGCAGTAGCGCCCCCTGCGGCGGACCCGGAGAAGCGTAAACTCATTCAGCAGCAGTTGGTGCTGTTACTGCATGCTCACAAGTGCCATCGCAGAGAGCAGGCCAACGGAGAGGTCCGCCAGTGCAACCTGCCCCACTGCAGAACCATGAAGAACGTCCTTAATCACATGACCCACTGTCAGGCCGGCAAATCCTGCCAGGGTGAGTGGAGCTAATCTTTCATTCCTATTTTATCTTCCCCGCACATAAAAAAAGATAGCACCTTACTTGCGTGCTTGTGTTCCCCGACAGTGGCTCACTGCGCGTCCTCCAGGCAGATCATCTCTCACTGGAAGAACTGCACGCGGCATGACTGTCCCGTCTGCCTGCCGCTCAAGAGCGCCGGAGACAAAAGAAACCAGCAATGTGAGCTAATATGCACAAATGCTACTCATCCTCAAGTTGTTCAAAATCTGTATAACTTTCTTTCTTTTGTGGAACACAAAGAATATATTTGGATGAATGTTTCAAGTCAATGGGGTCCAAAACAACACTGGATTCCATTGGTTTAATACTTTGTTTAAAATATCTACTATTACTCAACATATTCTAGTATTTGAAAGGATTGTTCAATCACTCATCCTTCATCTCTGTCTATCTTTCTCTAGCTCTGCTGGGAGGTGCTGGGATGGGCATGGGTGGTCCATTAGGTGGGTCATTACCTGGCGGCCAGCCTTCAGCCCCAAACTTAAACCCACCCAGTCAGATTGACCCAAGCTCCATCGAAAGGGCGTATGCCGCTCTTGGACTCACCTACCAGGGCAACCAGGCATCCAGTCAGAATCAGCAGACCTCGGTACCTTCTCAACCCGGCATGAGGACACTCAACAACATAGGTAAGAGTTTCCGTAACCTTTTGTTTTTGGGCTCGTCCATATACCCACGACAGGAAGTAAGTGCGCAAGACCATCCCTAGTCTGAAACATGCTGAAGTGCAGTACTCTTAACACATACTGAATCCACACTATCTCTAATACCGCTTCAGAGCGGGCTTTGAGACTATGCGTATCATTCATCACATTCAGGAACTTGCATGCCCTGATTTCGCATTATGTGTAGGAAAACTTATCAGTGTAAGGTAAATTAATTAAATGTCACACATAATTTGGTTGTGAAACATTATCCCCCGGTTTCACAGACCAGGCTTAAGCTAGTCCTAGACTAAAATGCGTGTTTGAGCTGTTTTAACTGAAAGCAACTTGTACTGGCATATCTTAAAATATGTCAGTGCCACTGTTTTGACTCGAGATGTAACACCAGTAATGTTTTTTTTTTTTTTCTAGTGTATGTTTATAAAAGCTACTTAAATATCCTAATTGAACTAAGGTCTAATCCTGGCTTAGGCACTGTCTGTGAAACCGGGCCAAAGTGTTGCACATTATATTGGTGCAGAGACTGCAGAGATTTGTATGTATTTTGTAAAACGTTTGAAAAATAAAATAAATAAACAAAGCACCACAGTCACACAGTGATTAAGTATGTCCCATTGAGTAAACAAAAATCTTAAAACGCAGACTTCACGCCCACTTGAACACTTTCGCCAAACTCCGGAAATTCGTCATGTAAATAGACGAGTGGTCAAGTGCAAAAACAATTACAAGCCCTGGACAAGCCCTGTGATTAAATGCTTCTCCACTAATGTGATTCGATGATCTTTTATACGTCTATATTGTTGTAGAACTAGAAATGTATATACTTAACTAATAGATCAGATTGATAAAATGCATCTGATTTAACCCAAAAAATGTCAGTAATTCAATACAACATACATGAAAAATAGAATGTTTTTGAAAAATAATATAATGAATAATAATAATTATTATTTTATTTTATATTAATTACAATACTAATATTTATCGCTGTCTTAATTTCTTCATTTTTAAACCATCAAAGCCCTTAAAGCTTCACTTTTGTCAATTGCTTCTCATAATGATGAGATGATTGGTGCATGCTGCGTTCCCAAATGCGTTAAAATGATTCAAACTCGGAGCAGATGCAGAGATTGTTTGCAGAGAGTTTTTGTGGAGCAGCATTTACTGTAAACCGAGCTGCTCTGAGCCGCTGCAAACTGCGGGAGATAATGAGCCGCTCATGCGTATAAACACTTTGAAACATGCAGCGCATATATTTATTTAATTCAATTGAAGCGTTTATTTTTAACTGCACTAAGCCATATCACGATTTTGTTTTTCTTTCGATTTTATGCTTACTGCAAAAAAAAAAAGATTTTCTTAGTCAGTATTTTTGTCTTGTTTTCCAGTATCTGATCATTCTTAAATCAAGATTCATTTACTCCAGATATTAATTCATGTTGTCTCGAGAGTAAAAAAAAAAATGCTTAAAACAAGAATAGTATTTGCCAATGGGTTAAAGGGATAGTTCACCCCAAAATTCTAAATTCTAAAATTCTATCATTTATTACTCACCCTCTTGTGGCTCCAAACCTGTAAGACCTCCGTTCATCTTCGGAACACAAATGAAGGTCTTTTTTATGAAATCTGAGAGATTGACACCCTACACAACTACCACTTTCAAGCCCCAGAAAAGTAGTAAAGACATCATAAAAGTAATCCATGTGACTCCAGTGGTGTAAGCTCAATTTTATGAAGTGACGCGAGTGCTTTATTTGCACAACCCCCCCCCCCCCCCCTTAATTTACCACTTTATTTACAGAATATTAATCTCCAGTGCGCATTCACGCAACATCTGCTCTCGCGTCAACAGAACGCGCATGTTTTGTGGTGCTCTCCGATTTCATTAAAACTATCTTAATTTGTGTTCCTAAGATGAACGAATGTCTTACAGGCTTGGAACGACATAAGGGGAATTAATGAGTAATTAATGACAGAATTTTTTAAATGAACTATCCCTTTAAAGGGCACCTATTATGCAAAATTCACTTTTACATGGTGTTTGACCATAAATGTGTGTTGGCAGTGTGTGAGCAAAACCACCCTAGAATGAGAAAAATCCACCCAGTGGTTTTTTTACAATCTCAATAATTCATAAGCACTGTCTCAGAACGCCCTGTTCTAAGATTGCTCTCACTGTGACGTAGAATTGCGCTAAGCCCCACCCACGTGGTTTGATTGACAATCTGGTTTTGGCATAGACCCCGCCCTCGGTGATCTGTCAACCATCCTCGATTGTTTCAACGACAGCCGGTAATGTCTCCTAAGAAACATAAGTGTTCTGTTGTGGGATGTAATAATGAACATAGTAGTTTTCACTTACTTCCGACATCAGAGCCACTGAAAACGCAGTGGATGGATTTTATTTACGAAGGAAAGGCGCCACTCAAAATTCCAAAATACGTTTATGTTTGCGCGAATCATTTTTTGACTGACTGTTTTGAGAACGAGGGTCAATTCAAAGCAGGTCTTGCTTCAAAGTTAATCCTCAAGTGTGGATCGTTGCCTACTGTTCGCGATCCAACGTCACCTCCAGAAGAAGTAAGTGTATTTAATGTTTTTTGAGCAAATAGTCATTTCAGTCGATGTCAGCCAATTCAATAACAAATGCGTCTAAAGTTGTTGTCGTCGTCGTCGTAGAATGTCTGTGTATATAATTTAAACCTTGTTTGTATAGTGTGTATCCACACGTGTATATATATATATTTTTTTAAAGATATTGTATTCAAAACTGTGTATGTTTACTTAGCAAACGTTATCACAGTATTTGTGTTTGTAGTTTCAAAAAATTGCGCGAACGTTATCACAGTGTGTGTGTGTGTGTGTGTTGCACATCCATAATTGCAAAGGGGACGCGATTAAAACTCTATAAGTACATAAATGTATCAAATAGCCATTCAGAGACGTCCTGCTCCATTCTCAATTGTGTTTCTTCTGCCGGAGTCTCTTCATCATCTGGGTCTGATTCCAGTTCAAACATGTACGGCTGAATGCCATACAAAACAGCGGGTCTCTCACTCTCAGCCATTCTGCTTCTACCAACTGTTTATTGCCATAGGTATGCAAGTTACGCCCTCATCCAAAGGCAGGGCGGGGATATGCAGCTCATTTATATTTAAGGTGGTATACACCAAAACAGCTCTTTTTAAAACAGGCCCCAAAAATGACATTTTCAAATGGTTATAATAAATTAACTGTGGGGTATTTTGTGCTGAAACTTCACAAATACATTCTGGGGACATCCAAGACCAATATTACATCTTGTAAAAAGGGGCATAATATGTGCCCTTTAAGAAAAAATAAATTTGTTTTCTCTTTGAATTAAGTTTATTTAGCATGTATTACCTATAATGCCTTATACTGTGTGCCCCAGCAGGTGGGAACTCAATGGGAGTGAACGGTGGAGTCGGGGGTCCGATGACGAACCAGCATCCGGGAATGCTGCCTGACGGCATGTTGCACAGGAACATGAGGTACTGAACATCACTGCGGTTCACTGGTTTAAATATGTTGGTCAATGAAAGCTTAATGTTGATGTTTGATGGTTTGTCTCTCTCTTGCAGTCTGATGAATGACACCTCTGGTGTTGGTAACATGAGTTCTGTAGCGACTGCCACGCCCCCCTCTGCAGGAATGAGGAAGAGCTGGCATGAAGACATCACACAGGACCTCCGGAATCACCTCGTACACAAACTGTGAGTGATACACACACGCACACTATCGACTGTCATTTTATGTACCCATAGTTAGAAATGGATGTAGAAAAGCTAGAGATATATTTTTTAATTTTAAAATTGTGACAAATTAATAAAAAATAAAGGGGTGTTAATGCTAAATTAATAACGATACGCTCAGGTCATGATACGGTACATATCTCGATACTGAGTTCATGATACGATACGTATCACGATATTTTGAAAAAAATGAAACAAATTCAAAGAAGATTTATTTAAAAAACATTAACAAATTTCAATAATTTCCTTGTTGTACATACAAGATCAGATTTCAAGGTTTAATAAAAACCTTCTGTATTCAAATTAACAGCTGAATAGGTCTGCGTCACTGAAAAAAAAAAAAAGTTAAATTTAACATGAACTTAGAATTAAGAATCCTAGGGGACCGTTCACATATCGCGTCTAAAAACGTGTGGAAGTTGCGGCCGCACCGCTTCTTTCCAAAGCGCTTGCGCTCCCGTGGCGTCGGTCGTTGCTATGCAACCATAAACTGCGCTCTCCAAGAGGAGTGGGAAGTTTCAGCAAAGGATAAATTGATTTCTAGCCCTTGCATTACCTTTTACTACTAGATATATTTATGGAGATAAGGTATAAAAACCACCCTGTAAAGCTATGATCAGCTGTTCGGCTGAGATTTTAATGTTTTGTTTCGGAAAGGCCATAGCTGATTGGTTGGTTCTTGTCACATGGCCTGCGGTGCGCTTGCGGCATTTTGAAAAGTTTAGAATTTTTCATCTCGATGCACCTGGAAAACGCACCGCATGCGTGTCGTGACCGCGTTGCTTCCATTATGAGCGCGCCTGCCGCCCGGCTACATTTGAAATGACTGACTTGCATGCGGAAAAGACGCAATATGTGAATGGCTCCTAAGACATCGCAAGCATCTTTTGCTTTTCTGTGAGCACAGCTGTTGCTGTGGCACTGCGGTGAAAGAAAGCCACGCCTTTTCTCACGCGACCAAGCCAGAGACTGATGCGAGAAACATTTAAACCTGCTTGCAAGATTCGATGTGTGCGTGAAACACTTACTGAACTAAAGAGCTGATTGAGACACACCCTTAATATGCGGTGACAGCCCGGCTTCTCTCACTGCCACCTCCATGTTGCAGAGTAGGTCACGTCGGACTCGGCAGCTAAACCAATAAGATTAGACTGCCATGTATCGGCATCACTCTACGATACATATCGTAACATTTTTGCATCGCGAAATATTGTACTGCGATATATCGTTATACACCTAATCTCAGAGTGTCTGTGCTGTTAGTTACTAGTAGCAATCATGCTTGACCTCTGTATTGAGCTGAATTAGTGGCAGATCACGTCCTGCACTCTCATTGGCTGTCAGCAAATTGTACTGCTACATAAAGTCTGCTAAAACAGTCCCTGTTGCTCATGTCATCAAAAACACCAACTGTCATTGAACATAAATGACTTCAGGTCGCTCCACCACCGCAACTGGCAGCCCATGCGACGTTTAAGAATCACACAGATTTTTTTATTATATAAAAATATTTTTTATTGTATATACGTTGCTGTTTTTTTATGTTTTTGAAAGAAGCCTCTTTTGTTCACCAAAGAGACATTTATTTGATCAAAATACAATCAAAACGGTAATATTGTGAAATATTATTACATTTTAAAATAATTCTCTCTCTATTTGAATATATTTTAAAATGCAGTTTATTTCTGTGACGTTAAAGCTGAATTTTCAGCATCATTGCTCCAGTCTTCAGTGTCACATGATCCTTCAGAAATCATACTAATATGCTGATTTCCTGCTCAAAATCCTTATCTACTAATCACACACAACTGGAAAGTCACACATAAGGTGCTGTTTAATTCTATGAGCTCGCTCTCAGTCACATGTGTCGTTTTTGTGTGTGAGTAGTGTGCAGGCTATCTTCCCCACTCCGGACCCTGCAGCACTGAAGGATCGTCGTATGGAGAATCTTGTAGCTTACGCACGCAAAGTGGAGGGTGACATGTACGAATCTGCCAACAGCAGGGTAAGAAAACGCTTGCACAGTCTCATGTCTGTGGATTATATTTGGCGAATATCTGAGTGAATTGACAGGATCACTTGTTTCTTCACTTTTTACCCATGACACAGCTGTCACAGTCTAGTGCTGGACAGAACACTGGAAAAACCATCCTAACCAGGCACAAATACGTCCACAAATTTTTCTGTCTTCACTAAAAGTGCATGAAAAAGACTTTGAACTGAATTGTTGTACATGTTTTAAACCGATTTGTAAGAATGATTGTCTTCATGAATGTTTATCTTTTCCAGGCGGAGTATTACCACTTGTTGGCGGAGAAGATTTATAAGATTCAGAAGGAGCTGGAGGAGAAGAGGAGAACCAGACTGCAGAAGCAGGGTATGATGCCAGCTCAGCCTGGCATGCCCAACAGTGCTCTACCTCAAGCACCAGCTGGCATGAATCAGGCACAGCTGCCCAGTACGTACACATACACACCTGCATACATCCGTGAACGGCTACCCGTCAAAATAAAAGCTCGATGCATGAAACGGAAGTTGAGAAATACTTATCTTCCATTTTGTGAGGTATATTCGGCTTCTCAATCAACAAAAAAAAGTAGCGCGGGACTTGATTTTGTCCATCAGGATTTGGATGGGTGCGGTTTGCTATTGGTCGATACCATGTGAGTGACAGGTTGTCCCGCCCTCGGGTCAGTAAACATATCATCAGCGAAGAAAACAAATGATACTGCAAGAGGGAGGGGAAGTTATTTTGATCAAAAGTTACAAGAGGTTTATTTATTTATTTATTTAAAATAATGTTAGGGCTGCACGATATATCGCATGAGATTGTCACGCGCATTCCGTCAGTAAAGCCGTTTCCCTGATTACCGCAAAATCGGCATCACCTGCTTTCAAATGGAGCGGCATTTAATAGACAGAACCGTAGATCACTGAAAAGCCACGCAATATCATGTTCATTATCGCAGATGAATCGCCTTCGCCAATACTGTGTAGCCCTATCACAATCAGATGCTGATGTTTGTTATTGATTGCGTCGAGTGGTTGTAATGGATGATCTGGTCTCTCCTAGATGGTCCTCATTCAGATCCGTCCTTAGTTCAAGCCACTGGACCCAATCAGATGGTCAACCGCATGCAGAATCCTGCTGGTATGGCACACTCACTAAATGGTCTGTAGTTGAAGAACAGTTTCTTGAACATCCTTAAATAAATCCATATTTTTGTGTTTGTCTTTTCTTGTAACTTTGATTCTCGCTCACCTTTGCAGGTATGAATCAGTTTGCCCAGGTGGGGATGCAGCAGCCAATGGGTCAAAGGGCAACGCCGCCCCTGCCGATGGGAGCAAACCTTAATCAGGTAAATTGACTTGTGACCTGAAGGGGGATGACTTATTCAACTTAAAATGATTTAAGTTTTATTTTGTTGTCTTTATTGTGTATTTTTTAGATGAGTATGCAGGGAACACCTCGAATGGCTCAACCCAATGTACCCCAGTTACAAAATCAGTACATGCAGAACCAGTTTCCAGGGACGGGTGCTGGACTGGGCCAGGGTGTGGTTGGCCTGAACCAACCTGCAGGGCAGGGAGCCATACCACAGGTCTGCTATTAAAGCACATTCATACCATATTAGTCAGTACATTTTGATGTATCTAATGTATCTAATACGATTCGTCTTTTGGTGGTTATAAGAGTGTATAACAGTTTTTCTGTCATAATCTCTTATAAAAGACAATATAAACTGACACATGCTAAATTTTTAAGAAAAATGACTTTCATTGAGATTTAAGCATAACTTGAGATTATTAGGTTAGAATTGCCTTATTGAAACCTCTTTTGTTTCATGTTTTACCTCTTGTGTTTAGTTATGTTGTGTGTGATTTAGTGTTACTTGAGTGTATTCATAAAACTTAATGTTAGGATGTAAATGAGGATGGATGATTTAGCATTTACATCATTAAAAAAACCTGTTTATACACTTATTATTTAGCAAGGACACATAAAATTGATCAAAAGGATAGTAAAGAAATTTATAATGGTAAAAAGATTCATATTTCAAATAAAATGCTGTTCTTTTCAACTTTCTAGAGAAAAAAAAGTTAAAATCTTTTCAACAAAGAATCCTGAAAAAGATTGCACAAAAATGTTAAGCAGCTGATTTCAGTATTGAATATTTCACAATATTACTGTTTTTTTACTGTGTTTGTTGATCTAAATAATGCAGCCATGCATAAACAAAGTTTAGCAACTCAAACTCTTCATATAATATTTTCAACAAAATTATTTGGACCAAGCAGCCATTGTTGCTAAATAGATTGTAAATGTTTAATGCAAAAACTAAAATACATTTTAAAAATCTAGTTAAGATTAACAGCATGTTTTTCACAGATGGTTCTTTACTGCAGAAACTCAAAGTAATTTGTTCATATTTATATGTACCAATATACATAGTAATACACAAAAACACAAACATTTTAAAACATGAGGTGAGACTCCAGTGAATCAGTTTTTGAACAGATTCAGGAAACTTGCACAAACTTGTGATCATTGCAGTATTGATGATGTGTGGTGTTATATCACCAACAAAACTATCGGGAATGTGTTAAATAATAAATGCATCGCGCAGACATTGATGTGTAGTAATACCACCCAGTTAACTCTCACCTCTTTGTTGTCTTTTTCCTCTCTCAGAATCAGATGCCCACTCCACCGTCGCTGGCAGTCAGTAGTCCAGTAGCTCAAACTCAGTCTGCGGTCTCTGGCTCTGGAGCCTCTGTTGGCCCTCAGGGGCCTCCGTCCAACCTCCACCAACCTGCTCCACAGTCAGGATTGCACACGCACTGTCCTCCCTTACTCCAGAACTCCCCTTCTCCCGCACGCAGCCTCACCCCTACCCCTGCACCGCACCAAACGCCCCCGCAGTTGCCGGGCAACCAGACTCCCCAGCCCCACACCCCCACTTCTTCGACCACTATGGCCCCACCTGCAACGCAGCTGCCCCCGATGGCACAGGGGGTAGGCTCAGAAAAAGCCAGTCAGCTACAGCAGCAGTCACATGGGGGCGGAGCCACCGGAGGCCCCCAAACAGGGCTAGCGTCATCTGTGCCTTCCCAGAATACCCACGGGCTTTGTGCACACCCACACACTCCTGTGAGTATCCCAATCGAGAATGTGTTTGTTTAGGGTGCTTTTGCTTGTACCTTCACATCTTCTCATAAGTTGACTCGAATGTCAATGAAGAGCCTCCATTTATTGTTTTTGTTTAGATCTGCTGTGAATTTAGGGATTTTCGTGACGTGGAAAATGCGGACAAAATCGTGGAATCCAGTCATAAAAATGGATTTTACTGTATAACTTGAAATGTCATGGAAATTTGGCGAAATTTGGATGAATAGATCAAAAATAGGATAGGGCTTGAGAATAATATTAAAGCTCAAAAAGACTGCTGTTGAAATATGAAGTCTGCATGTTCTGCGTGTCTCTTGTGTGAATGAGTGCCGCAGTTTTGTCTCTTACACTCATACTCAAGCACGCATGAGGCTCGTGGTGTTTTCAGCATCTGCCATTTCGTTATATGAGGACAGACCACTTAAACTTCATCATCAGATACAAAGAAACACAAAAGCCTTCACTACGACTCAGCAAAACAAAGGTTTTTGAAACCTGAAAAAATTTGAACAGAAATTTATTACTATTGTGGAATATACTTCTCAAAGTAATAATATAGTTTGGTCCCACTTTATATTAAGAGGCCTTAACTACTGTGTACTTACATTTAAATTAATAATTTGATACAATGCACTTATTGTGTACATACATGTTTCTACATTGTACTTATATTTTAAAAACACCTGCATGTAATTACATCTGTAATTAATTTCTGTAATTACATTTATAATTACACTGTTGACCCATCCCTTACACCTTACCCCTACCCTTAAACCTACCCATACCACCAAACCTGTCCCTAACCTTGCCCATATCCCACCTCAATAGCAGCAAGTGTTTTGCAATACAATATGAACCCAATAAGTACACTGTACTTATTTTTGATCTAAGTACATAGTAGTTAAGGCCATCTAATATAAAGTGGGACCTATACTTTTTAAAACATTTTTTAAATGTACTTTTTTTGTCCAAGTTTTAATTTAAACTGTAAACTTCTGTTGTGCAACACTTAGTTTGCAAAACTGAAAGGAATTGTTCAAGTTTCATTTTAAAAGATTAAGTTTAAGACCCGTTCACACCAAAAATGATAACTATAAATATAACTACAATGATAATTAAAATGATAACTATATTAGCATCCCAATATCGTCTGCCACTTTAAATGCTCGAGCTCTTAAAGCAGGATGGATTCTGTCAATATTTTTATCGCTCATCAGCTGGAAACAAAATCGTTCTGAAAGTGATTCCGATGATACAGTTTCTCTGTGCCATTATCATCATTAAAGGGATAGTTCACCTAAAAATGAAAATTATCCCATGGTTTACTCACCCTCAAGCCATCCTAGGTGTATAAGACTATCTTCTTTCAGACGGACACAGTCGGAGATATATTTAAAAATATCCTTAGTCCTTCAAGGTTTATAATGGTTGTGAATGGGGGACTGAGTTTTGAAGACAAAAATAATGCATCCATCCATAAAAAAAGTAATACATACCACTCCTGGGGATTAATAAAGGCCTTCTGAAGTGAAGCAATGTGTTTTTGTAAGAAAAATATCCATATTTAAAGGTGCCCTAGAACTTTTTTTTTAAAAGATGTAATATAAGTCTAAGGTGTCCCCTGAATGTGTCTGAAGTTTCAGCTCAAAGTACCCCATAGATTTTTTTAAATTCATTTTTTTTAACTGCCTATTTTGGGGCATCATTAACTATGCACCGATATAGGTTGTGGCCCCTTTAATTCTCATGCTCCCCCTCCCCCGGAGCTCGCGCTTGCCTTAAACAGCATAAACAAAGTTCACACAGCTAATATAACCCTCAAAATGGATCTTTACAAGATGTTCGTCATGCATGCTGCATGCATACATCGGATCGTGTGAGTATAGTATTTATTTGGATGTTTACATTTGATTCTGAATGAGTTTGAGGCTATATGCTCTGTGGCTTAAGCTAACATTACACACTGTTGGAGAGATTTATAAAGAATGAAGTTGTGTTTATGCATTATACAGACTGCTACCTAGTCTGATGATTCAGCTGTGCACATCCAGACGTTAATACTGGCTGCCCTTGTCTAATGGCTCGATCATGGGCTGGCATATGCAAATATTGGGGGCGTACATATTAATGATCCTGACTGTTACGTAACAGTCGGTGTTATGTTGAGATTCGCCTGTTCTTCTGAGGTCTTTTAAACAAATGAGATTTATATAAGAAGGAGGAAGCAATGGAGTTTGAGACTCACTGTATGTCTTTTCCATGTACTGAACTCTTGTTATTCAACTATGCCAAAGTAAATTCAATATTTAATTCTAGGGCACCTTTAAAATCTTATAAATTCAAATACTAGATTCCGGCGGACGACTATAAGAAGAATGCACAAGAAGAATGTGCAAATCATGGGATAATTTTCATTTTTGGGTGAACTACCCCTTTAATGGGGGTGTAGAGACTGGTGTTTGTTTAAATTTAGAGTGATTTTTAGAACTATGTCTTCATCATTATAGTTATCATCCTTGGTGTGAATGGGCCTTTAAAGTTGTATGCATTAATTTGATTAATAAATGAAACATAGGGCCCTGTGAATTCCTTGTTGTGGTTGCAGTTCACTGTTTCTCTTTGGATGTTGCATCTCGAATGTTTGACTCTTCCTTATGTCTTAAGGTATACTTCATTTTCCACGTTCTGATCCTTTTCGAAGTACTCTTGAATGCGGAAAGACGCGTTTGACACGTTAGTGGACTTTGTTTCAAGCGCTCAAGTAACACCCACATGTGGTGTTGTACGAGCCAAAATTGGGCTGCGGTGTGCGCGGATGTCCACGGACCCTCCTTGTTACGAAAATTACGTAGCTCAAACAATGCATGGACCTTCGTGAAACGCGGACGGCCGAAGTTTACTTTGGGCTTTAGTGTCTCTTATGTTTGTTCTCTCTCATTCTGCTGTTCAGCAGTTCCTTTTGTCTGATCCTTCTTTTGTTTGTCATTGGCTGTTCTCTCTTAGGGGGTTTTCACACTGAAGTTTAGTTCAAAACAGAGCACGGTTCACAAATTGTTAAGCTGTCATGCGGACCAGGGAGCGCACTGAAGTACCGAACCCAAGACTACCTGTTGAAGATGATCTGAGTTCAGTTGCAATGAACCTGTGGCATGATTCATGTGAATGTAAAAGCAACTCGAACTCTGGTCCGCACTTCCCGTTTAGGAAGTAACATGCTCATGCATTTTAGCTGATGACGACGCCATTAATTCAAACACGTGTAGGGGATAACAGTGGTGTACCTTTGATATGACAGTGATTTACCTTTGATATGAGCGACAGTGAGCATGCAGAGTGAATGAATGTGACCCGCAATCAGCTCTCTCCTCCTCAAACAAGATTGTTTGTGCGCAGCAGAGAAGCCGCCGTCATGCATCACACAGTCACAAGTATCATTCATTTTTCTGCGCATAATAGCGCCAAATTAAATAACACAGTATATTGACCCCGCATTGTTTTTTTTTTTCTGTCATGCGCGCTGTCAGGGCTGTCCTTAGGGCGGTGCGACCGCTCCGGGCCCCGTGCTTGAGGGGTCCCTGCGGCAAACAGACAGAGGGCACATTGTGATGATGCAAGATGACCGCAAATGCATTGGGGTTTGATAGAACTAAGTAAGTGTGAAACCAGAGGCTCCAGAACAATTGCATTCAGATCCGGTCCGCCACGGCTGACGAGCCCAGTGTGAAACCCCCCTTAATCTGCTGTTTGTTTTGGCTTTTCCTTTATACTCTTGATTCTCATTGCTTTTCTTTGTTGACTGTTGCTTATGGGTCTTGTTTTTTTTTATTTGCTTGTTCTCTTACTGTATTGTTCTGCAATGGCTGTTCCTTCTGATGTTCGTTTTTGTTTGTCATTGGCTGTTCTTGCATACTCGATTATTCTTTGACTTGTTCTGACATTTGTTTCTCTTTTTGCTCGTGCAGTACTTATTTTTAAAATAAATTTTATTTATCTATTTTTTTAGTTTGCCGTTCATTCTGACTTTTGTTTGCCATTGGCTGTCCTTACTTGCTGTACTGTTGCCATTTTTCTATTTACTCCTGTGCTGCTGTATTTTAATTGGCTGTTCCTTCCAACTTTTGTTTGCCATTGGCTGTTTTTTTTTTTGTTACTCTACTATTCTTTATTGACTTGTTCTTGGACATTTCTATTGGACATTTCTATTAGCTCTTATTCTACTTTTTAATTAGCTGTGCCTTCTGACTTTTGTTTTCTTTTGGGTCATTCTGTATCAACTCAACCAGAGGTCCCTGGCTCAAATTTTTAATTTTACATTTTTTTTTTCTGTAGAAAGACAAACATTAATAGTGATGAAAGCCAAAATATTAAATGTCACAGATGTATATTTACTGAGTAATGCACTATTTTGTAGAGGGGGGTCAAAATGACAATTTTCACCTGAGATTTGGAGCCAAATTAGAGGGGTGTAAAAATGACTTTAGAAAGATGGCAACATCGTTATTTTATTTTTACAGAGTTTGGTAGGTCTGTTAGTACAATCCGTTGACTTTAACAATCTTTGTTTCATTATAAGCCAATGGTGACAGTTCAGAAATGGCAAAAAGCACTTCTTGTGTTTTTTGCCTCAAGTTTGCATGCCTGTAACTCAAGAAGTATTAAAGATATCTTAATATCCTTTTAAAATTCTGGTTCTTAACAAACTTTCCTTTTGGTAATCTGCATTTTAAAGGCCTTCAATAGTTCAATCCCAGAGAAACGGAGATCTTAAATTGGTAAATTGTACACATTTTCAGTGGTCAAAAACCAAATGTGGGTCACTTTGCATATAGCTGATACTTTCTTTTCTTTTAAAGAGGAATATCTTAAGAACAAATAATGTTAAAACTAGAAATTTATCTCGTGTTTTTTCTATCAACACAATTTTAAGAACATACCTGTCTGAGTGCCATAAATATTATTTTTCTAGTTGTTATACCTGTAACTCTGAAAGTATTAAAAATATCTTAATATACTTCTAGATTCTCATTCTTTGGAATCTTAATTTTTCAGTCCCATAGATATGGAGATCTGTTTGTCTTTGTACAGAAAAAATATTAAAGGGTTAGTTCACCCAAAAATTAAAATTCTGTCATTTATTACTCAACCTCATGTCGTTCCACACCCGTAAGAACTTCGTTAATCTTCAGAGCACAAATTAAGATATTTTTGATTAAATATCAATCCATCTGATCCACACATAGACAGCAACATCATTGCACCTTTGGATATCCAGAAAGGTGTTAAAGACCTCGATAAAATAGTCAATGTGACTACAAGGTTCAACCTTAATATTATGAAGCGACGAGAATATTTTTTTGTGCACAAAAATAAAACAAAAATAATGACTTTATTAAACAATTTGAACCGTTGTCATACGTAGTGAACTCAGTGTAGGCTTCCTTGTTTACGTCCGAACGCCAACTCAGTATTGGCCGAAGTTGAACACGTGAGCAGCACAACGCATGCATGTGATGCTGACACAGGATCTGGCCAATAATGAGCCGGCATTCGGACGTAAACAAGGAAGCCTGCACTGAGTTCACTGTGTTTGACAACGGTTCAAATTGTTTAATAAAGTTATTTTTGTTTTGTTTTTGCGCACAAAAATATTCGTTGTCGCTTCATAACAAGGTTGAACCACTGTAGTCACGTGGACAATTTTAGTCATGTTTTTAAACGTCAAAAAGGTGTAATGACGTTGCTGCCTATGTGTGGATCAGATACCCTCGGATTTCATAAAAAATATCTTAATTTATGTTCTGAAGATGAACGAAGGTCTTATGGGTGTGGAACGACATGAGGGTAAGTAATTAATGACAGAATTTTCATTTTTGGCTGAACTAACCCTTTAACAAAACCACATTTTGGAAACTTCCCCAGCTCAAATTTTTGATTGATTTGACATGAAATGACCCTATTTGGCTGTTTTCCTGTACTCTATTTTGTTTATTTGCTGTTCCTTCTGATTTTTGTTTGCTATTGTCTGTTTTTGCTTTCTCTACTATACTTTATTGACTTGTTCTAACATTTGTTTCTCTTTTCATCCCTAAGCTATTTTTTTATTTGCTGTTTCTACTGACTTTTGTTTGCCATTGACTGTTCTCTCTTTCCTCCTGATTCGCTTCTTATTTGACTGTTTGCTTTTACTCCTTTCTGTTGTTTCTCATTGTCTGATCTCTCTATTTGCTGTTCCTCCATAATTCTGTTTGTTGTTTGCTATTCTCTCTTAATCTGCTGTTCTATTCTTTCTGTTCCTCCTCATTTCTGTTTGCCATTGGTTGTTCTCCTAATCAGCTGTTTTGTCGCACCCTCAGCTGTCTCAGAAGTCGTCTCTTACTGCGGACGGTCAGGCCTCAACTCCTGCCTCGGTCAGCAGTGCTGACCCTAGCTCGCAACTGACATCGTCTGAGCCCACCGCCCCACTCGACCCCAAAACTGAGGTCAAGCAGGAAGAAGAGGATGAGAATGAGACGGAAGATAAGGCCTCAGGGAAAATGGCCGCCATGCAAACTGAGATAAAGTCTGAGGAGAAACCAGAGGTGAGCAGGAAAAGACAAATGACATATAAAGTCACTAAAACAAAAATACACTTTTGTCATCTGTTAAATCTGAGACATGCAAATGACTGATTGCTTCCCTAACCTTATATTAATTGGTCTGCTACATAAAGAAGGAGGAGCCTGCAGGTGATGAATGCAAGACGGAACCAATGGAAACATCGACTGGGTCGACAGATGAGGATAAGAAGCCGGAGGTCAAAACCGAACCCAAAGAGGAAGAGACTGCAGGGACAAACAGCACTCCCGCAAACACACAAAGCAAGAAGAAAGGTAAAACAAACTCGTCCACACAATCTTTCATCCTTAAAGGTGATGTTTTTTCAATGTTAGAATACTTTTGCAAGTACACTGCTTTCCAAATTATTATGCAAGTGACATATCAGTAAGATTTCAGTAGAATAAACATTCAGATTTTAGTTTTTCTAAGAAAATGTGTGTTTGTTTATTTATCCATGTCTTTTTAGATAACTGGTATCAATCTCAGACAAAATAATTTGCCAGATCTATGGAAACCCTACTTAAAGAGGTTGTTCCACATTATTAAGCAAGTCACAGTTCTCATGCAATATGGAGAGGAAGAAAGATCTTTCTGAAGATGAAAAGCATGAAATGGTGCAATGTTGTGCAAAAGGCATGAAAACAACTAATATTGTGTGAAACTAAATGGAGATTATCAAATTATCATAAGATTTGTGAGTGATTTAGAGCACAGCAGAACTCGGTCAGATAAAGGCTTATTAAGGAAAGTTCCTGTCAAAAAAATGAATTTTATTATAAGGGCAGCTATAAAAAAAGCCAGTGTTGAGCAGCAAACAGGTATTTGAAGCTGCTGGTGTTTCTGGAGTCTCAAGAAGCTCTCCATGCAGGCTGGCAGTAAAGATGCATTTTAGACACCACTAACCAAACTTCACAAAGAGAAACATTTACAGTGGGTGTACAAATAAATTTTCAAACAGTTTTATTGCTGTGGTGTTTTTTGCAGCATGGGATAGTACACAGTGCATTGTATTTCAGAAGGCACTATCCTCCTTTTTATACCATAGCTGAAAATGGCCAGTTATGAACTTCACATATCTTCCAAAAGTCATGGGGACCTTCCATCTCACTTCCCAATATTCCAGCCCAAATCATCACCCGTCAGCTCCTTGCTGACGTCGCAGTCTTGTTGGAACGTGGTGGCCATTCACCAACCATCCAGAAATCCATCCATCTGACCAAGTTCTGCTGTGCTCTAAATCACTCACAAATCTTATGATAATTTGATAATCTCCATTCAGTTTCACACAATATTAGTTGTTTTCATGCCTTTTGCACAACATTGCACCATTTCATGCTTTTCATCTTCAGAAAGATCTTTCTTCCTCCCCATATTGCATGAGAACTGTGACTTGCTTAATAATGTGGAACAACCTCTAAGTAGGGTTTCCATAGATTATATAAATTATTTTGTCTGAGATTGATGCCAGTTATCTAAAAAGACATGGATAAATAAACAAACAAACATTTTATTAGAAAAACTAAAATCTGAATGTTTGTTGTACTCAAATCTTACTGATATGTCACTTGCATAATAATGTGTATAGTGTATAATGTGCTGAGAAAACTATATGCAAGCCATAGGTGGACTGTAAATGTGGTGCTTTCATAACATTATTTATATATATAAAATGTGTGTGCGTGTATATATATATATATATAAATTTTAAATCAATAGTTTGTTCATTTGCCATTCACAATGCTTCATGGGATTGTAGTTCTTTCCCTCTTTAAAACCATCAAGTGCATAGTGTTGTACCTGTCTTTTTGTCTGCTTTAAATCAAAGTAATGTTGTGATAGCTGGTTAATTTGGTTTATTGCTTATATCTTTTAAATGAAGACTTTTGCGTCTGGATCCAAAGTCTTTAAAAAAATGGACAGGCACTGTTGCGCTCTATGGTGTGAGTTTGGGGTGTTACTTTTTGTTTCTTGACTTATTGTCATACAGGGGGCTATTTGAGAAATCTATTTGAGGAAAAAAAATATATTTTTATTCTGTTTGCTGAAACTAGTGGCACAGAAATCATATGCTTTCACCTTTAAGGATCCTACAGACGTTCTTATATAATTTGCATAAATTCATTAACCAAAGCAACTTACAAAAAGGAAAAACACCATACAAGAAGGTCCGTGTACTTTTGTGTCCATTCCTTTTTCGTTTTTTAACCACGTCAAGAAAAACAAAAAACGAACCGTTTTTATTTTTAAATGCTATGGTGAATACCAAAATTTAAATTAAAACTGAATGCACAAATTTAATGTGCACAAAATAAATATTGACTTCTTTTCAGATTTTTTGTTTATTACGTTTTGCATCTTTATAAACCAAAATTAAAAATGGACAGATTAAAGTCGAAGATATGTCAATTTACAAGTTTTCTTTTGTAAAATTGTTGTTTCTCCCATACTTTCGAGAGCCATGTCTTTGAAACATGATAATAATTGACTTGATTTCCACCCCATTCTCACTCACGGTGGGGTCCAGAGAACGCTATACTGCTGGCAAACGCGTCCAGCGAAGCGGGACATTCTAAGTGCTTCACGTAAAAAATGCTTAATGTGGCTTAATGTAGGTGATATTGGAGGAGCAAATTCACTACACCTTATAAGCAGCCCACTATGAACACAATTAATAACACGTTAAGCTTTTTCCTTGAAAATAAAACACGGGTATGAAGAAAACGCTTAATGCATTAAGACACTGATATTAAATGACCAATAAAGATATGCAGACAAGCAGGTCAGGCCGAATATGAAGACAACGCGCTTTCAACGTTCAGCGTTTTCCACTTACAGAAAACCATTATAAACGCTCAACATAAAAATATTGTCCTTCCACTTCGTTGTCTTAGCCTTTGATGCTGTTGATGACAAGAAAATAGTTTTTCCCTGGTTGTTGTTTTATTAGGATTAAGCCACGTAAAGCGTTAATGTCCAGCGACGCGGCCGCAACGCATTGCTTTCAATGAGAATTGAGAAATATTTCATGTCAAACCTCCACTGAGGCAAAGGACATGGGAATTTTGTCTTCATGAAAATCACATATTGAGGTATAATTTTGTCATCATAACAAATGTTGGTATATTTTCAATTTGAAAAGCATGGCATAGCTAAGTAAGTGACTCCTAATCCCAATCAATTGCTCAATAGAAAACAATATAAAACACCTAACTGAGCCAGACGAAAAAGTCACAGTAATGTAGATGTCGTTTTGGCCTTTATTCATTTATACATGCAGGCTCTTGAAGAGAGTCATTCTGTTGACGCCAGAGGAAAAGCCACTAGAGGGCGCTTTAGCGTCTGTGTGTGTATGACGCAAAACACTGGAAATTAAATTTAGCATTTTTACATATTAAGAAACAGGTTGTATATCATTTATATTATTTTTCACAAAATAATAATCTTGCATAAAGAAAAATAGCCTGTATCTGCTAATTCTATTCATCAGTGTTAAAATAAAAAACAAAGAAATTTTCGCATTTTCCATATTTAATTTCTGGTTTAAAAAAGGAAAAACGAATGGACGCAAAAGTACACGGACCCAAGAATTACTTTTGTAATTCATTTTATATGGTGTTAAAACTAAGGAAAAACATCAGGTCTCATTGCATGAAATCTACTAATTCTGTTCTAGTATCAGCAGGTGCTTGTTCATATTCCTTTCCGCAGTTTAATATGAAGGACAAACACTGCTTTGAAATCAGTACTCATGATTTTCATATGAATATGTACCTGATTCCTGACTCTGCTGCTTCCTTCATTTCCTTCCTCTCCATCAGTCTTTAAGCCCGACGAGCTCCGCCAGGCTTTAATGCCCACTCTGGAAGCTCTGTACAGACAGGACCCAGAGTCGCTGCCCTTCCGGCAGCCGGTGGACCCCCAGTTACTGGGAATACCCGTACGTATTCGAACTAGTAACAAAACTAACCTGGTAAGGGCCTGCGCTGGCACGCATTATGCTACAAACAACCTAGCACTTTTCAGTTCTAGTCTCATTACTTTTTTTTTTTTTTTTTTTACCTTTACTTTTTTTTTTTTTTTTTTTTTTTTTACCTCTCTTCCTCTTCTGCCTGCTGTTGTGTGTTTTGTATATGGATGTGAGAGAGACGTTGCAAGCTTGCTTCTGTAGCGTTTCTGTCAGAAAAGAAGAGCGAAAATAAGGCAGCACAGACTATGAACATCTGTTCTTGCGGTCAATATGTCTTCATCCCATCAAAAAAGACAGAAAATTATGTTAGACACAATGCACATCAGGAGAATTTAAAAACTTAAAGCTGATGTTTGTAGTTCTTTTGACATTAAAATATAAGATGAATGTGCTGAGATGACCAAAAGCCTTTTTTTTGACCAGTCCAACACTGCAACTGTGAGTTTGGGGTGGGACTACCTACTAATTTTTTTGGGAATACTACTATTTTTTTTTTTTTTTTTTTAATCCAATGGTGATGTTAATGCTGCAGAGATTACAGACTTAAGCTTTAAGCTTGTTTTATTTACACAATTTTCTTAAACTGAGGAATGTAGTTTTAAGATATATATAGATTTGGGATATGAAACAAGAACATTTTAGTTAATGATAAATCAATGATTTGGTGAAAATGAACTGGCACTTTGAACTAGTTCGTTTTCAATCTTCAATTGGCAGTAAGTCTTGCTGGTTGTTTGCCATCAACAAAATGAAACTGCTGTGAATGATCCCATAGCCTGTGCTGGCCTTATTTTCTTTGTTCGTTTAGTATAGTTTTTTTTGCTGTCATCTGCTTAAACTCCATGTAATTCATTATTTTTAACCTGAGCTTTAATCCATCACATTTGTTTCATTTTGCCACATAAAAAGCCTCAAGTTTACCATCAATCCCCAGAGTTATGGCCAATATTTTTTAGCTGTAACCAGCATAGCAGATTAAAATTTACAGATTGATCAATGCATCACATTTATGCAAAGTGGCCACAAATGTTTAGTGTCATATGTTGCATGATGGGATCAGTTGATTGAAAATGACTTTCCTGCTATTCTGGTTATTTTGCTGCTTTAGCAGTGATTTGATTAAATGATGCACTGGCCCCACTTAAAGGGTTAGTTCACCCAAAAATGAAATTTCTGTCATTAATTACTCACCCTCATGTCGTTCCACACCCGTAAGACCGTAAGAGTAATTAATGACAGAAATGTAATTTTTGGGTGAACTAACCCTTTAGGTATGACAAGCAAACATTACAAACAAAAAGAGAGATGTTTGACCTAAAAATTTAACTTTTGGCGCCATCTTGCTGATAGCCATCCCACTGCTGCCACCGAATGTGCAGGGTGTAATTTATTGACGGCACCGAAAACCCAAAAACGCAAAGTAAATTTGAACAAAATGTCTATAACAATCCTCATCCAGTTATCACAGATGACTCAAAAAGTCAGACATTTATTTGGTCAAAAGGTGTGGGAACCCTAAAGAAAAAATAACTAAATTATCATGTGTAACTTTGGAGTGCTTATAATGATTCTGGGTTTATACACTCTCGTCACTGGTCTCAGATCAGTGTTTGTTAATGTATGTTTGTTTGAAATGCCTCAGATTGTCATGGCATTGGTGTCGTTCCCATTGCATCTGTTTAAAGGACTCGTATGGTTGTGTGGGCATAGATCAGGTGACTATTGTAAATACTGTAATTTGTAATATTTAAATAGATTGTACTGCAGCACTGTCAGATGCTGCTGGTGGTTACAGGAACCCTGCAGTCTCTAGACTTTTGATGTGAACCAAAAGTAAAACTTGGTGCTGAAAAACTCATCATAAGTCTGTTTTAAAGAAAATCAACTCTCTATGGCACACAACCTGAATATTATGGGGTCGACACCTGAAGGAATGTATTTTTACTGTGTCTTTTGATGATTTGTGATGTTGGACTTTAAAGAAGGGAGTCCAGCTGTGCTTTGTGGTGTAAACGCTCATAGCTGCGCTGATGTAATTGAATGTGTCTGTGACGATATCACCCTGCTTGTACTCACCTCAGCTTACTGTACCCTAAACGCTAACCTTGCCAACATCACCCTAGAAAGCCTGTTTATTTGGCGAAATGATTCATTTTGCATCCAGGCTGTCCTCCAGATGTGAAATGAATCCACCAAACCTGGATTTAAAATTAGTAAATGTTTTCTTAAAGCTTAAAATGATGACAGAGCAATGAATACATTCCTAATGGTTACAGGGTGAAGAAATGCCAGGATCTTATTTCTCCCCAAAATCAAAAGAAAAATGCTAAATTATATTTAGCATAAAGTAAATAAAGTTTGTTTTTAGGACTGTTATTTTTATTTTTTGCAATGTAGCTTTATTGTGGCAATTAAGCACAAATAATCTCTTCATTTTGTACCTATATTATTAAAAAATAAAAATATTTATTGTTATAATAATAATTAATAATAATAATAATAATATTTATTATTATTATTATTATTATCATTATTATTATTTAAAATCATCATAAATGTATTACTAATACTTATATATTGTATACTTACAATTTAAGTTATATATCATTACTGCTGAGGGAGGGTTAGTTCACCCAAAAATGAAAATTCTCTCATTAATTATTCACCCTCATGTCGTTCCACACCCATAAGACCTTTGTTCATCTTCAGAACACAAATTAAGATATTTTTGATGAAATCTGAGGGTATCTGATACACAAATAGGCAGCAACATCCTTGCATTTTTCAAGTCCCAGAAAGATACTAAAGACATTGTTAAAGTAGTCCACACGACTACAGTGGTTCAACCTTAATGTTATGAAGCGACAAGAATACTTTTTGTGCACCAAAACAAAACAAAAAATAACTTTTCTCAACAATTTCTTCTCTTCAAAGCCAGTCTTCAATGCTGACGCAGAAGCCGGCCAATAGTGAGACGACATTATGGCGTAAAACCTGGAAGCGCTTCAGTGTCTCTACAATGTAAACAGCATTGGAGACTGACATGGAGGAGAAGAAATTGTTGAATAAAGTCGTAATTTTTGTTCTGTTTTTGTGCACACAAAGATTTGAAGACTGAGGTTGAACCACTGTAGTCGCGTTGACATTTTTAACAATGTCTTTAGTACCTTTCTGGGCCTTGAAAAGTGCAATGACATTGCTGCTCATGTGTGGTTCAGAAACCTCTCGGATTTCATCAAAAATATCTTAATTTGTGTTCTGAAGATGACAGAAGGTCTTACAGGTGTGGAACGACATGAGGGTGAGTAATAAATGACAGACATTGCATTTTTAGGTGAACTAACCCTTTGTGATTTTAATAAAGCCAATTAAACGGTCATTTAATTGCCATGAAAATAAAGACAATGCAAAAATCTTACAGGTCTTAAAAATTTGCTTAATTTTCTTTACGCAAAATATAATTTTCCAGGCATTTCTTGACATTTTGAATGAATTTCAGACTACTATCTGATAATATCTTTGCCCATCCCAGTTCGTCTGCCGTCATTGGCGCTGGCCCAAAGATTTGTGTGTTTTGTTTGTGTGTATGGGAGAACAGGAGAGAAATAGGGTACAGATTTGAGTGAGGCAGTGGGAGTCTGTTACGTTTTTCTCTGTTTGTGCATGTGAACCTCTTCTACAGCGCTCAACATTGTCCCCCTGCACCCTCTTCTCTCCCCCTGATTCTCAACCCGCCGGGCCACCATCCATCGCTCCTTCTGACTGGAACTTCATTTCATCTCATGATGATGATGATGATGATGATGATGATGATGGTGACAATGATGGCCTTCATCCTTCATCCTGCTTACTGTGCTCTGGACTCCGTCCTCCAGGACTACTTTGACATAGTAAAAAACCCCATGGACTTGTCCACTATCAAGCGTAAGCTGGACACGGGTCAGTACCAGGAGCCCTGGCAGTACGTGGACGACGTGTGGCTGATGTTCAATAACGCCTGGCTGTATAACAGGAAGACGTCACGGGTGTATAAATACTGCTCCAAACTGGCTGAGGTGTTTGAACAGGAAATAGACCCCGTTATGCAGGAAATGGGGTACTGCTGTGGAAGGAAGGTGAGCTGTGTGTGTGTGTCTGTGCATCACATCTTTTATTTAGGTTTGTGTTTGATTATTTGTTTTTGTGTGGATTGTGTTTGTATGGATTTTGTAAAAAGACGTGGCTCAATCAATCAGTTTTCATTAGTCAGAATATTATCAAACATATTTGCTAATATAACTATCATTAGTAATATCATTGTTTTTTTTATTATTATTAACAGTAATTCTTCCAGCAAGCAAAATGGTAATGCATTAAATGTTAAATTAAATATTATTATTACTATATTAATATACTACCATTTAATACCAAATATAATAACTATTATTGTTATGAAATATAAAATGATTCTTCCAGCAAGCACTAGTTAATACTTGCCTTAAATGTGTTAAAATGCATTATAATATAAATACTTATTGTTCTTATTTGTTAATAAGAATTATAATATACTATCATATAATACCAAACCTATTTAATAATAGAACTATTATTATTAGTAGTATTAAATATATAATAATTCTTCCAGCAAGCAATATATTTAATATTTGCCCTGAATTTATGTTAAATGTTATATTTTTTATAAATTCATACTATTATTATTATTATTTTATTAAATAACAAGAAATGTCATCTTTTGTCATATTATTATTTCCATGAACAAAAGCACTACACCACTTATTACAGTGTTTTCACCATGGGTACGTTGTGATTTTTGTCACATTGTGAGGTGGATTGTGGTTTATTGCTTTAATATCATTATCTGGCCTAAAATAATGGGATATTGCTACCCCACTTCTTTCTTTTAATGCCTTTATCCCTCTTTTTCCATCTCTCAGTTGGAGTTTTCTCCTCAAACTCTGTGCTGCTATGGCAAACAGCTGTGTACTATCCCTCGCGATGC
This sequence comes from Megalobrama amblycephala, assembly GCF_018812025.1. Taxonomy (NCBI): domain Eukaryota; kingdom Metazoa; phylum Chordata; class Actinopteri; order Cypriniformes; family Xenocyprididae; genus Megalobrama; species Megalobrama amblycephala. Next base: position 50,395,169 of record NC_063044.1, on the reverse strand, counting down.
TGCGTACTTCAGTTACCAAAACAGGTCAGTATTACACACACTATACACCATCACTCACACCCTTATCTTAATACTATTCAGTGTAGCCATTAAAATATTGAGTTATAAATTGCATTAGAGTAAGAATAACCACTTGAAAGTTCAAAGCGACTTAAATTGGGTCTATATTTATGCATACAAACTCAAGCAAGTTATTATATTCATAAGAATAGTTATATCATAGTGAATGTGGCCTGATGGGTAATTGACTGACCTCATCAGGCATATCATCACACATTTGCATTTCAGCCTAAAATCTATTTCATGTTGCCTGGCAGCATTAAAACTGCTGCTGTGAAGCAGCCCAGCGGTAGAATGAAATTATGAAAGTATTATGAAAGCTGTTGGTTTTCTGAACACTTAAAGACAAACATATTCAGATTTGATAGACATTGTGTATTTGTATGATAAAATTCAGGTGAGTATTTTTAAATTGGTAAGAGTTGTTTTCGTGTGCTTTGTAAAAATGTAAGCGCTGTTCTGCTGTGAGCACATATTTCCCACATCAGGGTGTTGTTGAATTTCAGGCCTGTTGATTTGACTTTCGGTGGCAAAATAGACCACATTTCACATCTCTGCTCTTTTTCTGATTTTAAATGGCCATTTTAAAGAGGGTCTGCATTTTTGTCTCTAATTCTGTTTTGAGGTTTTTGTTGATGTTCTTACAGTTAACTGTATTGGCAGGTGTGTTGGCAAGTATTTGTGTTGATTACCTCAGTTGGTAGCTATGAACACACACACACAAAAAAACAAGTGCTAATAAGAAGGAAGCACCAAAACTATTGCAGTGCACTTCCTCTAATGTCTTAGTGAAAATCATTGCCAATTTTAAACGGAGTTAAATCATGCTAGTATTTGCCAGGCGACGTGAAAGAGTTTTGCTGCATCTTTCACCAGAATCCGAGGTTTCGGTATAAACACAGAAAAGCTTTTGTATTCATTTGGCTACATTAGTTAATATGGTCCTTACTTTTGTTGTATAAAAATGCTACTTATGTTAATGCTACTATAGTGTAATATTATATATATATACAGTACAGTCCAAAAGTTTGGAACCACTAAGATTTTTAATGTTTTTAAAAAGTTTCGTCTGCTCACCAAGGCTACATTTATTTAATTAAAAATACAGTAAAAAACAGTAATATTGTGAAATTATTACAATTTAAAATAACTGTGTACTATTTAAATATATTTGACAAAGTAATTTATTCCTGTGATGCAAAGCTGAATTTTCAGCATCATTACTCCAGTCTTCAGTGTCACATGATCCTTCAGAAATCATTCTAATATGCTGATCTGCTGCTCAATAAACATTTATGATTATTTTCAATGTTGAAAACAGTTGTGTACTTTTTTTTTCAGGATTCCTTGATGAATAGAAAGTTCAAAAGAACAGCATTTATCTGAAATACAAAGCTTCTGTAGCATTATACACTACCGTTCAAAAGTTTGGGGTCAGTAAGAATTTTTATTTTTATTTTTTTGAAAAGAAATTAAAGAAATGAATACTTTTATTCAGCAAGGATGCATTAAATCAATCAAAAGTGGCAGTAAAGACATTTATAATGTTACAAAAGATTAGATTTCAGATAAACACTGTTCTTTTGAACTTTCTATTCATCAAATAATCCTGAAAAAAAATATTGTACACAAATATTTTGTACAATTGTACACATTAAATGTTTCTTGAGCAGCAGATCAGCATATTAGAATGATTTCTGAAGGATCATGTGACACTGAAGACTGGAGTAATGATGCTGAAAATTCAGCTTTGCCATCACAGGAATAAATTACTTTGTGAAATATATTCAAATAGAAAACAGTTATTTTAAATTGTAATAATATTTCACAATATTTCTGTTTTTTACTGTATTTTTAATTAAATAAATGTAGCCTTGGTGAGCATACGAAACTTCTTTTAAAAACATTAAAAATCTTAGTGGTTCCAAACTTTTGGACTGTACTGTATATATTTGTCTTTATGTGGATTTAAATAACAAATATCTCAATGTCTCAATATCACCAATGATAATAAAATTGTATTATTATTAAAACATTGAAAATAAAAAGTTATATTATAACATAACATTGCATTATTTTATATTATAACATTTTATTTCTAATGTTGTAGTAATGACATTGACATTAATCAAAATAATGTAATTTAACAACATTATTTTATATTATTTTGACAATTTTTAAATGTGTATTAAAAACAAAAGGTTATAACAAAACAAGATAGTGTTATGCAATTATTTTATTATTTTGATAATTAAAAGTCTATTAAAAATAAAAGTTATAACATAAAACAAGATAGTGTTATGCTATATATTTTTATTATATTTTAGTAAAACATTAAAAAAGTTATCTTATAACAATTACATTGTGTTGTTTTAAACTTTTATTTTTTAATAACAATAATCAAAATGTAAATTAACATTTAATTATTAAATTTGGATTGTTTATTAAAATATATTAAAAATAAAAGGCAAATAAAAAAGGCAAATGTCAAATAAGATTTGATCTTAATGGTCTTTATGCAAAATATCCTCCTTTTTTAATTATTGATTTTTGGGGCATCATGTCTCCTGGATATGTTTTGTGAAATTCACCCAAAAAGTACAATATGTCAATTTCTGAAAAATTGCTTTTTTTTATTGGAATATACAAAGAAAACAACAATATTAATGAATCTCTACATTACTTTTCTGTTTTTCTTTTAACAACTACTAAGGGTGGACACAAAATTGAACAATCACAACCCTCAGTGAGCCCTAAACCCCCAACCACCCCCAAGGAGGAGAATAAAAATTAAGTACATTTTCAGAAAAATAAATAAATAAAAATAAGACAATTATACACATTTGCATAAACAAATGACTCCATAGAATAATTAAAAATATATATTACAAATCAACAAAGACCACAGTTTTTATAAAATGTTTCAGTGGAACCTATTAATGCAAACTTAATTTTTCACAAGAGTTCATGCTGCCAACTTCAGGGTGTACTAACTGTTCATCTGTCACACATTTTGTTTTGGTAATGAATCTTGAGACCCTCTTTAAAATGCACTGGAAGGATGATGGGTCTCTGTTGCTCCTGTTCTCATTCTTCTCATTCACTCCGTCCATTGTTGTCCCTCGCTCCTCTGGGCGTCACGGTTGTTTTGGAGCTCAGTGGACGTGAGGGAGCCCGTCTGTGCTTTGCCTCGGCTTCCTGCTCTCTCTCTTTTAGTTTCATTTTCTTCTTCTACATCTGACCCACCCCTCCACCTGTCCAACACTTAGCTCTTTGTCCCTCATAACAGTTTTGTTTCTCACACTTTTTTAAAATATTCATTCTGCCCTCCTCCTCCCCCCTTTCTCTCCCTCCTTTTTTAACGCTTGTGATGTCTGCATTGGCCTGCTTTGATGTGACCAATCATCCGCTCCGAAATTTACACGCAACCAATCAATCAATCTGCCCACACAAAAACCCTGCTTCATGATTGGCTGCTCCCGGCGACGAACCTGCCTTCTCCTGTGTGCCTGTCTCCTGGCCTGTCCTGCCCTGATTGGTGGCTGCTTCCACGTGCCCTCACTGTGATTGGCTGTGCTCTTGGCGAACGGTCTAGTTCACCCAAATATGGGCTTCTTGCTGACAGGTACCACTTCTGTGAGAAGTGTTTCAACGAAATCCAGGGGGAGAATGTGTCCCTGGGGGACGATCCAACCCAGCCTCAAACGTGAGTAACCCGTCTACACATTTGTGTTTTCATCTTCTGCTTCATTGTTATTGCCGTGATGTTATTCCTCAGTATCTGATACCGTTGAGTGTTCGTTCATTGATTCTCATGACTCACTCGATTGGGCGGCCTCCTCTTCTCTCTCTCTCTCTCTCTCTCTCTCTCTCAATTTCTCTCCTCAGGTCCATCAATAAAGATCAGTTTCAACGGAAGAAGAACGACACCCTCGACCCCGAACTGTATGTGTACTTTTTCACATATTTGCTCACTCTGATTGTCTCATTTCAGTTTGCTTGTAGTCACGGCTTGGATTTGTTGTCGTCATCTGACCTTTGTTTCCACCCTTCTTCCTCAGACTGCTGGAATGTGCCGACTGTGGTCGAAAAATGCATCAGATATGCGTTCTGCACAATGAGACAATATGGCCGTCAGGGTAAACTTGTTTTATTTGAGCACACTTTTATTTGACACTTTTCACTGCAAAACAGAGCTTAAAAACTTTTAGAAGTTAGTCTTTTTTCTATTTATCTTTATTTTATATGAGCATTGCATGGGTTTTATCCTATTAAATGCAGTTTAAAACTGTCAGTTTTAAGCAAGACATTTTAAATGATTTTTTATTTTTATTGGTCATATTAAAAAATCTATGCAAACATGGAAGATGTAGAACGACTTGATGTCCTTTGTAATTACTAGTTTCATCTAGTACTTTTTAAGCTATTTAAATCTTTCAGCTGTATGATTGATTTTATGATTTTTATTATTACGTATTTTATCTATAGAGCCAAGTTACACAGTTTTCTGTTTCCAAATATTCCTCTCTGTCTTAATCCCATCCATTCAGGTTTGTTTGTGGGGGCTGTCTGAAAAAAGCCAATGCAACAAGGAAGGAGAATAAATACTCTGCAAAGAGTAAGTGGGAGCTTTTAAGAGCTTTACAATTTTGCTATACTCATAAATTGCATTTGCTTATAGAATGCCTTGCTTAACCAATCAGAATCAAGTATTCCATTGAGCCAAGTAATAAAAAAAATATATTGGCAGATCTTGAGTGTGACACTATGTGTCAGTATTGTACTGTTTTATACTAATGAATTGCCATGCTGTGTTGTAAAATGCCATATTTGTATTATTTTAAACTCCCTGCTCTTCTTTCTCTTTATCCCAGGGCTTCCGCAGACAAAGCTTGGTAACTACCTGGAGACACGAGTGAATGAGTATCTGAAGCGTCAGAGTCATCCAGAATCTGGTGATGTCACCGTCCGTGTGGTCCACGTCTCTGATAAAGTGGTGGAGGTCAAACCTGGCATGAAGTCCAGGTGAGGGACAGTGCAGAATTTTATGTTGTTGGTTCCAAAATCCAAAACCTTAAAAGAAATATTTGCTTTATTTCTTGTGATTTGAAGTATTATTGTGATTTATTATGAAACACAACAATGTTCCATAAGCTTACATGCAGTAATACACTTGTTCACACAATGATTTTGTCATTGAAGGTCATCAAGTTGCTGCATTGTTGGTTGTAGTAGGTATTTATACTACTGAATGCCCTAACCAGTGTTATTTTAGTATAATTTACTGTATATACTATTAAAGTATTTATTTATATTTTGAATTGGATTTTTAAATTTCCAGTTTTAGTCATTTTGTTCTATGCTTTTGTTTTTGTTGTTCATTTTATTCGTCTTTTTTTTAAAATAATATTTCTGTTTAGTTTTAATTTTTTTTTTTTTTATTATTATTATTTCAGGCAACATTTCTTTTTAAGTTTATTTTTTTAATATTTATATTTTATTTCAGTTTTATTTTAATTAACAAAACATTTTAATTTTTTTTGTAGTTAACAATAACAATTGTGCATCTTTGAAATATTATTGGACTGCCATAGCTTTTGAAAATCTAGTCATATGAATTGCCTGTGGAGAAGGAAAAAAAAGCTTTGTTTTAGCAAGAAATAAGTTGGAGGGGAAATTGTTTGTAAAACAAACAAAAAAATTGCAGCACTGCATCATGAAGAACATGAACGATTATCAATGCATGAATCAAACTCTTGTAATACCAATGATTTTTCCATACTAAACATTAACATCTTTGTCTTGCTTGGACTCAACTACAGTGTCTCAGAGAAGGCAGCTCACTGTCACACAACTCTTTTTACTCACTTTAACTTGGACACAACTACATTGCATTGCCTTCATTGAAAATGAATGACTTCAGGATGCTTTGACACTGCAAAACACTTCCAGTGCAGAAAGCCTTTAGGCAGATAAAAAAAACACACACTTGCAATACCCAAGTTTGTGTAATATATTGATAGAAAGTGGATTAATGCATAGATCTTTGATTCTATAACTGTAAAAAATGATAAATATTCATACTTGCTTAATTACAATTTTAAAGACCTCATTCCTTTTATAGTAGGCTTTTTGAGAAGTGGTCTTTTTAATGTTCACCGTGAAACAATCTGAAAAATGTACTGTCTTTCTATCACAGGTTTGTTGATAGCGGCGAGATGTCAGAGTCATTCCCGTACAGGACAAAAGCTCTGTTTGCATTTGAGGATATTGACGGAACAGATGTCTGCTTTTTTGGAATGCATGTGCAAGAATACGGTTCCGACTGCCCTCTGCCCAATCAAAGGTTAAAAATAACAAAGACGCAGTCACACACGTGCACGTGGATGGCATTACAAAGGGGTCTGAGAAACTCAAGTAACTAGCGATATCCTCTGTCTCTCTCCCTCTTTCTCTTTCCATGCAGACGTGTGTACATCTCCTACCTAGACAGTGTGCACTTTTTCCAACCCCGTCACCTGAGAACAGGAGTCTATCATGAGATCCTCATTGGATACTTGGAGTACGTTAAAAAAATGGGGTTTGTCACTGGACACATCTGGGCTTGCCCACCAAGTGAGGGTGACGACTACATCTTCCATTGCCACCCGTCGGATCAGAAGATTCCCAAACCTAAACGCTTACAAGAGTGGTACAAGAAAATGCTTGACAAAGCAGTAGCTGAGAGAATTGTACATGACTACAAGGTACTGCGACAGCTGCACTTATGATTGACAATAATAGAAGTTTAGACTTGAGTCAGCATACTGCACAATAGTCTTTTTTCCTTGGTACTTCTAGTACTTTACTAACTATTGCATGCTTCTTTTCATCCAGGACATTTTTAAGCAGGCAACAGAAGATCGTCTGACCAGCGCAAAGGAGCTCCCATATTTTGAGGGTGATTTTTGGCCTAATGTGTTGGAGGAGAGTATTAAAGAGCTGGAACAGGAGGAGGAAGAACGGAAGAGAGAGGAGAACAACACCTCTAGTGAAAGCATTGATGTAAGTGATGGACCAAATTTGTAACGTACTCAAGTGCCAGAGGAAAACATTTGTTGGGCATAACATTTCAAAATTTAATCAGCAAACTAAGTAACTTTTAGGGCGTTTTTCACAACTGGCATATTTGGAGCGTTTGTTTCAGAACCTGATGTGTTTCAACCCTTAGTTGGTTCATTTAGGTATATATGAACACTGCAATCGTGCTCGAATCTACAAAACAATTGCTCCAAGATTGCCTGAACGAAATGGTCTCGGCCCAATTGAAAATGAACTCTGAAGCGTTTTGGTTTAGGTCAGAAAGCAATCTGATCCAGCGAACCAAGCAGTGTCATAATTCATAATGGAAAATGTGTTATATAAAAAGCTGCAGTGTCAGATTCTGTGAGTTTTTGTGGTTGAAAACCAAAGAGCACCTCTTCATCTTAAAATGTTGTGTAATTGCTCTTCTCCATGCATTGCACGATTGCTGCCTTGATTCTCACTCTAACTAAATTTTTTATATATATATATATATATATATATATATATATATATATATATAATATATATCTCAAATTTTAAATCAGAGCGTGATTTAAGGGTACATTCGTTTAAAGCCACAATAAGCCAGCGGAGTGAACTTGTCAATCCATCTTGATGGATGACAACGCAGCAGAACGTAAACAGGTGAACTCTGATCAATAAGAGGACAGTTTTTTACTCACATGTGACTTGCATAAACACGTTTTGGTATGCTTTGAAACATTGCCTTGTGAAAGTGAACTGAACCAAGAAGTAAATGCAACATTGTAACAAATTATGTCCCTGTTTTGGAACAAAGCAAACAATCTATAGGTGTGAAAACACCCTTAAAAGTACATCTTGAGAAACTGAGCACATCCTTTGGGTATTTAGCCTTTGGGTATTTAGCCAGCTACTGTCCTCACTTGTATTTAACTAGATTGTAGAGTTCGTTAAGGTGCAGCTGCTTTAATACTTAACATTTATTCTTAAAACTTTATTATAACTTAATGATTAAGGTTAATGTGTTTTGACCATCTAGGCGACCAATGGTGACAGCAAGAATGCCAAAAAAAAGAACAGCAAGAAGACTAGCAAAAACAAAAGCAGCTTGAGCCGGGCCAATAAAAAGAAACCAGGCATGCCAAATGTCTCCAATGATCTATCCCAGAAACTCTATGCCACGATGGAGAAACACAAAGAGGTATGTAGCTCCCAAAAAGCATTTTGTCATTACATGTTTGGGCCGAACTCACAAATGTCAACATATTGCTTAATTTCAAGGTTTTCTTTGTTATTCGTCTCATCGCTGGCCCTTCTGCCAATTCCCTTCCACCCATTTTGGACCCTGATCCCCTGATGGCCTGTGATCTAATGGATGGACGAGATGCTTTCCTAACACTTGCACGAGACAAGCACCTTGAATTCAGCTCGCTGAGGCGGGCCAAATGGAGCTCCATGTGTATGCTAGTAGAACTGCACAATCAGAGCCAGGACCGCTTTGTCTACACGTGCAATGAATGCAAGCATCACGTTGAGACACGCTTTCACTGCACTGTTTGTGAGGTAAGAAATGTCCATTGGGATGTATGATACTTTGATTGTCAGTAGAGATGTTTTAAAAAATACTGTATTGTGGGGTTTGATGTTGGATAAAACACCACATTTTTTAAAAATCTTTTTCCCCTCCTCTTGTAGGATTATGATCTTTGCATCACTTGCTACAACACCAAGGGCCATGAACATAAGATGGAGAAACTTGGACTGGGTCTTGATGATGAGAGCAACAACCAAGCTGCAGCTTCCACTCAGAACCCTGGTGACTCGCGTCGTCTCAGTATCCAGCGCTGCATCCAGTCTCTGGTGCATGCGTGCCAGTGTCGCAATGCTAATTGCTCTCTGCCATCTTGCCAGAAGATGAAGAGAGTGGTGCAACATACTAAGGGCTGCAAGCGCAAGACCAATGGTGGATGTCCCATCTGTAAACAACTCATTGCACTATGTTGCTATCATGCCAAGCACTGCCAGGAAAACAAGTGTCCCGTGCCCTTCTGTCTCAACATCAAGCACAAGCTTCGTCAGCAGCAGCTGCAACACAGGCTTCAGCAAGCTCAAATGCTGCGTAGACGTATGGCCACCATGCAGCGTGCAGGACAGCCACCACCGTGTGGTGGTGGGCCTCCTGGAGGTCTTCCATCACCTGGTAACAACGGGGCCACAGGTCCTAGCACACCAACGTCGGTCGGTACGCAGCCTGCAACACCTCAGACACCCACACAGCTGACACCGAACCTTACATCTCTGCCCCAGCCTGGTGTGGGTGGAGTCCCAGCTGGAGCTCCCCAGCAGCCTCCTCAGCATCCCGTCCACCACCAGTTTCAGCAGATGCCAGGTGCAGGCGGGATGATGACCTCACCACAGCACCAAATGGTTCCTCAGCAACCTTTGGGGCAAGTCCCACATCCACACAATCAATATGGTCCCCATTCCACAGGTCCCTCCCCAAATCCACAGTCCCAGGGTAAACCAGGCCTTGGTCATGCGACTCCTCCACAACTCCCTAGCAACCCAGGCACAGCATCCATGTCCCAGCAACAGCAACCTTCAGGTCCTCCGCCTGCAGCTGTGGAGATAGCCATGAAGATTCAGCAAGTGGCAGATGCACAGCGAAAGATGGCACAGGTTCAGTTGCTACAAAGGCAGGCTGCGCAAGCTGGCATGATGCCTCAGCACCAACAGCCACAGGGACAAATGGGAGTAGCCCACCCTGGTATTGGCATGGTAGGGCCACAAGGGTTAGCCCCGCAGGCACAAACATCAGCGAACAGGGTGCAGATGGAGCAGCAGCAAGGACCTCAGGGAATGATGGTAGGAGCTGGGCCCATGCAGCAGCAGCATCAGCCGCAGCCTCAACAGGCAGGTGTGCAAGGGCAGATGGCACCACAAATGCATCTACAGCAGCCGAGAATGAACCCACCACTTCAGCCTCAGCAGCAACAGTGGGCAGGGCAGGGTATGCCAGCCCAGCAGAGACCTGCCATGATGGCTCAGCCGGGAATGGTTGCAATGCAGCCCCAACCGCAGCAGCAACAACAACAAATGCAACAGCAAGCATCCCAAATGCCAAATCGAAATGCCTTGATGAGTATGGTGCAGGCTGGTCTGCAAAGTGGTGTAGCAAGCGGGGCAGCAGCTGGCAATCTGCCCCAGGGAGCCCTGCAGGAACTTTTGCGGACCTTGCATTCTCCAAGCTCTCCCCTACAACAGCAGCAAGTCCTCAACATTCTTCGGTCTAATCCACAACTAATGGCAGCATTTATCAAGCAACGGGTTCAGAAGTATAAAGGAGGCACAGGTGGCCCTGCTGGACCTCAGGGAGGACCAGGACCTATGGGAGGTCAACCAGTGGGTGTCACTACTGGGGTGCCCCAACCTGGCATGCACCTTGGACAGGGTGTTAACATGCAGACTCAACTTTCTCAGCTCCAACAGCAGCAGCAAATGCAACAGCGGCCGCTATTGCAACAGCAGCAGCAGCAGCAAGTCACTGCTTTGCAGCAGCAGCAACAACAACAACAACAGCAGCAGCAGCAACAGCAGCAGCAAGGTATTCAGGGTCAGGGGGCTCCAAACATGGCCAACATAAATCCACAGTTTAGAGAGCTGGTCATGAGAAGGCAACAGCAACTACAGTTTCAGCAGCAGCAGCAACAACAACAACAACAGCAACAACAACAACAGCAGCAGCAGCAGCAACAAATGAGCAATCATGCCGCATTTCAACAGCAGCAAGCGTACATAGGCCAGCAGGGTAACATGCAAATCCCACCAGGAGGCCAACCACTACAAGGGGTGCAACCCGGCCAGCAGCAGAGTTTTCCAGGCAACCATGCACAACAGCAAGCTGCAGCTGCAGCTGCCTTGCAACAGAGACTTGCACAGCAACACCAGCTACAGATGCAACAGCAGCAGAATGTGGCATCACAAGGTGCCGACATGGGGCCCGGAGGAGGTCCACAGCCCACACAAGGAGGTCCCGGTCTTCAGACATCACAGGCATTATTGCAACAGGCCTTGCATCAGCGTATGCTTCAGCAGCAACATCATCTCAGTGGCACCTCACCGGCACAGCAAAACAACCCCATGAGCCCGCAGCAGCAACAGATGTCTCAGTCGCCCCACTTGCAGGGCCAACAGCTCCCATCCTCCCTCAGCAACCAGGTTTGTTCCCCTCAGCCTTCCCCACGACCCCAGTCCCAGCCACCTCACTCAAGTCCGTCCCCACGCCTGCAACCACAGCCCTCGCCCCACCACATCTCGCCTCAGACCCAAACGGGTTCACCGCATCCTAGCCACCTTCAGCAGCATCACTCAGGCATGGCGCCACCTCCTCCACCTCCCCAACAGCCACAGCACAACTCTAAAGACCCAGGCGGATTTGGTGCAGATCAGAATGCCATGCTTTCTCAGCTCAGTGGCATGGCAGGACTCCATGGACCTGGAGCTAATGATATGCTTCCACCTAGTAGCCAGGACCTTGGCATTAACATGAATCTAACCCTTTAGACTTCAGATAGTTATTACGAAATTTACAAAACCTCACCAGAGACAGTGTTAGCTTTTTTATATACTGCAAAGATGAATTTAGTGTTTTTCCAGCATAAATGAAGATGGACCCTCCTATGAGAAATAGCAACTATTTGACAAATAAGTATGGGGTGTTTTTTTTTTTTTCTTTTCTTTTGCCATTTGTGTACAAATTGAGGATTGTTTCTCAGCCTCAGAGAACAAACCACAAATATTTTCAACGTCAGGTCCAGGGGAGTACTTTTCCTTTTTCAAGAGATATTTTTTAAGATTTTAAAAGTGGTATAAAATTAAAGTGCAAATGATTAAGGACTTTTTTTTATATATTTGACCATGTACCAGTCTCTGTTATGTGTTTTACAGTCATATGGAACATTTCAAACGTTGTGATGCCTAAATTGTTATTATAATTATCTGAACATCATGCATATCTTCCTTGTAAATTGAGTTTTGCATTTTATTTATTCTAGCTTTTTCATTTTTTTTTTTTTTGTCTTGATGGATTTTGTTCATGTGTGTTCCCAGAGACTGCTACAGTTCACATAGAATATATTTTTGTTAATACCTATTAAAATGGGGAGCTATTCCTTTACTCTAGCTGGAGATTTAGGTTGAGTATAATATAAATTACAGTGTTGGGGGATCGGGTTTGGTGTGCGCTCTGCTGCCCAATGGATCTTATTTCATGCCATATTGGAAATTCCATTGGACATCACTGCTTCTGCAACAGGACAAGTTCTTGGACGCACACACCTGCCCTCAGAATGTGTGCGCACTCCTTAAAAAGACTTACTGGATAGTGGAGGTGTCTGTACAGGTTGGATGAAAGTTTATGTGTGTATGTGTGAATGTGTATGTGTGTATTGGATGTGGTGCTGGAATTCATCTGCTCGCGCCGATGTCATATTGAGCAGCGTTTCACATATGAACTGTATGGTGCAGTGAAACGGCGGTGAAGAAGCGACGGGCCACTGATCTCACAATTTTCATCTTCAGTACCACTCCTACTTTTTCTCCACTTCCAGAATTTTCTTTGCTCTGAACTTTGGGAGTTTAATTTGAATATTTTGTACTGTACAAAGGAAACACAAACTGTGGACTTCTTACTTTTTTTTAATAAAATGAAGATAAATTTAATTTATTGGTCACTTATTATTGGGGATTATTTGAAGATTACAGTTTTTAGCCACTTACCTTTCTGCTTAAATCGTTCTCTTTATATGGCTCAAACAGATACTCTTTCTTTTGGCAGAATGGCAGTGCTCTTGGATTTGGTTTTGTTTTGTTAAGCGCCGTTAGGCTGGTCACAGTTGACTCATCAGCCAGCTGTCATTGCTAGTTGACGTTCAGGCCGATGCTAAAGAACCTGTTGCTTCCTGCAAATGATTATAAGGTGATAAAAAGAACTGTTGAGATTTTCTGGCAAAACTGTGGCTTTCTGGGTGGTTAATATTAAATGGACTTGATGAAAGTTGCCATAAAAAAGCAGCTTTATGTCTTACAATTGTGACATTCTCATAATTGCAAATTTATTTCTCATAATATCTCGCAATTGCGACTTTATAAATCACAATGTGACTTCCACCTTGTGATCTCACAGCGAGACTTTTGCAATAGCAACTTATTTTGCTGTAATTGCAACTTTGTTTCTGGACTTGACTGCATATCCCGCAATTGCGACCTTGTATCTCAGCCTGAGTATATATCTCACAATGTAACTATTTTTCACTCCGAGGCAGAAATGGGCTTAAACACACACAAAGTGTTACTCACAAATTAATTAAAATCACCCACAACTTTATTTTTCCATTTATTTGCTGTAAATACAAGCAAAAAACAGTGTAGTCGTCACACGTGAGAGCAACAACAGAGCTGACAAGCCATGTTCAACTATCACGACCAAAACATGTAATTTAGGCTCAGCTTTGATTTCTGCCATGCTAAAAGCACACCTAAAACACGTGTTCAAATGAACAGGATCTACCCCTACAAAAGCGTCCACTGTAGCAGTTGTGAATGTAAACCAATACTGTCTCTTTAAAAATGCACAAAGGCCTCCGAACAGAGTGAAGAGAGCTCAGGCGCAGATATGGAAACAAAGGAGGGTGGCCTTTCCTTTTCCCACCTGGTTGGTTACAGGACAAAAGAGGCAATGTAACAGTAGTTTTGTCTTCGATTCGGAACTTAAAAACGGTTTCTTTTCACTGTAGTGCAATGACTGCTGCTGATGGAAAAGTAGTGGTACAGATATTAAGATTCGCTTTACATGCTTAAAATCTTCGCATACAGCATCACTGAGTATAATCAGAAATGTCGTCCTTCAACGATTATTTTACCACAATGACACAAGGACTAACTTAAGAAAACAATGCCTTGTAGGTGTCTTTACCTTGCTTAGACAATATCTGCTTCACTACTGCGAACTGTGTTATTCACTTGGTCCTGACTAAATGTACATTAATCTATTGTAATGTTGTTCTCGTGTTCCTTTGTCAGTTTAGACCTCAAGCTCACAGCTGCTGAAAAAGCCTTCTGCAGTCATGGCCTCTTTAAATGTCACGGTCAAGGAATTTATTGTCACCTGAGTCACAATGACTTTCTCAGGATGCACTGTGGTGGAAGAAGTCTGCGACTGGTCAACTGGGACATGTAATGTTGTTGTGCATTCTGCTGTGACATCAGTATCCATCATTTCCATTTCTTTGGCCTCTGAACTGTCTACCTCACCTGTTTCTCTTACCTCTTCCTGTCCATATCTAGCGCTCAAATGTACCTCGATAACCGAAGGTCTGTTCTGTATTTTGTCAAACACACCTTTCTCGGCTCCTGACTTGGTACTGTTGTGTAGTAATTGGTCAGTGTTTGTTGTGTCATGTGATACCCGTACAGAGTCCTCACCCCCTGCAGTGTTTGTGACTGGCTCGTTCTTTTGTGTGTCGGTGATTGTACTGTTTTCTGTTTCTTCTAAAACTGGACAGGTATCCTCGCTTGGCTTCTCAGCATGGTCAAAAATGGAAGAGCAGTTCTCAGTTTCTTTGATGGTAATCTCAGATTCCTGTTCTGTCGAAGAGCTGTACCCCTCAGACATCTCTTTACCTGGCAGAAAACGACAGAAACTCAGAATAAACTTTCAAGGAACGATTAGTGTAACTGAATGCTTAGTCATTATTTAGTCACCCTCAAGTCGTTCCGAAGACATGCGACTTTCTTTCGTGTTGCCTAAAGATATGTCATTCCAGGTTTGATGTCAGTGATCTTCATGGAGTTAAAAACCTGCCGTGATGCATCTTCAACAGCAAGTTTAACTGTACCCGATTGCGAAAGGGATTCGAAATCTATTGCAGTGTGTAAGATTTTTGATGAGTTTCCTCACACACATATACAGTTCAACTTGAGAAGAATTGGAATATAGTGTCCGAGTCGGATGGACTACTTTGTGAAATTTGTTATTTTATAAAAAAAACCTGGGTTGTGTTTCCCAAAAGCATCGTATAGCTCGTAGAAACTATTTGCTCCAATGGTCTGTACAATCTACTTAAGCTTACGATACTTTTGCGTCTTTTGAGTTTTACGGCCTATCGTATATCTTGTCATTTTTTGGTGAACTACTTCACCGTTGAGCATTTCTCTAAATCACATCAAACATGTGTTTGTTAGTTGTCACTGTGATTCAGAAAGATCTGGCAATATTTTTCAGAATGGCCCTCATGACCCCTGAATATGTTCCATGCAGAGTATCTTAGCAACAGTTGCTGTATCGATGCCACACAACACCTACCACTTGGAATGTCCTGGTGCACTTCTGTTGTGTTTTCTTCATTTTTTCTCATCTTCTTGACCTTTTTCTCCTGCTCATCTTCCTCGTCTCCATTCCACTCTTTCTCTGAAGAGTCTTTTGATGAAAGTGGATGTCTGGTTAGTTGCTGGGATAGTTTGACGTCTTCTATGAGCTTGGACCTGCACTGCCTGTTCTTGCGCTTTTCTATACGACGGTAGCCAACGCCTTCTCTACAGCGCCGCCCATTCTGGTCTATTTCTGTCCCCATGGAACGGGTGAGCGACAGGCGGATTCTCGGGGTTGGTTTATCTGGAGCCTTGTGTGCACTTCGTAGGTCCATAGGGTAGATGTTCTGTTAGGAGGTTGAGATTATGCTGTATTTATCAAATGTTACAAATACTGAAATACTGAAGTGTCTGCGCAAATGCTGTGATACATTATCTTGAAATCTGGATGGCTCTGTTGATGCATTTACAAAAAAATGTATTGGACCAGGTCAGGAAGTAAATCTCTGTGGATGCTATGCCAAATTTGGACACTGTAACCAATAATGGACACAGACACCAAAATTCACATCCTCCAGCACATCTGGGACACTTTAATAAATCAGATTTCTTTTATGTGTATCTGATTTTGTGCATTATGGTAAAAAAAAAAAATCATCATAATCACTTAAATTTCATATGAACTGCAACTGGACTTGAAAATAATGAAGCTAACTCATACCCTCAGGATAACTCGACGTGGTCTCAGACCTTTCCTCTTATAAGCCAGAGCTCTGTCCTTCTCCTCTCTGTTAAAAAGAGAGAGATATGCTAAGGAATGGGGAGATGGAAAGGAAAAAACATCTCATTGCCTCCAGCCTATTCATTTCCACATCAGTAACTAAAGGTTCCCAGATTGTGACTTACTTTTCTTCGTAGGCAAGGACAAGACGAGGGTCCAGTATGTTGTCCTCTGGTTCCCAGGTGCTGTACCTGACATTCACACAGACAAATCATTGGAGCAGAACATGGCCGAAACAGTTTAAAACACAAATTATTATTTTTTGCTCAGAATTAAAATGTAAAATCTACAGTCATTTTGTCTGATAATGTTCAGTTAAAATAGTTCAGGGCTACGTTTTATTTGAAAAACCAATAAATTACTTTAAACACAGCATCCCGTTGTCTTCTCTTGTGTGATATCTTTTATGGCATAGGTGAATTTCATGGAACTTGTCAAGAACATACTTTGGTCGTATTTCACCCAAAACTCAAAAGAAAGAAATAAGCATTGCAACATTTTCTTTCTTTGATTTTGGTGTTAAATAATCAGGTCTTCTTCTTGACAAGTTTCGAGAGATTCAGTGATTAAAATATGTCACATGAGAGAAAATAATATGATGCTGTGTTTTATCCAAAACCTAATTTTCTAATTTATAATTTAATCTTTTTAGGGGTGAAATGTAATGAAAGCTTGTTTCCGCCACTGAATAAAAAAAATAAAAAGGTAACTGCAACTTTTTATCTCGCAATTGCGAGGTTATATCTCACAATTCTGAGAAAAGAAGTCAGAATTGCAGGATATAAACCCACAATTGTAAGAAAATGTTAGAATTGTGAGCTGACTTTTTTCCTCAAAATTGGACTTTATAACTCATAATTGCGCGTTTATCTCAATTCTGAGAAAAGAAGTCGGAATTTCGAGATATAAACTCATGATTGTGAATTATAAAGTCAAAATTGCAAGATATAAACTCGCAATTCTGAGAAAAATGGAATTGCGAGATGAGATAAATCGCAATTATCTTTTACTTTTTTTTTTTTTTTTTTAATTCCGTGGCAGAAACAAGCTTCCATAGAAATGTGTCCTTGACATGTTGTGGGATTCACGCACATATTGTGACAGTTTTAAGTCATATTGTCTTGGATAAAATTACCAATATGAGAACTTACTTAGGCGACCATCCTTGCCACTTTAGCAGATATTCCACATTTCCCTAAAATGAGAGAGAACGAAAAGGAGTCACATTCAGTTTTAAAGTTCAGAGGAAGATATACGTCACCATTCTGTTCACAATCCATGATAGAAACATCCCACAGATTTTTGAAAAAGCATGCCTGTCTCTTTAAGATGTCAACACTCAGTAGTATTTTGACATGTAAGATTATGCAGGATGAAAACGGCGCCGCGCGCTCGCTACTGTTACGCTGCGTGATGTCACCGAGGGGTGAGCTCGTGAGTTCCATTAAAAAAAAAAAAAAGAGTTTCAGGAACATTCATGGGATGGAAATAGGTGGGGCCATGGAAACGCGTAAACAACTCGTTTTGTGCAACGTGTGGAGCGGTGAAGGTCTTTCCCCCGTCATGCTCGAGCATATGAAACGAAACCCGCGTGCACATAGAGCGTTAGTCATCACCATCACTAGCTATTACTGTACATTACAACATCTCCACGTATACTACACAAAATAGTAATAAAAAAACACATACCAAATAGATACTTGCTCGTGCGTGCTCTATTAATAAACATGACCTATTTTATTTATCGCTATTTAAATATATTTAATCTTGTTTATTCTGCAGTTGTTCTTAACTGGTCCGATTATTTTGACAACTGCACTGATGTTAGACGTATCATCCTTGACCCTGCACCCGTATAAATAAACTGCGTAGCTCCGAAACGCGGCGATTTTCTGAGCGAAACGCGCATTGATGGCGATGATGATGACACGCGCGCTGTTCTCACACACCCCCCTCCATCTATAGCGCTCGCAATTCAAGAGCGAGACGTTATAAACATCCACAAACTTTTAACCGCAATGTTTTGCACACGAAAAGTCATGCAACGAAAAAGTTCCGAAATGTTATGCAAGCTTAGATGTGTTGTTCACTCATGAGTCATTCCAGAACTGGCAACAGAAGAAACTGTGCGGACTTTGGGGGGTATTAATCATTTCAAAACAGAAAGTAAATAGTGCGTGCAGAATATATTGCATTAAAGCAACTGAACGAAATGCATGTTTAAACGCACAGGAACGTCCTTACCTTTCTTACCCTCTTCTTCGTTATTGCCTCCACAGCAAACACTTGCTCTCCTATTGATGACAGCTCCATGTTAATGAGATCATCCAGTGCAGCAAATATAGTTTCTGATCTCTCCTGTTTTTCTTCTTCAGGGGTTAAAATGACGCTTAACTATACTGCGTAGACTCGGAGAGTGTTTTTTTTTTTAGGATGTAAACCCACTGGTACTCTCGGTGCACCCTCAGGTCCGCCGCTGTTCCAGCTCTTTCTGAGTTTTAAAATCTGCGACACATGTACGCACTGGCTTGGCTTGGCGCGTGCACGCTCTACGCGCGCGCACCCACCCACTTCTCCGTCTGGCAAGCAGCATTAACATTTATTCTTCTAACAATTAAACTTTTTTAGTATTAAATATTTTAGTATTTAAAAAAATCTAATTAGCAATTAACAGTGGCTTGTCTCACTGTCAGTTTTACAAGGTTATGTTCATTAGTTAGCAGTAGGCTACATATTTCTTGTTACTGGTAACTATTAGATAGATACTAGTTCTAATATTACAGTAGTTTCAATGGCTTTTTTACTTGTCACATGTAATGAGTAGACTTGAGGAGACTTTATTTCAGATTATAAAAATTTACTACAAAGATGTTTTTACTAAAAACTGGTATGCATTATATTGTCTAATAAAGGTAGGCTACTATAGTTTATTCAACTGGAAAACTTACCTAACTAGTTACTAATTCAACTGGAAGAGGTACCAGCAACTATCGTATACATACTAAATAATTGACGTCTGAACCACAGATCCCCATAGAATGCAATAGCAAAAAATTGGCATTTTATTACCAATAACAACAGAATAGATATTGGAATAAGGAAATTAGTAAACAAGTAACATGTTTAGTTAAGTAAAGTCATCACATGTCATTCCAAACCTTAAGATTTTCATTCATCTTCGAAACACAAATGAAGATATTTTAAATGAAATCTGAGAGATTTTTGTCCCTCCATTGACAGTCCACGCAGCTTGTTGCTTCCAGAAGTTCAAAAAGAGATTGTAAAACTAATCCATATGAATCGTCCAAATTTTATGAAGAAACTTGATCACTTTATATGATGAACAGACTGAATTTAAGCCTTTATTCACATATAAACATTGATCAGTAAACATAAACAGAAGCTCAACCATATTTGCTCGACGCATGAGAACAAACCTCATTGGTTCTTATATAAGCTCAAACGTGCTGCGTAACACGAGAATGAACCTCATTGGTTCTTGCTGAAGCTCAAACGTGCTGCATAACACAAGAATGAACCTCATTGGTTCTTATATAAGCTCAAACGTGCTGCGTAACACGAGAATGAACCTCATTGGTTCTCGCACTTCAAGCAAGCATACTTAGCTTCTGTTTATCATTTCCGATGTGTGCGTTGATGAATGTTTATATGTGAATAAAAGCCTAAATTCAATCTATTGATCATATAAAGCGATCATGTATCTTCCAAAAATTTGGACTAAACTGCTTAATTCATGACGTTCATTTTACGTTCTCTTTATGAACTTTTTAAATCAAGTTTTTAATGTTGTTTATATGTCTATGTGGTGTTTGTAATATTCTTTCAGACAAACCATGTGCAAATTCATATGTCAACACCATTGCTGAGTATTTTATCTTTAAAACTGCAGTGAAAAAAGACAGTCTCAAACCCGCGGTTTGAAATCGTGTCTGTGATGTCACAAACTACCTTGTAACCAATCACAACAATGTGCCGGCGGGCTTTAGCATATCATTAACTAGGGAGTCTCAAAAGAAGGTTATCCCGGTATATTTTTCTGTTGATATGAAAAATCGTGTAGATTTAGCAATATGGCGGGTGTATGATGTATATTACGATGTTATGATGAAATATATGCCTTTCTCCACTGACGTTCTGAGTTGTTCAAAGCGTTTTTAAGGATACTGATTGTTAGAAGGCAGCTATCTGACTCTGACATGGCAAACGGGATCATGGTTTGTGTAACATTAGCAACACATTATTAGCTGTTTGATAACATTGTCAAGAGTAACGCTAATCATATTAATTATCGTTTTGTGTCCGATGTTGTAAAGAGCGATACCATTGTGCAGTGTTTACCTCAGTAAATTGAGCGAATTCATCTCTGAGCTGTGGAGGCGGGGCTGTGATTTTTTTTTTTTTTTTTTCACGGGAAAAAATGTTTGAATATGTCATTTTGGGGGTCAAAGATGAATTTTAAGGGATACAATTATTGACTACAGGGGGACTTTAAAATGGCAAAGTGGTAGTTGCATGGACTGTAAATGGGGGGACAGAAATCTCTCAGATTTCATTAAAATATCTTCATTTGTGTTTCAAAAATGAATGAAAGTCTTACGTGTTTGGAACAACTCGAGGGTCAGCAAATGACAGAATTTCCATTTTTGGGCGAACCCTTTAAAGAATAGGCTTAAATGTTAACATGGCTTGCCAAACTCCGTTCGTCCCTTTAGCTCTGCACCGAGCGCGAGTCGCCACGAGAGTTCGCGCGCGTTGAGGAAGGAGCGCGACTGTTTTTGCCAAGAAATGGAAATGAAAGACGGGAAAAGGTGGTCTCTCTCTGAGCGATAAAAACGTATTAGTACGATGAGTCACTTTTGAGCTACACGAGAATACCGGGTCATTGCAGAGGCTGATGTAAAGCCCTGTATATGAAATGTGATCTACACACATACACCTAGAACATAATGAAAGTACTTTAATAGTGTTTTCCGAGAAACGCGCTGAATAACAGCGATAATGAGTCCTTCCCGGAATCTGCGCCAGCAGAATTCCACAGAAAGTTCCGCAGATTTCCAGAGAATTCCAGCGCCCATCATTTACAGTTCTACACACCTCCCACCCCTTGCGCGCTGAAATCACTGTTTTGGTTTATTCGATGTATTTAGCGTTTTTAAATCAAATCGACAGAATTCCGTTAATATTCCCAAACAATCAACGCAGAAAAAGTGAGAATGTGTAATTGATGCACAGTGACAGTGAAAGTGAAGGATAAATTCAGCATAGGCTACAACTTATATTTGCAGGCAAGCAGACAAGCCCAGAATATAAAAGCAGCGCCCAAAGTTATACGTTAAACATTTTCCCTCAGCAAAGCGTTATTTAGAGGACGCTTAATATATTAAGACAGTATCGGAGAACCGAATTCATTATGGCTACATCTTGTTGATGATGCGTTATAGTGTATACAGGAAAGCAGATGAGCACAGAATACAAACGCATTCTCGGTCCTTCAATATCTCTGTCTTTGTATTAAGCAACGTTTTCTTTATAATGGGTTTCTATCGGGGGAAAGCGTAGCGTGTAACTTTTTTTCGCGTTGCGTTCATATTGGGTTTACCTGTTTGCCTGTGTTATAAATAAGTTGTGTAGTCTACTGAATTTGGTCCTGAATTCAAAACCATGAAGACATACAGATATGCCAAATTTTGGTTCCCACACAGAATTTCATTTCAAAATTACTTTTTAATCTCATTTTTGGATATTCGTCTTTTCAAATTGAATGATGCTCAATAAGATGCAACTCCTTTGGGTGGATAGATAGATAGATAGATAGATAGATAGATAGATAGATAGATAGATAGATAGATAGAAATAACAGACAGATAGAAAGAAAGAAAGAAAGAAAGAAAGAAAGAAAGAAAGAAAGAGAAAGAAATTGTCAGATAGAAAGAAAGAAAGAAAGAAAGAAAGAAAGAAAGAAAGAAATGGTCAGATAGATAGAAATGGTCAGATAGATAAATAGATAGATAGATAGATAGATAGATAGATAGATAGAAAGAGAGAGTCAGATAGATAGAAATAAAGAAAGAAAGGGTCAGATAGATAGAAAGAAAGAAAGAAAGAAAGAAAGAAAGAAAGAAAGAAAGAAAGAAAGAAAGAAAGAAGGAAAGAAAGAAATGGTCAGATAGATAGATAGAAATGGTCAGATAGAAATGGTCAGATAGATAGATAGAAATGGTCAGATAGATAGAAAGAAAGAAAGAAAGAAAGAAAGAATGAAAGAAAGAGTCAGATAGATAGAAAAAAAGAAAGAAATTGTCAGATAGATAGACTTTTTTTTTTAAATCTCTCGTTACGAGTTTTTTCTAGAGGTTTTGGGTCTTTTATTCTGATCTTTTCAACTTCAACAGTCATGAAGAATAAAACAGTAACGATTTGTTAAGCTGAACGCATACAAACAATAAGAAGTGTAAAAACTTACTTGCATCGTCTTCGTGAGTCTCATTTTGTAACTCATATGGATGAAGAAATTCAGTAATGAAAGGAATGAGGTGATAGAAGTGCCAACCAAGTGACTTTTATAATGGTAAAACCAATTTTTAGGTAGAGTCGATTTATTTTTCGGCGGCATATGGTTATGTCGTGAGGTGATCGCCTGCACATACAATAGATGGCGCTGTCGTGCCGTTGGATTAATACGCTTCTTCATTGGCGACTTGGAAGGACATAACCTATTTATCTTGCTATCCCTTTGAATGTTTTTTTTACTCAAACCCTCCTAATGCCATTAATTCTCAAAAAGTCCGATATAGCTACAGTATTTCAAAAAATTCTAAACTCAGATATCAGACTGTCGTGACCATTTGAGAGTCTCAAGGCCGAGAGCTGCAGGACACCCGCAGACAGGCTAGTCAGCCGCATTTAGCCACCATCACAAACATGGATCAGCACAACTCGACGTTTGGAGTGCAGCTTTTCATTTATGATTTGTCGAGGGGAATGGCCAGACAGCTCAGTCCGATAATGTTGGGTGAGTGATGTAGTATATCTTTACCGTTACATTGGTGAGGGCCGACAAATTTCCAATCCTACCATGAAGAAGGGTTCGCTCATATATATTTCTTCTGTCTTGCTTCGCTGCCTGGTCACCATCCAATGAGAAATCTTGGCTAATGAATATTAATTAGGTTATGCCGCCGTTACCTGGTAACCTTCCAATGGCGAAGACTTAGTGTTTGATTATTAATGATGTGATACTGACGTCGCGGTTTTACCATCCAATGGTAATGCTTTGCTTATAAATATTTAAGAGAAGCCTTCGCTGTTCTAGGATATATAAAATCGCGTTACAGATGGTCAATGAAAACACTTTTATCAACAAAATCTTTTATTCAACCATATAACCTTAAGAGCTATATTCACAGCGAGACCCGCTGATCAGTTTATCTCAGTTATCTAGCATTGTTTATTAATAACAAAAAGAACAAACTGTTCTGGAACATGATGTTCTTTATGTTAATTAATCGTGTCACATGCTAGAGCACTGGTTAGTTAAGGTTCTTTAGATTGAAAATAAATCTTTAAATGGGTCAAACCATAACAGTCCTACTATTATATTTTAATAATATAAATATAATAAAAAATTTAACTGTATTATGAGGAACAAATCTAATAAAACTAATATAAATGATTTCTAAAACATATTCTTTCTTACAGGAAAACAGCTTGATGGGATTTGGTAAGTGTATTATTCTCCCTATAAAAGATTATGGTTAAAATCCTTTATCTATAAATAAGTTAAACATATAATTATATAATATTTATGTAATATCTTTTTAAAATTAGAATTTGTTTTTATGCTTGTGAAGTGCTTTGAGCTGCATTTCATGAATGATGCCATACAAATGCCATACAAATAAATATTATTATCTAAAATCTATAACATTAATATGTTTTAACCATATGCATTTCCTGTTATATTATGTCAACACAGGCACACATCTATAGTGGTCTACGGAGAGGAATTTTTCTATGGTGGTGCTGGGATCTCTAGTTGCCCACCGGTAAAATCACAGCCCACTGCAACACTTTTAGTACTCAAGATAGGACAAGCACTTAAACATCACCCGCAAATATGCTTAATGTACTCTATATTGTGCTGTTTGTGAGCCCTCACTTTACATGATCATGGTCCATGTGGAGCTTTGAACAGCACATTGTTTTTGTCCGTTTATTTTTGGGTTGTTGAGATTAAATGGCCTTGGAACATAATTGTTCTCAAGAGGTACATTTGTTCTGGGGGCGGCTGCAGTATGTGCCATAGTGTATGCATGTGTTTACAGGGCGGGACGATGCTCGGACCTCCAGACACAGTGGTGGAACTGGGAAATACAGAGGTGACAGAGGAGATCTTTATGGATTACCTGTCCTCACTTGGAGAGACAACATACAGGTGTGTTTTTGACTATTGTTTATTATTGAAAATAAAACAAGGAATTCCTTACTTCCAGTTTAAAGTCCTTATAAAGTCTTTGTGGTGCATAAACATGCTTTACATGCATTGCTTGAATTCATAAGCCTCTTTTTCTGGTTTGGTCTCTCTCTACAGTGGTGACAAGTACAGATTGTTTGAACACAACTGTAACACGTTCACTAATGAGGTGGCCCAGTTTCTCACTGGCAATAAAATTCCCTCCTATATCACAGATCTACCCTCTGAAGTGCTCTCCACGTGAGTATGCTAAACATAAAGTCGCTCAGACATGCTTACATATTTCAAGATTTTCAGGGTTATTTTTATTTCCACTTCCACCATGGGAAAGTATTCAGGAACTACATATAGTACAGGGAATAAATAAACAGCTTGAGATCTGTCTTTATTGTCTAAGGGAAAATAAAATACAGTTTAACAAAAGTATAAACAATAAAAGTAAAATGTTTGGATGCAGTATGGAAAGTAATGAAATTTGATTCATTAATAAAAATTTGAGGTAAAAACGCTTAAAGGGTTTAGGTCACTCAAAAATGAAAATTCTGTCATTAATTACTCACCCTGATGTCGTTCACAAATTAAGATACACACATTAAGATATTTTTGATGAAATCTGTGAGCTTTTTGCCTCCGATAAGACTGCAACGAAAATAGTCCATGTGACTACAGTGGTGCAACCTTAATGTTATGAAGCGACGAGAATACTTTTTGTGTGCAAAACAAAAATAATGACTTTATTTATTAAAGTTGACTTTACTAAACTTTATTTATTATAGACGCCTTATTACTTTATTTTAGCCGGCATTCTGACATAGAACCCAGAAGTGCTACTACATAAACAGCGCAGGAGACTGACATGGAAGAAATTGTTGAATAAAGTCGTTATTTTTATTTTTTGCACACAAAAAGTATTTTTGAATGAAGGTCTTACAGGTTTGGAACGACATGAGGGTGAGTAATTAATGACAGAATTTTCATTTTCACTCTTTAAATGTACAGAAAATATGGCAATAAAGTGTCTATTTACACTAAGTGCAAATAGTGCCCCTTTTGTTGGCAAACGCTGTTTACACTAGTTCTGCCCACCAATGTCTGGTTGGGCCACTCATGTTTAAAAAGGACGCACAGTATTCAAAGTCTTCAATGGGCAGCAGCAGTGTTGGGCACGTTACTTTAAAAAAGTAATTAGTTATAGTTACTAGTTACTTCTCACAAATAGTAACGGAGTTAGTAACTGAGGTACATCATTATAAAAGTAACTAATTACCAGGGAAAGTAACTATTGCGTTACTTTAAAAAAATAATAATAATACAAATAAAAATATGCCAAATAAATTGAATGCCCCCAATATTACATATAAGTCTAAGAATAAATTATTCTAGATGCGACTCCTGACTCATGATCCGCTCTTGCTCACGACATGAAATTTCTCTGTACTGTGTTGGTAGCCATTAGAGAAAACATAGTTTCATATTTATGTTTAAATAGTCCTATGTTATGTTTTAAATCCATTTATTCGATTATGAAAAGTGAACAGCGTGAGTAAGATGGATCATAAGATGCGCAAATATATCGGGAGACATGGAGTGGGTCAGACATGATTTTAAACACTTCATTAAGTTTTGCTTTATAGAAAGCCTCTCTTTAAAGTGAATTTCGTTTTGTAAAAATTGTATCTTAATTTTAATCAATGTTTCATCAACCAATTGCTTGGATTTAATATATAACAAGCAAATATAGCAGACAATAAAATCATGACATGGAGGCGCGGGCGCGATCACTGGCGCGTGAACTGGAGCGCGTCTTATAGGCTAAATGAACCGAAACTCAGAGGCTG
This sequence comes from Megalobrama amblycephala, assembly GCF_018812025.1. Lineage (NCBI taxonomy): Eukaryota > Metazoa > Chordata > Actinopteri > Cypriniformes > Xenocyprididae > Megalobrama > Megalobrama amblycephala. The sequence goes on along the minus strand of NC_063044.1, from coordinate 50,368,582 downwards.
CTTGCCTCGCAGACATGAGAAATATATCTATAGAATGCTTGAAATATCTACTTTAACGAAAATGAAGTAATTAAACACGAAAAGAAAGAGGCTACTCTGATTATATAGCCTAATCCGAATGAAATGTGCGTTATCTCTCTAGGCGCGTCCATATGAGCAGATGATCAGCAATTTCAACTTCATCTTTGCAGCCGACACTGATTCAGAAAACATTACTTTATTAATAAACAATTAAAATGTCTCCTTGCTGTTTTTGTCACACTCATAATCATTACTTTTGCCGGTTCTTTATGGCAATTATGCGTGCCCTTGAGCGCTATAGCCTATATTATGTAAACGCTCCTTATTATGGTTTATTCTCTCCAGTATTTAAGAAATTAAATTAATATAAATGTGATTAGTCAACTAATAGCTTAAATGAACAACTACTAGTCGACTAGAAAAAAACTCATTTCACATATTTTCGCATATAAAACCGCTTCAGTGAGCTCAATTATAGTAACGCGGCATTTTTTTTGTCAGTAACGCTAATGGTGTTGTAACGGGAGAAAAAGTAATTCGTTTGATTACTCGTTACTGAAAAAAGTAACGGCGTTAGTAACGCGCGTTATTTATAACGCCGTTATTCCCATCACTGGGCAGCAGTAGCGAGTAAGGCTCGCAGACAAGGGTTCGAATCCACCTTTTGCCAAGCTCTTGTTTATTTTCAATAAAAATGAAAATAATGTTCTAAAAGTGGAAATGAACTGCAAACGAGCATTCACTTAGTAAATAGCATCTATTGCCAAAAATTAAAGAGACACTCTCTATCATTTCAAAGATGTATGATTTTTATTCTGTTAGCTGTCACTGGCCCACCGGTGGGCCCACAGCCATTACATATTTAATATACATACTGATTTTCGCAGTAATTTATCAATTTGCAACAAGCATATTTTCATACTCATAAGGCATGTTCAGACCTTTATTTTGAAATAGTGATGAACATGAAAAATCATTTAAGATTGGTTGAAACATGTTTGTTTTTATGCCAAGAGTTCAAAAGATAACATCCATTCAATGTTTTGCGAAAAAAAGGTCTGAAAATGTTTTTAATAGAAAAAATATATACATTTATGATTGTGGCGGCGAACTATAGCCCACATACATGTTGTTTTTATGTTTAATAGAGGCTGAATTCATATCAAATTCTGCCAAACTTCACATGCTACTTCTATACAGGATGTCTACTTAATAAATAGTATGAAAATAATGGAAATGTATGGTTCAGATCACTCAAACCATATATGGAAATGGAGGCACCTTTATATGGTCAGTAATGGAGCTTGATTGTCATCTAGTGAAAAAGTGTGGTACTGCGCCCAAACAAAATCTTACTGAATGCTAATTTTTTCAGATATCAACCTGAAATTTGGAACACAACTTGTTCAGATTTTTGGCTTTGATTTCCTTGCAGTTTTAGAGTAAAACTTGTTTTGTAAAACATATATTTTATATAAAATATAATATTTTTACATTTTACATTTTCAAAAACTTAAACTTCTATAACTTTATTTTTGTGTCACTTATATAAGTTATTTCACTTCTACAATAATCTTTAATTAAAACAAGACCAGCCTTATGTCTATATTCCAAAGTATTCCTGAATTACCACCATTTAAGTTTGGATAGTGCATTTACATGTCTAAAAAAAAAAAGTGGGGATGACAGTTAACAGGTTATTCTGTGAAACACAACCAATATATCGAATAATGTTTTTGTCCATACGATTGTCAAAAAAAAAAAAAAATGACATTGGATTCCACTGACTTTAATTGTATGGACAAAAAGTCATTTTTCAAAATGCATTTTCTTTTTATATTTCAAAGAAAAACATTTTGGATCTCAAATGATAAAATGTTTATTTTTGGGTGTAGTAGCCATTAAATGGTCCTAAAGATAGTCTTCAATTTCAATTTGATTTTGTAGTGAAATGTGACCTGGACCATGTTTTTGTGAGATTCTCCCATTTGTGATTGTATAAGTGTGATGTTCTCTCATTTTCAACTGTCACATTTTCAGTGCTGAAAATTTATGTAAGAAGATCTGTGTTGTTTTCACAGTTTTCACAGAACTAAATGCTCTCTCTTTCTCTCTCAGGCCATTTGGTCAGGTGTTGCGGCCAATCCTGGACTCGATACATATTGCCCCTCCAGGCGGAAACGTGATCAGCAGCCAAAATAATCATAGTTAGATCATCTTTGTAATCTCATACACACACATACACATGCAATAATTCTCAGACAGGCTTGTTTATACACACACATTTGCCCTGTTGTAAATGAGGTTTGGCTCAAAAATCCACATCACTTCTGATCCATATTCACAGTTGCCCAAATATTTTGAGACAGTTTTGCTTAAAGTGTTTCAAGCACAAGGTCTTGGTTCATCCTTCCAGATCACAGATGGTTCATATTTTTCTTGGTTTCTATGGTTTTTTTCATTATATAGCTTTATTTTGTATCTCTACAGCCCACCACGTGCAAAGGTCATTTGTTATTTGTTGATGACAATCCAACTTTTCCCCTCTTGCTAGTTTTGATTCGTTCCACATATGAAGAGTTTCGTTGCAAAACGAGATAACTCCGTTTTTAACATTTTTGTCAAAACATGTTTATTATTATGTTATCATGTTATTATTTTGTTTTATGGTGCTACTTAGCTGTATTTTTTAAGTTATGAAGGTTTAAATCAAAACAAACCAACTGCAGTTAAATTGATATTAATTGGAATGTTAATGTTATTATACTTGGTTATCTCGTTTTGCAACGAAACTCTTCATATATTTCATGCTGTTTTTTTTTTCCCTCCAATATGTGTTCATACATATTAATATTGGAAAACCAAAAAGTATTTTCAACATTTATTTATTTATTGTGTGTTACTTTGTGGCAAAGAAGCACATATGCTATAATATGACTTGCATTAGTTTTTGTCTGAAGATTTTATTGAATGTGAACAGATGGACCATGATACATGTAGCTCAGATTCACAAAGAAATATATGTATCTATGCCTTTGTCATGGCAGCTTGGGCACAAGTAACTATGTAAAGTACAAATGATTTCTACATGTTATGCTTAATGTAGATTTGGTCCCCTCTATTTATTTACCCAGCTAAATGCCTTTATATATGCTTATTTTATTTTCACTAAAGGAAGGTTTGCTGCTGTTGTCAGTGTTATATAGCTGAACGTGTGTCTTTGTTGTTGGTATTTATTAACATGTATGTATTTTGAATCTGTTTATTTATTCAGCTCACACATGATGTATGTAACATTCAGAGATGTTTGATGAAAGACTACCTTTTTTATTTTGTTTTCATGCTGTTGTTCTCATTGTCAAAATGTTGCTAAAAACCCTAAACTGCATTGATTGCTTTGAACTTTATCCTCATGTTTTAATGGAAGTCACCTCATTAAAGAACCAGCAATGAGTCTACATAAAGAGTGTTTATGTGTACTATCCAAACATAGACATAGTACATGGCACTACATGTAAGAATGTATATTCCACACATAGGGGAGGTGGGGTAATTTGTGCCAGGGGGAAGTAGTTCCACCCATTGTTTCTGGAAAATTATATAAGAAATTGGTCATGTGACCACATAATTTTGAAAAGCCATCCATTTTACTCATCCTCAAAAGAACAGAGAGACATGGCATGAGAGGAAAGCACATTTTAGCTCAAAAAACTTTTTTTTTCCCTTTCAAAGTAAAATTTCTATGATCAAGGTTTTTTGATTGTAGTGTCTGAACAATTATAGACAACTTTGAAAAGGTTTCAGTGCTTTAGCAGGCTACACAATGAGTCTATACAGTTAGCATGATGTCAGCTCTTAACTGCTGGATCATGCTAGTTTTTCAAACTTGTGGGTCCGGGGTGATTTGTGCCAAAGGGCCTGGGTTAAGTTGTAAACCTCCACTTTATTATTATTTTCAACATATTAATAATTTGTAATTGTACATTGTAGCACTATGTGACATTCTTGATTTTAGACCAAAACCCATCATGTCACACACTTATAAAAGGAAGACAGACAGGGCTTCAACTCCTCTTGTGGAGTTGGACAGAGCAGTGAAAGAGGTGCAACAGGGAAAGACCATACGTCAGGTGGCAAGGGAGATGAAGATCTGCAGGATGACCTTGAAAAGATTCAAGGAGAAGAAAAAGATAGAAGTAACAAAGATGGGGTATAAGAGAACAGGACTTGTCAACCAAGTTGAGTTTGCAATATGTTATTAAAGAGAAGTTTTATTTAGTTTTTAAGTGGCCTAAGTCACAATAGAATGTTTAGAAATTAGCCTAGTCACTTTACACCTCGTTCCAAATTATTATGCAAGTGACATATCAGTAAGATTTCAGTAGAATAAACATTCAGATTTTAGTTTTTCTAAGAAAATGTTTGTTTATTTATCCATGTCTTTTTAGATAACTGGTATCAATCTCAGACAAAATAATTTGCCAGGTAAATGGAAACCCTACTTAAAGAGGTTGTTCCACATTATTAAGCAAGTCACAGTTCTCATGCAATATGGGGAGGAAGAAAGATCTTTCTGAAGATGAAAAGCATGAAATGTGCAAAAGGCATGAAAACAACTAATATTTTGTGAAAACTGAATGGAGATTATCGAATTATCATAAGATTTTTGAGTGATTTAGAGCACAGCAGAACTCTGTCAGATAAAGGCTTATTGTATACGTATTGTATTAAAAGGGCAGCTATAAAAAAAGCCAGTGTTGAGCAGCAAACAGGTATTTTCATCTTCAGAAAGATCTTTCTTCCTCCCCATATTGCATGAGAACTGTGACTTGCTTAATAATGTGGAACAACCTCTAAGTAGGGTTTCCATAGATCTGGCAAATTATTTTGTCTGAGATTGATACCAGTTATCTAAAAAGACATGGATAAATAAACAAACAAACATTTTCTTAGAAAAACTAAAATCTGAATGTTTATTCTACAGAAATCTTACTGATATGTCACTTGCATAATAATTTGGAACGTGGTGTATTCTTATATGTTACATAATTGACAGACAGCGTTCTATGTATGTCAACAGGCATCTATTGCCAAAGCCTTTTGCCTGAAATGATTCACAAATATCATATATTGTGTATTTAAGTTTTTTGTGTTTTCCCAAAAACTACAAAATATGACTTATTCCAACAGTTTATTAGGGTGACAATATCTAAATAAACCTTAAATTAGTAATTTTGTATTGAATTTGTCTTGTTTTACTTCAGAAATGACTGGCACAATTTACCCCGACGTATTCTCCCCAAAGGCACAAGGGCAAGTTGTGCCACGAGACCACTTTTTTTTTTTTTCAAAAGCTATATTTCTGAAAAAATGTATTTCAGATCCAAAGTTATTGTTCTCAGGGATGCACCACATCCTTAAATATATGTACATTCTTAAGTTGACGGCATTACTGCCATGGCCTCACTTTAAAGTCACTTTGAGTAAAAACTGGCACAACTCACCCCACTTTCCCCTACATTTTTAGCATGGCTTAGAAATTACATTCACAGTTCTGAATTAATTAAAAAAAAACAAACAGAACTAACGGTCGACTGACAAAGATGTTTGAATATTTTTAAGATTATCCTACTGCTTATTAAACATTCACTTCTAGGCTTAAGAGACAAAACCAGTTTAGATGGAAAGGATGTGAAGACATCCAAAAAAGAAACAAAACAAAACAAAACAAAACAAAACAAAACAAAACAAAACAAAACAAAACAAAACAAAACAAAAAAAACAAAACAACAACAGGTGATTCCCGGAGGTTTGAGATTTAGTTGCATGTCAGCACATATCAACCTTTCTCGCTCGTGACAACTAACCTATGCCACTCCCACAACATACACACGTCAAAGTAACCGGAGCAACTCTATTTCCTGTGAAAACCATCCCTTGGTTTAAAATATAACACATAATAGACTTAGCATGGTGAATCAGGCTGACAAAAACATGTTTTGGAAGAAGGATTGATGATGTATTGATTATTAAAATGAAACTTTTTAGATTAAAAAATCTAAAAACAATAAAATCTGAATAGGCCTACAAATAGTTAAAATGTGTATTGATCAAGTAAATAAATATAATAGCTTACAACATGGTCATTTTATTTACTCCTTTAAAACCCCCCAGAATTTTCTCTACTTTGTACAATCAAAATGACTCTAATCAGAGAACATCTCTTATCACGGGCAGAAAGACAGATATTTTATTTAGATTATGCAGATACAATGATTATCCTTGTCATGTGACGTATACATCTGAGAACAGGAGAAAAGGGAGACATTTTTAAAGGTGTACTACCCTAGAAAAACTCAAGATGGAGATGTTACATAAGGCAACACTGTTGTCTTTCGGCTCGCTGTTACTTTCCTCCAGAATGGAATAAAATCAACACAGTGAGGCAGATAGCGTGGGACACTTCTGATCAATAGTGCAATCTCCTTTGCGAGGCAAGATAAGACAGATAACAGGTCCTTCACCTGTTCTGAACTAGAAGATACATAAATGGCAGCACCTCAGAACTTAATTTTTCTGCAAAATACCGCATTTATTTTTAGTTTCAAATAACATGTTGCCATGTTACTTTTAAATAAAAATACTGAGTTTATTCCAGAGCTTTTATACCAAGTTACTTGACCTGAGTAGTTGAATGGAGCCCATATTTGAGGGTCACAAAAACACCTACACTTCCTCAAAGGACATCTTTCTTATCCATTTCTGTAGTACTTGAGGACAATGTCCATTTGTAGCATTGCGATGAATGCATCACTAGAGAAGGGACGCCTGTGTTCCCCCCTGAAGTCAACCCCGTTACACTCATTCACTGACTCATTCTCTCGTCGACTCTCCAGCTAACACTGTCACTGCGGGAGGTGTGACCTCTGCGGAGACGTCGCCAATCCTGTCACATACTTGCGGTCACAAGAGTGTGTGTGTTTTTGTATTATGACTGTGACAGACCCTCGATCTGACAACCCACTGTCTTGGTGCACACGTAAACATGACCCAGAAAGGTTCTGAAAGTACATCTCAGAATAGAAATAAGCAGTTTAACCCAAACTTAATCCCCACATAGAGACCTATGATGGATTCTCTTGGTACTCCATCCTGTTCTATTAAATGCTCTGTCATTTATGTGAAAAGTCAATGGTGGAGCATTATAATAGAGGAAACACTTCCAGCAAACAGCAACACATACAAAAATAATATCTATCTAAACAATTCTCATGTCATTAGCAGTTTGCATCCAAAGTTGAGAATTTAAAGGGGACATATCATGTAAATCTGACTTTTTCCATGTTTAAGTGCTATATAATCGGGTCCTTGGTGCATCTACCAACCCAGTAACTTTGTTTTGGCAAGCCTTTTGCTGGAAGCATGTGAAAAAACAAGCCACTCAGATTTCGCTCCCCTTGTGACGTAGGAAGGGATCTTATTATAATAATACTGTCATGATCACCAGTTGGAGTGCCCCGGTTGGTCACTAGAGGGCACTCCAACCCGGACTGTTCCTCACCACACTTTTGGACTGCATTTCCCATAACCCACTTCCCGGACTCATTATCCTGTTCATTGCACCCAGCTGTTTTGTGTTTGTTCATTAGTGTCTGTCTATTTATACCTGGTTTGTTTCTGCTTTTGTTATGGTAGTTTCATGTATGGTAGTTTCATGTCAGGTTACTGGTTTCTCCGTTCTGGTTTTCTTTGTTTTGTTTGGACTGTTCTCTGGATTTTGACCCTTGCCTGTTTTGGATTACGTTTTTGGATTACCCCATTAAAAAGCTGCATTTGGATCTAACCTTTCTTGTTTCTGTGCCATACGTGACAAATACCGCCCCTTAATCTGCACGTTTCCACCCATGGCGCCATCATTTTGTTTTTGCAAGCGAAAACGGTGTACTAGTTTTAGGGCCAGGGCAAAAGTTTGAGCAAAGCATGGTAATTGTTCTGATGTTGGCTGCACATGAACACTATTTAGAGTCTCGTTAGCTTGGATAGCCTGCAAGCTGACCCTGGCCAGCTCAATTGCTAAAAAGAAGCGTTTCTGTCCAAGCGATATTTTGGAAAAAATATTAGATCATTCACAGCATTTGATGGCAATCATAAACGTTAGCCTGGTGTGTATGTCTCTGTTTGGCAAACAGGCACGCTATGTATAGTGGGCGTCCATATGGGTTTTGCACAAAAGATTAACATGACGGCACATGCTAGTCGATGAGTTGGATCAACTCCACAGCAACTACATAAATTTATCCACTAACCGTTCAGAAACGTCCAGTTTCATTCTATCGCTCCATCAGTGTCCGACAACAATGTAAGGCTGAACACCATTACTGACAATCGTCATTTTGGCTGCGTGAGATTCTCCAGTTTTGTTGTTGTTGAGCAACCGAAGCTTGAGCTGTTAAAGCTCCACCCTTTTTTTGAAAGCAGGCAGGGAGCAGCAGCTCATTTGCATTTAAAGGGACACACACAAAAACGGCGTGTTTTTGCTCACACCCAAATAGGGGCAAATTTGACAAGCTATAATAAATGATCTGTGGGGTATTTTGAGCTGACTCTTCACAGACACATTCTGGGGACACCTGAGACTTGTGAAAAGGGGCAAAATAATTTATGCACAAATGCACTGTATTATCGCATTTGCGAATAAAGAACCTTTTTCAAGAGAAGAAAATAATCACTTCCTGGGAAATTGGTGCAAAATATCTGCAACAAAAATGGAAGTTGCTACAATCAGGGAAGAAACTCTTTTTTCCTCCATCATAAATGACTTGTGCCTCAGAGCGTGCAAAGTGCAACAAATGCTGTCATGTTATCTTGCATTCGGAGGCCTGGTTTTTGTGAACGCAATCATGTGAGACGCTTCTGGGAGGTCATTATACCAAATCATTCTGATGACAGACTTTGGCTCAGGAGTTTCAGAATGATCAAAGCAACATTTGAGATGCTGTGCAATGAAACTGGTCGCTGCTTAGTTCAGTTATCCAATCATAGGCACTGTTGAGGAAAAGTCACGTGAGTTTTTTGTTGTTGTTGTTGTGCATTGAGGGATTTGTTGAGTAAATGTGTTTCAATTGTAGTTCATGTGCACGTCTTATCAGATAAAAAAAATCGATTTGCCTCAATTGAGCGCATACATTTTTTTACTTGCATTTTTAGAATTTAAGCACATTGTAGCATTTCCATCCATCCGATGTCCCAAAATTCATCATCATAATTTCATGTTTAATTCAAAGTTGCTTGGTGTTTCTTTTCACTTTACACAAAACCTTTTTTTAAAAAACAATTTTAACTTTTAAATGGCAAAAAATTTTAATTGCAAGACTTGGAAAATAGAGCAAAAGGCATATAAACTACTTTTAAGGCGCTTTTTTTTCCAGTTTGACAACCATGGCTTTATTCTATGGGAACATGTAGCATTCACATTGTTTAAAACATCTCATTCTGTGTGCCACAGTAGAAAGATCACAATCATAGACATTTGAATGACATGACAGTGAGTAAATGAGTGACTTTTCAAATTACAACTGTTCCTTTAATTTGAGGTGATTATGATGTCATAGAGCCGGTTTTAGCTCCCGCTCAGCCGTTCCCAGAGACTCTTTTGGTGTTTCATCATAATGTCCAGACATGATGTCTCACACTCGCTCTTACTGCATGTGATGTCCCATCTTAAGTGGGTCGACTCTCAGACAAAAGCAGAACTAAGCTTCTCGAAGGGTTTAATTCCAGCTTTATCTGGAGATCTCGTGTCTGGCTGTCGGTAAAAATATTTCTGAGAACATTCAAACCCTCTCTGTCTCTCTGCCACTGTCATAAATGAACTGAATAAAGTGAAACGAGAGCGAGAGTCTCATGCTTGAGTGCATGTACCCGTGTCTCTTCCACTTTGGCTTCTAATATCTCTCCATCCATTTCTCTCATCTCTTCTTCCTCACAACAATCTCTCATGACTTGTCAGATTCTTGAGCTCACTTTCACAACATAACAAGCATCTTTTTCAATATATTGTTTCATTTTCTCTTTCAACCTCTCTCTCTTTTCATTTTCTGTCCAGTTCTTAGAGAGCATAGGTTTTCTAACAAAAAAAAACAAAAAAAACAATTGACCATGAATGACCATAAAACAGCACTTTTGCACTATATAAAACAGCACGTCACTAAAAACAATAACTTTATAATAAAATGAAAATAAAATAAAGCTAGTTTTTTAAATTAAATGTTAAAATTAAATGAGTTTTTAACCCAAGTTTTTAAAAAACGTAATTTGTAAAACATCTCCACACAATTAATTTAAGTTTATAAAACAAACAAGTTCAATCAAACAAAAAGTGCTTTTTGCAGAAAGTTAATTGAAGTTCCTCTGGAGTATAAATCAAATCAATCAGTTAAACTAATGCAGCATATATTAGAATGCAAAACAAAGTTTTTTTTTTACTGAACATCAAGTATGATATAATAAAAAGTGATTTGCCAGTAGCCGCCCACAACCTAAGCTCAAGCTACACTCTTCTGCTCAATGCTAACCACAAAATCGTCAACATAACCTAAAACTAAACACTTTCCTATTACTTAAAAACACATATATTAAGACTTATTTTCAACATTTACTCTCCCAATCCAGTCTAATGCCAAGCATGCTGGGAATTACAAATCTACCATTGTTAACAGTAAGGATTCATGTAGTCACAACCCAGGATTAAGGAATAATTTAAGTTTGAAATATTCAAAAATTGTGTTGCTTTTAATTTAATTACATTTTTGAGAATTTGTGACTTTAATACAACATGAGGGTCTGTTTAGTTTATTTGTTCAGAATGCATCAAATCTCTTTCGGTTCAGCATGATTCTATTTTCCATGAACGTTTAATTTGTCCTTCTGTTCACTACTTTGTCTTTTGTAAACTTTTGTGACATTGACCCGAGGGGGACCACTGCAGGGCAGGAGCCATATGTTTCTCCTGAGATTGGCATGACCCACCTCAGTCAGGGCCAACCAGATAAACACACATACGCACACAGAGGACAGAGTTTGTTCACGCATATGTGACTTTGTAGTAGAAAAAGTACTGCATGTACATTTGCCTGAAAGAGCAGGAACACTGTGACCATTGTTACTTTAATGTCCCCATGTATGCATACAAGTAAACACACAAGCTCATTCTCACATATGCAGTATATCAAACTCATTAAGACCTAACACATATAACCCATGTAACACATGATTTACTACTGACATCATAAAAACATTTTAATTATTTGGTTTAATTTGATTTTAGCTTTTTATGTGGACAGTGGTTCCATACATTTTAATTGAGTTTTCATAACATAAAATTACCATGTTGACTCAACTCACACTGTAAAAAGTATTTTTTTGAAGTTGCAAATAAAACAAACATTATAGGAGTAGGCTTTACAAGAAAATACTATTTCAGCTATTGCTTCAAAATTTATTCAATGTGTTACTTGCACTGTAAACCCTAACAAGTTGTCAGAACTCAAAAAAGTTGAATGAGAATTTTTAAGTTAAGAACCTCAAAGTTTTAAACTAAATTAAATTAAAGTTTCTATTTTGTATTGTTCATAACTTTAAATATTTGAGTACACTATTTTATACATTTAACTTAAAATTATCAGGTTCTCTCATGTAAATACTCAACGTAAATATTTTGCTAGCTATAACAAACTATTTCAGAAAAAGCCAACTTGCTAATTTGGTAACATGTTAACAAAAGTTTGGTATAGCACTTACCTGCTCTTAAACCAAGCAGCATTAAACCCATACAGAAACTCTTCTAAATTAGCATAACAAACCATTAATCACTACTAAATCTCCCTTACCATTAATCTTGCACAAAAAAACAAACATTATATAACACTTCATTTTAGCATTTACTCTCCCTTTTGAGTGCCATGGGCAAAGTATGCTGGGAAATAAACAAATCCAAGCCCAGTTTCAGTTAAACTTAAGTTTGTCTAAATGAAAAGAAATTAGTTCATACAACTCAAATCAATGAAACTGTTTACTTGAAATATGTCAGTGCTGTGAACTCAAAAGAAAAAGAAAGTTCTAAACACTCATAACAGTTAATTTAACTGAACTAATTTCTTTAATTTAAGTTTGTCCTTCTCAAACCAATTAAGCATTTTGAGCGTTAGGATTTACAGTGTGCCATTTCTTTGTTTTTAGCCCTCAGCGATGTTCGGGTCATTTTGACCTGGAGATTTTCTTTTTCCCGAAAATACTAGTTAATGTATTAATGCATTGGACTGAAACTTCATGAATTTGTTCACACAGGGTATAACTAATTCTCAATTTTTATTTATTTATTTATTTATTGTTTTTGATCATTTTCGTACTTTTTTTTTTTACCTTGTCACACTTGTGGTGTTCCCGGTCAAAAATGACCGGCTTACAAAAAATTGCTTATAAATCTCTCATTATGCAATATTATCACCAAATATTGGATTCAATCTTTTTGGCAACTTGTTTTCTTTCATTTAGTACTGGTTTTGTATTTCTTTTTGCATCTTAATCATAGGCCTCATTTATCTGAGAGTAGGCACCTCAGTTTTTAAGTGAAAAAAGTGGTTTTTGTGGATAATTTTGTCAATTTTACAAAAAATATGAAAAAAAATGCATTGTTTATCACACTAGTGTGCTTTAATATTTAAGCAGGAAATGTGTTTTTAAATGTTTTTATTTATTACAAAAAGGCATAAAAATCACTCTACCAAAATAGCTTATAAATCACTTGTTACACTATTTTATCACCAAATATTGGATTCAATCTTTAGGCCTCATTGATCTGAGCTTATATTGGTCAAAAATAACCGCCCATTGAAAATGAATGGGGGAGTCGAAAATCAGAGAAATAATTAGTGTTCAGGAGCGTGTTCATCATGTTCGTGTTCACATATATACATGTGGGCGAGCAAAAATAAAGGCCTCAGACCTCTGCATGTGTGGATACATGCATACTCGTGCATCCGCGCACACACACACACACGTTCATACACAAACAAACTATTTTGAGTATTGCAGGCTTCTCAAATCAGTGAAGCTCAGATCGATGAGGCCTACGATCAATTACTCACCCTCATGTTGTTCCACACCCACAAGACCTTTGTTCACCTTCAGAACACAAATTAAGATATTTTTGATGAACACTGAATGTGGTAATTTTGTTGGTTTCAATGGAGGATAAAAAAAAACCTCTTGGATTTCATCAAAATATCTTAATTTGTGTTCTGAAGATGAACAAAGGTGTGGAACGACATGAGGGTGAGTAATAAATGACAGAAATTTCATTTTTGGGTGAACTTTATTGTGGAATTTACTTTAAATTTCTGAGTGAAAATTGTTTCTATACCAGTTTTCTTTCAGTGCACTGTACCTTGTGTTATGGAAATTAAACTGAGTAACTCCCAATCAAATTAGAAGTATTAAATACAAATACACTATACACTGAACAAACCACTCAACTAAACAATCCACAGGTTATAATGATCAAACAATGAGTAACCAAGGAAACAAACTACAAACAGAAACAGAACCAAACATACGCAAAATCCACCCACAACAGAAACTAACACAGTTACCTGTAACACTATAAGTATTATTTACATTTTGTGTACTTTGTAAGAATTTAAGAAAGAACAATTATACATAAAAATAGTAACATTTCTCTTTCAAATACCATGTTACAGTCAAAAGATGTTTTGTTGCTGAAGGTCAGAGAAAATAGTCTTTAAGGGTGCTTTCACACCTGCCTTATTTAGTTCAGTTGAATCGCACTAGAGTTGGTTCTCCCCCTTGTGTGGTTCGTTTGGGCATGAATGCAGCAATCGCACTCGGGTGCGCACCAAAAGCCAAACAAGCAACCAAACAAGCTTTCAAGTGAACTCTGGAGTGGTTCGATAACATTCATATATGCTTTATTAACATTCATATATGGTCTCGACACGGTTAGCCTACTAGACAGCGCTGGGACAGTCAGAGAGAGTGCATTTGAATTTGCCACAGTCTATGAATGTAGTATATAATTTAACAGCGGGAATGACGGCGACATTTGTAAAGTTATTGCGTGTCTCGACAGTTACAAATAAAGCCACAATAAGCTCATGGAGCGAACTCTGACCAATAAGAGGACAGTTGTACTCGCATGTGACTTGCATAAACACATTTTGGTACGCTTTGAAATGTTGCTTTGTGAAAGTGAACCGAACCAAGAAGAAAATGCAACATTGTAACAAATTTGGTCCCTGTTTTGGAACAAAAAAATGATCCAATATGTGTGAAAACAATCTCAGAGGATCAGCCTTTGAAAAACTTAGTTAACTAATGATATATGAACATATCGTTTTGGTCACCCAATGTCACAGTCGACATAAAAAAGTTAAAACCCCCACCACCTGCAATCTGTGAGTTTTGATTCTTTAAATTGTGAGTAGTGTTTTTCCCTACATCTAACAGCAGATCAATAAAAAAGCTTTTCACTACAGATGCAGCTGTTAAATTCAAATGGTTTCAGATGGCATTCAATTGCACATCTCTCTGTGTGCGCTATTGAAAAAGCATCAACTACTGGGTTACCAGATGACAAAATGGTTTAGAACGCACAAACGCACACACTCACAATGTCCAATGCTATTTCCTATATGTGTGTGTGTGTGTGTTCGAGAGGGATATGGAGTGAATTTGTTATCTGTGACATTTTCCCTGTGGTTGCAAAGGCAAAAGAAATTCTATTATTCCACTGGTGAGTGACCAGGAACAGTAGATTTCAAGCGCTGCTCATAACTTACCTTTAATACTGACGTTGCTGATTCCATTCGACTTTAAACAGTGATTCAGAATATGAGAGTTGATATCACAGCAACATACATTGACAGTGAATATTGACTCATCTAAGCAGTTATTGCCTGGGGGCAGGACAGACAGTTACTTAGTCCGACACATGGATGCCCATGATGTAACTGGACTTGCTGGGGTTGTACATTTTACTAGCACGCAGCATCTGGACAACAGTGCAGAAAAGTACCATGAAAGTTATTCAGAGTGTTGTGTACACTTGTTTAACCAATACAGTAGACACAGTAAACGCTTTGAAAAATGTACTTTATTGCAGAAAGTGTGATTCATAGACCACCGTGACATGCAGTAAGCCTATGGCTAAACTCTAAAGATAATTTCTCACTCCCATCTATTTGTTTTTTCCCCTTCTCGTGGTTTGTATAAATGAAAAGGGCAAAAAGAATCACTGTCATTTATAGCAAAAAAAAAAAATGAGTTATTTAAATGTATGGAGACAGAGGTAATTCATAACCCTCAGAAAAAAGCACTCAACTTTTCTTCTATTACTTTGAAATTGGCTTTGTTTTAAAGCACATGTTTGATTCCCAAACCCTCTTGGTTATGAACTCTATTTAGTGGCGTAAAAGAGGACGCATCCCCCTACAATATTTGCATGGTTGACCAAAGTGGGTTTTTTAAGGAATGATTCTTAAAATCTTACCCTCCCCTTCCTTTCAGTATTGGTTATTTGGTTACATACAGTGCTTGCATCAAGCCACCTGTGGGTCACAGTCACCAACTTGCCATTCAGTTAAGTGATGATCTGTAATCAATAGGCTACAAAAGCTACAGCATGCGTGAAATATTTATTTCAGTTTTCAATATCATGTTGCAAAGCTTTATTTTTGTTTTGTCCTGATCCTGTTCCTCATTCTTCTGCCCATTATATACTATATTGTCTTTACTTTAAATGTAGTTCCAAACGTAGGTTCGGGAGGAGCCTAAACATTCAGTCCTGTCAATCATCATTACGAGCGTATAAGCAGCAGTCACCCAGCGATAATTCTTCCAGCATCCCTTGTCCTCCCATCTCCTCCTTTATTTCTCTTATTCTCCCTGCACAGTAATGTTGGGTTTTAGCTCAGAGTTGTATTTTTTTAGAAAATGACCGATCGTTTCGCTAGATAAGACCCTTTATTCCTCGCCTGGTATCGGTTAAAGCCCTTTGAAGCTGCACTGAAACTGTAATTTTGACCTTCAACCGTCTGGAGTCCATTGAAGTCCACTATAAGGAGAATAATCCTGCAATGTTTTCATCAAAAACCTTAATTTCTTTTCGACTGAAGAAAGAAAGACATGAACATCTTGGATGACATGGGGGTGAGTAAATTATCAGGAAAATTTTATTTGAAAGTGGACTAATCCTTTAAACTATGCCAGAGCACGTACACACCTCACACACCGGATGCCGTGCGTAAGGCGGTTGGACATAGTGGTGTATTAGAGGTAAAAAATGATATAAATACTGTTTGGTTTCTCACACAAACCGATCGTTTAGTGTCTTAGAACATCAAAGTGTGGTCATGAGCCGCATGGTTTAATTTGGTTTTGTCTGTGCATGTTTTTTTGACTCTTATAGATTCTATCTTATAGATAGTTCCCATTGACACACATTATTTGACTGACAGACTGCAACGGTTGGAGTTAAAAATCATCATTTGTGTTCTACTGAAGAAACAAATTCACCTACATCTTGCCCTGGGGGTAAGCAGATAAACATCAAATTTTCATTTTTAGGTGAACATATATATATACATATATATATATATATATATATATATATATATATATATATATTGTGGGTACGGAAAGTATTCAGACCCCCTTAAATTTTTCACTCTTTGTTATATTGCAGCCATTTGCTAAAATCATTTCAGTTGATTTTTCTCATTAATGTACACACAGCACCCCATATTGACAGAAAAACACAGAATTGTTGACATTTTTGCAGATTTATTAAAAAAGAAAAACTGAAATATCACATGGTCCTAAGTATTCAGACCCTTTGCTCAGTATTTAGTAAAAGCACCCTTTTGATCTAATACAGCCATGAGTCTTTTTGGGAAAGATGCAACAAGTTTTTCACACCTGGATTTGGGGATCCTCTGCCATTCCTCCTGGAAGACGTTTGGGACGACCAGAACCCTTCCTAGAGCTGGCCGTCCGGCCAAACTGAGCTATCGGGGGAGAAGAGCCTTGATGAGAGAGGTAAAGAAGAACCCAAAGATCACTGTGGCTGAGCTCCAGAGATGCAGTCGGGAGATGGGAGAAAGTTGTAGAAAGTCAACCATCACTGCAGCCCTCCACCAGTCGGGGCTTTATGGCAGAGTGGCCCGACGGAAGCCTCTCCTCAGTGCAAGACGCATGAAAGCCTGCATGGAGTTTGCTAAAAAACACCTGAAGGACTCCAAGATGGTGAGAAATAAGATTCTCTGGTCTGATGAGACCAAGACAGAACTTTTTGGCCTTAATTCTAAGCAGTATGTGTGGAGAAAACCAGGCACTGCTCATCACCTGTCCAATACAGTCCCAACAGTGAAGCATGGTGGTGGCAGCATCATGCTGTGGGGGTGTTTTTCAGCTGCAGGGACAGGACAACTGGTTGCAATCGAGGGAAAGATGAATGCGGCCAAGTACAGGGATATCCTGGACGAAAACCTTAGTTTTACGATCTCTTTATAAACTTTTTGAAGCATCAAAGTTTAAATTGCAAAGGCAGTCAATGGAGAGACAGACATCTCTCAGATTTCATCAAAAAGATCTTCATTTGTGTTCCAAAAATGAATGAACGTCTTAGGGGTTTGGAACGACATGTGGGTATTTAATGACAGAATTTTCATTTTTGGGTGAACTAACTCTTTAAGCTAACAGTAACTCAGTTACTACACCCAATAAAATTTTAGAGTTCAGGGATCAGAATTATGAGTGACTCTAGCTTAGCAACTGCATAGCAAATCAAAGTCCACTCACAACCCCTCACAACATCTTGCTTAGCAACTGCACAGCAGCATTCCTCCCACCACCCAGAAAACTTTAGTAATGAGACATCAAATTTTGCACACACAAGCACTGCTGGTTTGGACATTTTTTTTTTTTTTTTTGCATTTCCATTTGGTGCCACTAGAGGCACAGAAATGACACACAGCAGCGACATGTTCTCTCTTTCACTCTGTGAATCTCCATGATTGCACCTTACTTAGTGTGCACACACAAGCATGCATGCATTCTCAAGCTGCACAATTATCTGGCCTTCAGGTGAAATTTTCACTTAAGTGTGAATTATGTTTACATCAAATAAATATATATTTCCTCAACTTAAGGAACTTTTATGTCTCAGGGGTTGTTTAAAAATATAACATATTTTAACTATTAACTATTCTTTATTGTTACTTTTATTGTTTTACAGTTGTATAAGAATATCAATATTTTCGTGACAATTATTTCAAAAATACAGTATTTTCTGTAATAAAAGTCAAGTCTTTTTAATCATCTGAAACAAGCTGCAACGTCTATTCCAAAAAGACTTACTTAATACAATTAACGTTCAATCGAAGGAAGTGCACACGAATGACTGAGGTATACATGAGCCCAAATTTATTTGTATAGCACATTTCCCACACACCACCAGTTTCGCTTTTGTTTAGGCTTGGTGCTTATAATAAATGTTGTTTATAATAAATGACACTATCATTGTTTTATACTTATATGTTTAGTTCTGAATACCCTTAATTCTAAAGGCCTGCATTCACAGCAATGACACTTCTTCTCTCAAGATCCATAAAGGTACTAAAAACATATTTAAATCAGTTCATGCAAGTTCAGTAGTTCTACCTTAATATTATAAAGCGACAAGAATACTTTCTGAGCACCAAAAAAAAAACAAAATAACGATTAAAATAAAATTAAGTTCTACCTTAATATTATAAAGCGACAAGAATACTTTCTGAGCACCAAAAAAAACCAAAATAACGACTTTTCAACTATACAGTGATGGGCTGATTTCAAAACACTGCTTCAGAGCTTTATGAATCGAATTAGTTGATATAAATATGATTTAAATATGTTTTTAGTACCTTTATGGACCTTGAGAGTGGAAGTGTCATTGCTGTGAATGCAGACCTCATCTTAATTTGTGTTCCGAAGATGAATGAAAGCCTTACGGGTGTGGAACGACATGAGGGTGAGTAATAAATGACATTATTTTCATTTTTGGGTGAACCAACCCTTTAAACAGTAGACAAATTAAATTAATGAGAGTTTGCACATTGTCCTCAGGGCCAAAAGTACCCATAAACTCTTAAAAATAAAGGATCCAAAAGGGTTTTTTCAAAGCAATGTTTCCCAAAGAACTGCAGTTCTTCAAAGAACCATTTTGTCTTAGTGTAAAGAACATATTAAAATCTAAAGAACCATTTTCCAATATAAAGAAACTTTTGTGGGATGTTAAAGAACCATCAATGCCAATAAAGAACCTTTATTTTTAAGAGTGTAAAGGAACACTCATAAAACACTGCGGCAATGCACAAGCAGACTTTTGAA
Organism: Megalobrama amblycephala; assembly: GCF_018812025.1. Lineage (NCBI taxonomy): Eukaryota > Metazoa > Chordata > Actinopteri > Cypriniformes > Xenocyprididae > Megalobrama > Megalobrama amblycephala. Next base: position 50,349,118 of record NC_063044.1, on the reverse strand, counting down.
CCTCGGGACATATCCATAATCAGCATCATTCTCTCTGCCTTCTCTGCTGTTTTCGCCTTTGCTGTTCCCTCCAGATCTACGATAAACTGACGTTTCTTTGCTGATATGCACATTTCCCCAATCACCCCATCTCTAGTCCTTCACACACGCACACACACACACAATCTGTATCTGGATCCGCCAGAAATTCTCTTGCTTCACGCCGGATGCCGTGTTGCCTCAGTGAATTCTTTGATGTTATAGGCCGTCACGGCGGGGGAGCCAGCTCAGGCTTTGTAAGGCGAGGTGGTGACGTCACAGCATGTAAACTCAAAACCCAAACATAAACAGGGCTCACTGCAGTGCAGCTCTGCAGGATTATAACACTCCAGTCACGCAGGCCTCTGATGGATATATCAGTGCGAAGAAGCAACATTAAAAGAATGTTTCGGGCTCGATACCAGTTAACATTCCGCCTGTGTGGCATCCTGCTGAAAATATGACTCAGTTTGTAAAATCTTGTGTACAATAGTGCACTTACTTACAGTGGTGCTGTTCACATGCCCCATAGGTTTTCATTGCAAGTGCAGTGCTTCCCACACATAGACTTTACTTGGGCGTGCCGCCCAGGTATATTAACAGCCGCCTAGGTATATTTGGAGACACGTTTTTGCTTTTATTATTTTTTATCCTCATACTTTTTTATCCGCCCGAGATAATGAAATCACCCGCGATCGAATAACTAATGGAAAATCTCCTCGCCCTACACGTTTTGTACCTGCTTGTTCTGTGTGCATGAGAACAGTACCTTTTACTACGGAGCCCCGCACATGACATGCAGGAAAATAATAGTAGGCTAAATCGTGCGCACGCTTTACGAAGTCGTTCCCTCGATTTATAAATTGTGCGCACGATTTACTAATTTGTTCCCTCGATTTATAAATTGTGCGTACGATTTACTAATTCGTTCCCTCGATTTATAAATTGTGCGCACGATTTACTAATTCGTTCCGTCGATTTATAAATTGTTTGCACGATTTAATAATTCGTTCCCTCGATTTAAAAATTTTGTGCACGATTTACTAATTCGTTCCCTCGATTTAAAAGTTGTGCGCACGATTTACTAATTCATTCCCTCGATTTTTAAATTGTGCGCATGATTTACTAATTCGTTCCGTCGATTTAAAAGTTGTGCGCACGATTTACTAATTTGTTCCCTCGATTTAAAAGTTGTGCGCACGATTTACTAATTCGTTCCCTCGATTTAAAAGTTGTGCGCACGATTTACTAATTTGTTCCCTCGATTTAAAAGTTGTGCGCACGATTTACTAATTCATTCCCTCGATTTTTAAATTGTGCGCATGATTTACTAATTTGTTCCCTCGATTTATAAATTGTTTGCACGATTTACTAATTTGTTCCCTCGATTTTTAAATTGTGCGCATGATTTACTAATTCATTCCCTCGATTTATAAATTGTTTGCACGATTTACTAATTCGTTCCCTCGATTTAAAAATTGTGTGCACGATTTACTAATTCATTCCCTCGATTTACTAAATCGTGCACACGATTTAGCTAATCGAGGGAATGACTTAGTAAAGCATGCGCATGATTTAGCCTACTATTTTTTTCCTGCATGTCATGTGCGGGGCTCCGTAGTTTACTCCTGCTGACATAGTGACATTCCCACGTGCACTGCAGAGACGGGGTGGATATGTCACAAAGGTGGCGCTATTGCGCATTCTACAGGCAATAGCACTTCAGACTGCTTCAAAGTGATTCCCAATCAATGGATAGCGCACATTTATGACAAGCGATTGCTAACAACCTCAAGTTGATGAATTATAACAATGTCTACTTTATGGCATTTATACAATATGTTTTGTAGACAGTTATAAGAAAGCATATTTTATCTCTTTCATGTGAAGAATCAGCCTCTAATAGTATACACATTTCAAAATAAGAGTCCCTGTGTATTTTGGGCTTGTTTATAGTTAAAAGTCACACATTAAGTTTTTTTTTTTTCTTCTGGGCATTATTGGTATTTGGTAAATGGTATTTAATTTGATTTCCATTTAATTCATAGTAAATTATTGTAGTCTCTGGCTGGTATGCTCCCCCACAGTAAAATATGTGTCCCATTCACTGAGAGACACACTATATGATAAAGCAAGGAGAACTCTACCATTTAAATGCTGTAATTTTACATAATAATTTACAATGCATAATAACGCATAATCTTAGTATGTAATTAAATGTAATTGTAGCCTATGTAATTAAAATGAATTTCAACAAATAAAAATATTGTTAAAAGTCACACATTATTTGTTGTTTGTCACATATAGTAGACCATTTTTGTGCCGTGGGTAGTAGTTTTTTCACCTGGCTGCCACCGCAAGTATATTTCAAACCTGTGGGAAGCACTGAAGTGTGCTACTGTAAATGTGTTTTCCCTTCATTTTTACAAATTGAGGGATTTATTTGAATTATTGTCTGTGGTAATCAACACAGATTTAGTCAATAGTGATTATAGCTTATAAAAATATTAAAATATATTCTTTTAAATACAATTATTTAATAATATATATTAAAAATATAATATGCATTTATAAAATAAATATAAATAAATATAATTGTATATATTACACTTATATTTACTTTAAATATCACTATAAATATAATAAACTTAAGTGCCATTATATTTATAATAATGTTTAAAATATATCAGTGTATATATATATATATATATATATATATATATATATATATCAGACATAACATTATGAGTACTGACAGGTGAAGTGAATGACATGATTATCTCTTCATCACGGCACCTGTTAGTGGGTGGGATATATTAGGCAGCAAGTGAACATTTTGTCCTCAAAGTTGATGTGTTAGAAGCAGGAAAAATGGGCAAACGTAAGGATTTGAGCGAGTTTGACGAGGGCCAAATTGTGATGGCTAGACGACTGGGTCAGAGCATCTCCAAAACTGCAGCTCTTGTGGGGTGTTCCCGGTCTGCAGTGGTCAGTATCTATCAAAAGTGGTTCAAGGAAGGAACAGTGGTGAACCGGCGACAGGGTCATGAGTGGTCAAGGCTCATTGATGCACGTGGGGAGCGAAGGCTGGCCCGTGTGGTCCGATCCAACAGACGAGCTACTGTAGCTCAAATTACTCAAGAAGTTAATGCTGGTTCTGATAGAAAGGTGTCAGAATACACAGTGAATTACAATTTGTTGTGTATGGGGCTGAATAGCCGCAGACCAGTCAGGGTGCCCATGCTGACCCCTGTCCACCGCTGAAAGCGCCAACAGTGGGCACGTGAGCATCAGAACTGGACCACGGAGCAATGGAAGAAGGCCTGGTCTGATGAATCACGTTTTCTTTTACATTACGTGGCCGGGATGCACTAAGGGGAGAAGGCAAGCTGGCAGAGGCAGTATGATGCTTTGGGCAATGTTCTGCTGGGAAACCTTGGGTCCTGCCATCCATGTGGATGTTACTTTGACATGTACCACCTACCTAAGCATTATCGCAGACCATGTACACCCTTTCATGGAAACGGTATTCCCTGGTGGCTGTGACCTCTTTCAGCAGGATAATGGACCCTGCCAAGGAGCAAAAATGGTTCAGAAATGGTTTGAGGAGCACAACAATGAGTTTGAGGTGTTGACTTGGCCTCCAAATTCCCCAGATCTCAATCCAATCGAGCATCTGTGGGATGTGCTGAACAAACAAGTCCGATCCATGGAGGCTCCACCTCACAACTTACAGGGCTTAAAGGATCTTGTGCTAACATCTTGGTGCAGATACCACAGCACACCTTCAGGGGTCTAGAGGAGTCCATGCCTCGACGGGTCAGGGCTGTGTAAGCAGCAAATGGGGAACCAACACAATATTAGGAAGGTGGTCATAATATTATGCCTGATTGGTATATATACACACATGTTTTAGATTTTATAATATTTTATAATTTGTTTCATAATTTACAATATTTTAAATAAAACAAATACAAATACATACATATATATATATATATATATATATATATATATATATATATATATATATTTCTGTCATGACAACTCTCTGAGTGTTTTGCAAGGTAATGGGTAATACATATGACAATGTATGTTTCATCTTGGCGGAATAAATCTGCTGTGCTGCTGCTTTTATTGCTGCTGCTGCAGAGCAAGTACAGGACTTGCTACTGTCAGTACATACACAACACGCTGCTGTGAGCAAGATGCTGCTGCTGTACAATATAGTCCACATGAATTACCCGTACAGGTGGAGCTGGGGAAGGTGTAGGGTTTCTGAAGCGAGCTGCACTGCTAAGGCAATGCTACCAAAGTATTCTGAAGGTTGAGCACACAAGCTCACTGGCTACTGATACAGCAGGAACCAATCAACTGTGCCCTATAGATAATGATGGATCACAAGCAGGTTGACCTATAAAGGACCTATTAGCCTGCACCATCTAGAGTTTCATGACAGAATATATATATAGGATTTTACATAATTATTTTTAATCAGCAGCACCAGGCTCTGTAAAAGATTTAACTGTCCTTGTTGACTGGATCTCTTGAATATATATAAATTTTTTTTTTAGATGACATGATTGACAGCAGACATGCCAGCAGCAAACACAGAAACACATGATGCAATTCCACCTAGTTTATCAGTCTTACAAAAAAAATGTATTCTATCAGGACTTGGCTTTGCCAGCACCTACTTTCTCTCTTTCTCTCTCTCTGTCTGTGTTACCAGAGCAGCCAGGCAGGAACTGAATGAGCTGAAAATAGCTGTGCTCCTGTTAGTGTTAAGAATACCTGCTTGTCTCGCAGATGAATGTGTGTGTGTGTGTTTAAGAAGTGAAATTTCCCTCCTCTCTAATTACCAGTGTACTAAAATTAATTAACAACAAGTGATATATGCAGGAAAGGAGCACATAGCTCAGAAGAGAAGACCTGAGAATTGTGTAATTCTCAGGTTGCTGAAATAATGAAGCAAAGACTGAATTTGAGTTGTTAAATGTGTCAGGAATGTGTGTTCAGTGTGTGAGTGTGAGTGATGTAAACCAGGCCCTTCTGTTCTGGGGTTTAATGGGCGGGAGAGTTTGGGAATTTTCAGAATTCGCTGCAGTCAAACTTTCAATGAAATCCAGTGTGTTGTAAGCAGCCATAGTGTTTGTAATGTGGGTCAGTAGCTTTGGAAGGGGTGGCACTTTTGTGACAATCGCCTGAGAGTCCACAGTCAAATAATAGCTAATACACACAACTGAATTTATCTGGGTCAGCCCAGTGGTGAAGACAGTGACCCTTAGACAAAGAAATAAAATGAGTTTGACTGCTGTTTAGTTCTGCAAATGTGTGTAAGTGGGTTCAAACTGAGGAAAAAGGCCTTTACATGATTTCACCCATCTACAGGTATTGGTCGTCATCCTCGGGTAAAGACTCAGAAAACTCTGATAAAAACACAGAATAACAAATATGAGGTAACTTAGAGGAAAGGAGGTCAAACGCTCAAGAATGAGTCAAAGAGAGAACTGGATGGATGTTTACATTTTCTAATGTGAGAGGTGCTTGCATGTGCAAAATTTGGGAGGGATGGAAGGATGGATGGATGGACAGTCAAATAGATGGATAGACAGAGAGATAGACACATGATGGATGGATGAATGGATGGTAGACAGACAGACAGACAGACAGACAGACAGATAGATAGATAGATAGATAGATAGATAGATAGATAGATAGATAGATAGATAGATAGATAAATTACTTTCATGTGGTCTTTGTGTCTGAGATCTTTCCGAAGGCTTTGGCTCAATCAAAATATTGCCAGTAGAGGGTTTTCTGGTTCAGACTTGGATTCTCTCTTTAAACGTCAAACTTAATCTCAAACTACACATTTAGCACGCCTAAAAGAAAGTATGTGCAAGAGAAAGAGACTGCAAGCAGACCGAAGTGTGCGCTTGTGCGTGTGTAGGAAGGACACAGGGAGCTAGAAGAGAAAATAACAAGATCTGAATGGACACTAAAGGGATCACAGAGAAACCAAATCTTAAATGTGGGGTGTTCGCTCCTCTGCTTGCTTTTGGCGAGTTTTCTGCAGACAGATCCAGCCTAAACCAGACAGACAAGTGAGCCTCAAACTAGGCACAAATATCAGAAACTCTTTTCTGCATTGACAAGATTCCAGCTAGAAATCATTTGTTTGTCCACAATGAGAGTGTAATTACTCAGAGTGTAATTTTGGACCAATAAGACTGTGGGTGGAGATACCTAGTGCAATGCAGCAGAAATAGAATCCTAAGTGATTTACAAAATGTCTTTAGTAACATCCTTGATTAGGTCACAGTCTAAGACATTCAAACTTTGCTAGGTAGTTGCCAGGGCAATGCTGTGTGGATTGCTAGATAAATCAACATGTCTGTACTAGTAACTTATAGACATGTTTCTTGTTTCATGTCCTGAATAAATCCACTGTAATTGAAGGTTTTATCTTGAGGGTTCAAATTGCACAATGCCAAATTAAGACAATAAGCTCTAAGATTCGGTTTTAGAGTATCTGTATCTCAGCTGTTCTTGTTCTCAGTTACGCATGACCTCTGCTGAGGTTCAATCACTGATGTTTTCACAACCCCCGGCGTGAAATTATGCTTTAAGGAAAGTGAGCTTTGAGCATATTAACACTGGATAACACGCCTGCAGATAAAAACTGTGCCTCTGTAGGAGCCGGCGGCGTTTCGCTCATGACATGCTGCGTAATAGAATTTATGAGGCTGTGAAACTGTTGCAAACCACTGCTCCAATGTAGTGTTAGGATGCAGTTAGCCACGGAAATAGAGAATTATGCATAAAGCAATTTAAAGAGTAGAAATTGGATTATACACAATCAAGGGTTTGATCACATCAATACAATTATGCATATTTGCAAATGTATATTGATAGTAAAAGTGTGTAGTTATGGAAGTGGGTGTTTGCTGTCTAAGCTAAAATTTTAAACTATTTAAGAGCAAGCTAAAGCAATAGAGTGAATCCTCCAAACACACACAAATATTTCCTAATCATAATTAACCTCAATGTCAAAACAAAGAAAATGCATTTGGTAAAAAGAAAATGAAGCATATCTTTAAGACCATTCAAACATTTTGCATAGTTTTCATAACAATTAAGCATATTTAATGAAATACAAAAAAGTATATATATTATATAAATATACATTTTAAGTTAATTCCTTTTTTGTGCAGTTTATTCATTTCTTAACTAAAATACATTATTTAATTAAATCCAGTAATGAGAATTTGTGGGGAAACATGTGCTTAATTGCCATAAATAATATTACAATGCAAAAATTCCTAATGGTCCTAAAAATAGGCCTTATTTTCAGTATGCAAATGTTTTAGTTTATTCTTGAGGTAAAATGTGACCTAGACATGTTTTCATGAGATTCACAAAATCAGCTACTAATACATTAATATAGATGTATGTATTTGATACATTACTATATAAAATATTCATATAGATTTCAGCTACTGTTACCAGCTATTTTACAACTTACCCAATCAATTTTATAATTTCATATTTATTGACACTGGTGACTGCACTTTGTCATACTGCATGTATAATATAGCCCCACATATACTACATTATACACACTGTATTGTAAGTGCTGGTTTATAAAGGAATTTTATAAAGGAAATCTTTCATTTCTGTTTTAACATCATATGTATATGAAGAGTTCAGATGCAAAAGCCTCTAAGTGCCATCTGAAATTTTCTTCTAAAATGAGCATTTTATCAAGCTTGTATGTTTATGTTCAGTTATTTCACTTTAATTGCAATGAAAATTACCTTTTAATTGACATTAAAGTGAAATTACTGAACCTAAACATACAAGCTTGATAAAAATGCTCATTTTAGAAGAAAATTTCAGACGGCACTTAGAGGCTTTTGCATCTGAAGTCTTCATATATTAAATGGGTACCTCAAATGGGCTAGATAAAACTGAAAAAAGTGTCTGTTGTTCCCTTTTGCAAAATAGGTAGGAAAACTTCAACACCTATAATGCACTGGGCATGTTGCCATCCAAGGCCACTTCCACCAGTGTTGCCAGACGTATGATAATTATCATATTTGTACCATAATTTTGACCTCTGTACGATCAATAATGAGAAAAATCCCATAATGTACGATAATTTCAGAATTTTGTAACACTTCAAATTTTGGTCTTTGTAATCATAGGGCATCTATACTCATTGATCTAGCTGTGGATCCTACATCTAGCATCATGATTGTGAGGAGAATGTGAACATGGTGCGTCTTCTCAGCCAATCATCGTGGAGAATGACTCTCTCTCACGAACACAAGTTAATGTTCCTGCCGCGGTGCTTAGGTCAGTTGTTTCCAAGCTGAGGTTGATTTATTTAACAATAAAGTATAGAAAATGAGTGCTGAAAAGGAAGGTGAGGACAGGGGAGAGGTGAAGGTTGTGTCAAAAAGTTGTTGGTCTAGATAAATAGCTATATTCTGTACATTGTACGATAATTTTCTTCCAAATACGATAATTTTGAGCTTCTATACGAAAACTCAGACATTTCCAATATGGCAACACTGACTCCCACCGGTCTGCTATGGATCCGCTTGACCAGAGTCAAACACTGCCTTGCTTTAGTAGGAAATACTTCTTGGCAAACTTTTAGTCATAATGGAGTCTTGTATTGTTGTATTGTTCCCAGGTGCAAAAATTCAAAGAGTAAACATTTAGCAGGTGTGAGTTACTTTCGGTTTCCCAGTGAAGGATTCAGCTCATTGTAGGCAGCGCCTAAAGGCTGCAAAAAGTCGTAGATGAGCTGAATGACCATGAACAGTGTTTTGGGCCAAACGGAGGGGAAAAACTGAAAGAAACTATCGTTCTGTCAGTTCCCCCCGAAGCAAAACAGCATTACATACAGGTAAGAAATCTGTTGCCATTGTAGTGAATTAACTCAAAGGGGGAATATTAATAATTATTAATAACTCATTATGATTATTAATTATGATTAATTATGAAAATGTGAATCAGTTAATCGGATTAACTCGATGTAGCTACATTAAAATTTATATTTCAATCAATTAACCTGTTTGTCCAGTGAACACTCAGTGTTAATTGTTTATTAATTCTAAGAAAAGTTCATTTCCAGGTTATGGAAAGCAACATTCTTATTGCACTGTACTACTCAGAGCATGTAGTCAAGATCTAAATCATTTAAGAGGCAATTTATTAGCAGACGGAGTCAGAACCAAACATGTATTGTGCACAAGCTTTATTAACTAACTCACAAACACATAACTAAACTAACAAACACAAAACATACAAGCAGGTCACACTCATATGTAGGTAAAAATGAACAATGATAGAGTTGAACCGGAAGTGGGACCGGAAATGGAGCTATGGGAAAAAGTCAAAGACAATCTGGAAAAGAATCATCAGTTTCCTCAGTAATAAAGCGCCTTAGCTCACACAGGTGGTTTGCAAATTATTACTAAATTGGCGTTTAGTGTTCAAATGTACGATACTTGCAAAATGCCTTTAGGCTGAGGAGCGTCGGATCTGCCGGCTACGAAAGGATCCTTGATGATTCGGTCCGGAGTTGTAACCAATACCTTCTGCATTGGTCGAAGACATATGAAACAACTTGAGCTGTTAATTGGACTCTTAGTGGGAAAAAGTTCTCCCTCTCCTAGTCAAGCACATGGTTGGGGGCAGGGCAGGCCCAGGCCCAAATGCCCACAGGCAGCCCCTGCAGTCGCTGTGTTGTCGGAGAAGTAAGAGAGTGGGCACTGCGTACTGGCTTTAAGCTCTGGGAGAAGTCACACCCCTAAGGGTTGACCTGACCAATGAAATGGGTAGGATCTCCAAGCGGCAAAATTCCTCTGTGGGGGCTTTTATGACCGAGCGTGAGTTAAAATGGCTGAGTTGTTGAAAAGGAACTATTAAAGATTCTTGTAATACTGATGTATCAACATATTGTATACACAAGCATTTAAATCTTCTCGATACGAACCCATAGACACTAAACATGGCATAATTAAAGTTACCTTAAATGTATCATAAAACATGTGAATACACTGTGAGTACAATACAACAACAGTAATAATGGATACCATTTCCTGGGGATGTGCATGTTCATTTATAGAACAGTCTGTCTATAAATTAATACAGGAAAGTCTGTGTTCTGTGGGAAAAATGCAGGAAAGATGCAGGTTTTCTGTGTCTCTTTGTCTCTGTTTCTCCATGTGCAACACACACATACTTCAGGGCAATAAAACTAAGGCTGGTCTTCTCGGGGGATGGGGACAGATAATTATTTGTTTAATATAACAAATAATTGTGTCTGATTTGTCTCAGTCGTTACACCATAGTATTTTACCACAATGCTGTTTAAAGTGTAGACAGTAAAATTCAGTTTTCAATGATAAACCTACTCTGAAAATAACTGTTCCGTTAATAACCCTCTTTCGATCCGACTGTCCGTGGGTGGGATAAAAAAATGCGGAAGTATAATGTATAGTTTTCATGAAAGCCCTGTAGCTGTCAAAGCTTTTGCTGACAAATAAATGTGAATTTCTCGGTCCAGGGGTCCATTCTTCATAACTCGCTTAATATATCTGAGATGATTTGACAGATGCCAGATCTTCTAATCATGAAAACTGAACTCTGTCTAATTTGGTTCTTCAAATGAATTTGCAGATTTGAAAATATCTGTCTTTCTGGCATTCATATGTTCATTAGAGAGGGCAGATATATAGATATTCAAAACCATGATCAGCAATTAATGCACAGCTTTGACTAATTGTACATCATGTGTTTAAGACTCCAATTAAATTATTAGGTAATTATTCCCTCATGAATAAATCTCTCAATGAGTAAAACTGACTGTGTCTATGTTATGATAGACTAAATATATAATAAATATATAATTTATAATAATAATAATAAAACTTATTAATCATTTAGTACCAACACATTTTTCACTATAAACAAGAACACAGCCAACATTTTTTTCTTTGCTTTACTTTCACCCGAGTCTGTAATTCCTGTACTAACAGTCTTCCTTGCCTAATATTAAACCTCAAGGATTTTTTTTGTTTCTTTTCATCTTAATCACACTTCCTCCCTCACATCCTCTTCTCTCCACTATCTGTCTCACACATCTTAAATGATCTGATCTAAATATTTAGTCTTGTAAATAAAACCATGATTGACATTTTTAAATACACTTGTGAAAGTCTTTTGAAGCCCATCTTCCTTGCAAGATAAAACATTTAAATCCTAATACAACATTAAAGATGTGTTGCCGTTCCTCATGCTATGATAAGGTCTCTGCAATTCCCACTGAGATGGGCTGAGCAACCTCAGTAAAGCCTAAAAGTTTCTCTTCCAAAAACACATCTTTTGCAGAGTTATGAGACGGTAGCCAATCTTAACGCCAAACAGAAATTGCGTTGACACAGTGCTCATCAGAAACAAATCCCATACTGTTTGCCAGAACATATTTTCTTGGTCTGCCATTTAACATGTTAATTTAGTGCAATTACTTTTTTTTTTTTTTAAATGAGTAAAAAGTAAAGCATGCAATGGCTTAGAATTATGTTTAATTTGAGGCTTTTTCTTTCGGAAATATATGTGATGAATTAATCAGCATAACATGTAGTTAATTCTATTCAACTTTTTATTTGATGCGAACATCAACTATTGAGCTTGCCAACTATTGTCCATGTCTTACAGCACAACCACACTTGGATAAAGCAGCTATACTGGAAACAATTTGTAAATCTCAGAGAAAATCAAAGAAATTCAATATGATTTGCAGTGCAAGCATGCTATATTATACTATCACAGCGCTGACTGTGTCCTATCAGCACTACACAGACACATTACTGTCATCTAGAGTATAGCGCTACACTTGATTGACTGCTCTAGGTATTTTCTTGTTCATGTGCTGTACTTTTATCTGTTTTAGCTAATCTTCTAGCTGGTAGTCCACTATAAATTATTTTTTATTACAGGTAAAGTTGGATTCACCCTTATAAAACAAAGACAACATGGTTTAAACACCTTACCAGAGTGAATGCCCCAAGGATATAGTGGTGCAAACAGCACAAATGTGTCCAGTAATCAGCCAAGATGACAGCCAACAACACTGCTTATACTCCATCTGCCTATATAAGGACCACATGACCTTCTCCTGCCAATGGATCAGATGCATGACCCACAACAGCCAAGATTTGCTGTCATCTGGGACAAATTGTTGTCATCCAGTTGTAACAAGCCTCTACCAGGCTGCTCTGCTCTTGAACTTGTTCATCGCCCACAATTTATGGATTTTTATGTTCTTTTTAATCATATAAGGAAAGTACCTACTTCTATATCTTGCTGTATTGTATTGGGTAGACAGTTTTTCCTGATTGCTAACACACAATAACTGATTCATTTGGCTCAATTTCCCAAATCATTGATTCATTTCTTAAAGGGATAATTCACCCAAAAATTAAAATTTTGTCATCATTTACTCACCCACTGTTGAACACAAAAGAAGATATTTTGAAGAATGTTGGTAACCAGACAGTTGACGGAAACCACTAACTTCCATAGTAGGAAAAAAAAATACTATGGAAGTCAATGGGTGCCATCAACTGTCTGGTTTTCTTCAAAATATCTTCTTTTGTGTTCAACAGAAAGAAACTCATGCAGATTTGGAACCACTTGAGGGTGAGTAAATGATGACATTTTTTTTTTATTTTTGGGTGAACTATCCCTTTAATACAAGTTCTATTACAAAACATAATTCTGCAAAACTTTGCACACAAAAATAACCTATTTTTTGATGTTCTCATTTAGAAGATAAATAACTCAAGCTGTCACAATATGAACTCAAATAACACACATTTATCTTGTGACACACTAATCAGAATCTTAATATAAATGGAGCCAAAAGTGATTACATTTCAATACTGGTGAGAAAGCTGGAAAAAGGTGGGAGAGAGAGGAAGAGGAAAATGAGAGGAAACTAAAGGGAAGGGGAATCGAAGAACATTTGTTCCTGATGAAATATGAAGCACTCTAGTTGATCATGTTCTTGTGCACGGAATGACCATGAGGAAAGCTGATATACAGGGTTTTATCTACTACTTACTCATACAGTATCATTACAGTATCAGTACAGTACTTTAGATGAGACAAGTATAGTATTTATTTGGATGTTTACATTTGATTCTGACTGAGTTTGATAGTGCTCTGTGGCTAAAGCTAACATTACACACCGTTGGAGAGATTTATAAAGAATGAAGTTGTGTTTATGAATTATACAGACTGCAAGTGTTTAATAATGAAAATAACGACGTCTCTTGTCTCCCTGAATACAGTAAGAAACGATGGTAACTTTAACCACATTTAACAGTACATTAGCAACATGCTAACGAAACATTTAGAAAGACAATTTACAAATATCACTAAAAATATCATGTAATCATGGATCATGTCAATTATTATCGCTCCATCTGCCATTTTTCGCTATTGACCTTGCTTGCTTCCCTAGTCTGCTGTGCTGCTCCAGACGTTAATACTGGCTTGTGTAATGCCTTGAACATGGGCTGGCATATGCAAAAGTTGGGGGCGTACATATTAATGATCCCAACTGTTACGTAACAGTCAGTGTTATGTTGAGATTCGTCTGTTCTTCTGAGGTCTTTTAAACAAATCAAATTTACATAAGAAGGAGACTCACTGTATGTCATTTCCATGTACAGAACTCTAATTATTTAACTATGCCGAGATAAATTCAATTTTCAATTCTAGGGCACCTTTAAAGCTCGTTGTATTTTGCTGTATCTGCTGCAGTCCATTTATGTAGTAAACAGTAACAGACAATGACCTACATGATTCCTGATTCCCAATTAGAGGTTTTTGTAATAGTGTTTTGAATTGATTTCTTCAGTATTTGTTAGGTTTGTGTGTCATCTGAGGCCAAAGTTTGATTTTGACAGAAGAGAATATGTTTTTGACTGAAATATTTGAGTCCGACAAATTGTTGTGTAGTTACGAAAATGTGTTTATATACTGTAAAAAATGTTTTTGTTGTTTCAACTTAAAAAATTAAGTGTGACGCTGCCTTAAAACTTCAAGTTTAGTCAACTCAAATATCCAAGCTCTCACTTAGTACATTTTCATATTTCAAGTTGACTAAACTTAAAAATGTAAGGCAGCGCAAACACTTTTTAAGTTTTTGAAGTTGAAAATTTTTTTATAGTGTAGTTGTGAGAAAATGGTGAATTGTTTCATGAATTGTGTGTAAGCAACATAGACAGAGAAAAAATATGGACTGTGACATCACCTGTAGGTTTCTGAAGAGCAGTTTTTTTGTCTCTAGAGGCCAGTCTATGAATTGCAGTTTAAGTCACTTCCGTAATGGCTTCAAGAGAAAAGGAGGGAGGTTTCCACAAGAAAACCTCTGATTTAGATAAAACTAACACAACATATTGAAATTTAATACTTTTCAATGTTTATTCTACTTTAGAGTATTCAATTATGCATCCTGTTTGCTACATCAAATTAAGAAATTGAAATTAAAAATCATACTCAATTAAAAAATTGTAATCATGATTGACAAAGGTTGACCTTGCTGATTAAGCTAGTTAAAAAGCTTATTAAGGACAAAAGCATCCGATGCGGATTGACTCATGCAATCCCAAATCCTCATACTCCACCAGTAAAGCGGAGTGACTTGAACCAAACATTTCCAATAATACACTGGCACTAAAACAAATAACAGCAAGCACTCAGGCAATAAAACAAATAAAAGGCCGCAAATTACAGAGCCCAATCAAAAAGAACAGATTCAGAGGAGAAACAGCATGACACAAGCAGTAGAAAGGAAATAAAAGCTGTATTTTGGGAGCAATGTTATTTATATTATAATGAGCTGAAGAGAAAGTGAGAGACTGTCTAATTGCACAATAACAGTAGCTGAAACAGTAAATCTTTGGGACGTTACCATGACTGTCAGTCTCTTTGCCGCTTTTCAACCATAATTAATTCAAGCTTCTGTTACTAATTAATTTGGCTCAGCTAATTAAACAAAAGAGGCACCTTGGGTTCCTATCTTTCTTTCTCTTTTTTCCTCTGTCCTCTGTCGTTGTTCTGCTTTTTTCCTTGGATTTTTTTTTGCAATTCAAGCAACAAAGTCTTAAAATTTGTTCTCTTCATCATACTGATGTTATTATTTCTTGTATTATGCCTGTTTGCCTTTATATGTTATTTAAGGTCCTAGTATAATCTAACTAAAATATAAACATAAACTAACTAAAATATGCACCATAGAAATTATTATACAATATATTATGTATAAAGGGCAAGCTATATATGTATATTTCAGGATCATCTTGGGTAATTGCAAAAAAACAGATGCTGTGAATGGTGCATCATAATAGAAAACACCTAGACCTCAGCTTCAATTGTCAGGGGATGATACAAAAGGAGGTTGGCATCTCAATAAGGTGAGAAATGACTCCGGTGACACTTACATGTCTCTCCAGTTGTAACAGGAAGCAACTGAACAGCATCACCTAACCTCCTTCTGCTTGTTGACAAAGAAAGAAGCACAACCTACGCATCAGATCACCCACACTTAGTATGCACATTTAGTATGCATTTAGTAAAAAACCCCTTTAGGTTTAATAATCATCTACTTTACCTGTTATTTTTCTTGCTGCAGTGACGTAGAATGAGGTTTTGTATGTGTCACCATGGCTAATATACTTTTTTCCAGCAGCACATCACAAAACAACAGGTATGGAAAAGGATAGCAGGAAAACATGGAAGACTTCCTTCATGCATGCTGAGGTCATCGCCTACTGCAGGGGTTTAAACAGGGGTCCAGAAACCCTAAGGGGGCCGCAAGGGAGTGCTAAAAAGTGTAAAAAAAAACTACAATAAAATAAAAATATAAAATAAATAAATCTGATTGAAATAAACAAGAAAATTTGATTAAAAAAAAAAATTATATAAATTTGATTAAATAAATAAATAATAACAGTACAGTACTATAGTGAGAAGAAAAAGACATAAGTGTTTTGTCCATAGTGCAATAAGGCATAAACTTTTCAGAAGTACCAAGTCTATGCCTAACTAATACATACTTCATAAATAATCATAGTACATAATGACGCATCAAGCCATGGTCCAGCATTTACCTCTCCAAATGGGTGTTTTTATCAGGGGTTAATTATCTATCTATAAGCATGGCAATTACACAGGTGCAATAACTGTGGGGAAATGACATTGGGATTGTAAAGGGCTACTAGAAACACTGACAGCTACCATATTCCAAAGCAAGCTTCACTTCTACTCTGGATCTCACACTACTGGCAAGGTCACTTTTCGCCCACAGTGAAGGGAAAGACCTTATGGCCAGCTTAATGCATGTTGCAGCCTCACTAATGCTAAGCATCTGCTTACCTAGATGACGTTGTTGTTCACCTTGAGAGTTGAGGTGCTGAACATCTGTTGCGACTCTGAGGACCTTTGCAGGGCTGGAAAGAGAAGTGCTGGCAATAAACTTGGTCTTGTAGCCGCTTTATCACCTTCTGGGCAGCACTTTTTCCTCATCAAAAACCATGCAGTGGATTGCAAAGGTAGGCTAACGTAACTAACTCGCGCTGTCAAATATCGAGTAGTACAATGGCTAAAATAGTTACAAAAATAAAATTTTTCGTCAATAATGTAACGTCTAGTCGACATTGGTGACAGTTATAACAGTTTTCCGGGTGTAAATATGTGATATCTTTAGATTAATCTCTTCACAGCACGCGCCGGTGTTTACCGTAAAAACAACGAACACCGTGATGCATGATTCACGAACTAGTGACTTTTATGATCATGTTCTTTTTAACGACTCAGTGCGATGATTTAAAGGTATAGTTCACCCAAAAATGAAAAATCTGTCATCATTTACTCATCCTCAAGTTGTTCCAGACCTGTATGAATTTCTTCTGCTGAACACAAAATAAGATATTTTGAAGAATGTGAGTAACCAAACAGTTGATGGACCCCACTGACTTCCATAGTATGAAAAAAAAAAAACTATGGAAGTCAATAGCTATGTTTCCATCCACCTATTTTTATGCACATTTTGGGATATTGCATAAAAGAAAACGCTGGAACGCCAAGATGCGCATAAATTCTAAAAACGCGCATATAAAACCTATGCGCTCAAATGAGTAGGATAAATATTTTATGCGACACGAAAACATAGGCAAAAACTACAATGGAAACTCTTTTACTGAATAAATTCCTTGATGCACATAAAAAAATACATGTGACTTTGACATTGTGTAATGCCTGAGCAAAGTCTGTCATTAAAGTGGTTCGATTTAACTGAACCTTCGCCGGGAGTTTGATTGACAAGCGATCTAACGAATCATAACGCAGAATCCGCCATTTTGTCCGACAAAGCAGTCAGGAGTTAGAAGGATAACCTCGGTGGACTTGAACTTGAAAAATGGTGTGTACTGACAACTTTTCTTCTGATGTTCATTCATGTTTATTATTTGATGCTATAAATTAACTAGAAGGAAGAGATGATCGGTTCACGAGCCGCTTGAGCTGAGGCGCTACAGCGATCTGTCACGACACATTAAAGAGCCACAAAATGGTTTTTATTGTTTGAATTTCTTAAAAAAAATGACACAATTTGAAAGCTGGGACTTTAATATCGTTCTCTGTCCAGTATGTCGGTGTGTTGTCAGTGTCCTCTTTGCTCCGTGATGTATTTTTCACTCTGTGTGGCGTCACAGCGCCACGGCTTGTCGGACAAAGCAACAGTAACTAAGGGGTGCAGGTCTTTGCGAAGGGTCAGTTCCCTCCCAGAAGTGCCTCACACAATTGCATTCACAAATACCAGGCATTTGAGTGCAAGATAACATGACAGCCTTTATTGGGTTTCATCTGCATGCTCTGAGGTGCAAATAATTTATTATATATGAAAATTATTATATTCATTGGATTCTATTGCAGAAACTTCATTTTTCTTAGTGATATTTAGCATCAGTGTATCAGGAAGTGACGTTTTTGTTCTCTTTGACTCACTGGATGGAGAAACTGCTTTATTCGCAAATGTTTTATGCAATATTCAAAATTTGCGCATAAGTTAAATACGCAACTTTGGATGGAAACGTAACTAATGGGGTCCCATCAGCTGTTTGGTTTCCGACATTTTTCAAAATATCTTCTTTTGTGTTCAGCAGAAGAAAGAAATTCATACAGGTCTGGAACATCATGGGGGTGTGTAAATGATGACAAAATTTTCATTGTTGAGTGAACTATCCCTTTAAGAAACTATAAATGTTAATTTGGTTGCAGTACTAAATTACTGTAATTGAAATAAAAATAAATTAATATAGAAATATATATTAAAAATAGCCTATAAAAAACGAATATAATTTTTAATAATTAGTAGGCTATGTAAAAAATGCTAAAACACTGCTGTGTCGGCAACATATCGGAACCATATATGACCTTAAAAAAAACCAAAACAAAACAAAAAACAGAAGGAAACATAAACAAAACAGAGTGATAATTATATGACAAATAGCCTACAGCATGTAATAGGAACTAAACCATTTTTGAACAACTATCTTTATCGAGCAATTCTGTAGTTTGTACAACAAATTTCATTTGTCTATAATATGTTTAATCTCTCTGTCCTAAATATTCTGCTATAGTATTCACTTAGTTTATTTTTGTTTGTTTTTTGCATTGTTAAACTGACATTTACATTCTCTAAGAGATTTTGTAACAGTGTGAATCACAATGCTGACGCATTGTTCCAGAAATAACAACAGCAGCAAACATATCCATGATCTTCACAGTTATATTACTGCTGTCATAGTGACATATGTTTAAGAGTTCTGCAATTGATTTAGCCACAAAGTGGGTTCAATGATTTCTATAGTTTGTTTAGAGATTTTGTTACTCTATGGTTAAACATCACTAAGGGGATCAAGCAAGGTTGTTCTGGCCCCCAGGGGCCTCTGGTATCTATGGTGATGTACTTAATTGATGAATTGATTGCCTTGATTAATGGGGAGCAAGAGCAAAGACAGATGTTCGATTCTGTTGAGCAAACCGACGGCCTCACACGCTGCTCACAATCATGTGGGATGAGCACCTTCATGAATGTAAAGTGATGTAGGCCTGCTTCATAGCACTCTTGTTATGTCAACGTGTCAACTTGTGTTAACCTCGCAATTCATTTTGAAGACATATAGCTGATTGCATTTCAGGTTCTGTTTTCAATTTCTGACTGATGTGCTGGTCAGTCGTAGTAGAAAAGCTAGAGTATGTTTTAATAGCTTTCTCACCGCAAAAATTGTTATTATTTCTCAATAATTGCACAGTAGCACTGACCGTTCGCAAAGACCCGCCCCCTTTAGTTACTGTTGCCATGTCTGACAAGCCATGCCGATCTCTCGCAACACATCATGTTCTCACAGAGTGAAAAATACATCGCGAAGCAAAGAGGATACTGACAACGCGTCGACAGACAAGATAGAGCAGGTTACTTTTGCTATGAAACTTTTGCTTTTGAAATTTCAAATTTTGTCATTTCTAAAGAAATTTAAACAATAAATACCATTTTGTGGCTCTTAAATGTGTCGTGACAAATCGCTGTAGCACCTTGTGAACCGATCATCTCTTCTTAGTAGTTCATTTATAGCATCAAATAAACATGAATGAACATCATAAGGAATGTTGTTTCAATTTTTCAAGTTCAAGTCCACCGACGTTAATCTACTAACTCCCCTGACTGCTTTGTTGGACAAAATGGCGGATTCGGCGTTATGATTGGTTAGATCGCCTGTCAATCAAACTCCTGGCAAAGGGTCAATTGTAATTTAACATGTACTAACGATGAACAATACTTCTACAGCATTTATTACTCTTAGGTAATGTTAATTTTACCATTTACTAATACATTTTAATATCAAAATGTTAATGTTTATGTTAGTATGTAATGTTAGTTAATGCACTGTGAAGTAACAAACAATTAACAGTTTTATTTTTATAAACTACAATAAGAACGAAAAAAATTACTCATTGTTAGTTCATGTTAGCCAATGCATGAGACAGATGAGACATACAACAGTAATATTGTGAAATATTATTACAATTTAAAATAACTGTTTTCTATTTGAATATATTTCACAAAGTAATTTATTCCTGTGATGGCAAAGCTGAATTTTCAGCATCATTACTCCAGTCTTCAGTGTCACATATCCTTCAGAAATCATTCTAATATGCTGATCTGCTGCTCAAGAAACATTTAATGTGTACAATTGTACAAAATATTTGTGTACAATATTTTTTTTTCAGGATTATTTGATGAATAGAAAGTTCAAAAGAACAGTGTTTATCTGAAATCTAATCTTTTGTAACATTATAAATGTCTTTACTGCCACTTTTGATTGATTTAATGCATCCTTGCTGAATAAAAGTATTCATTTCTTTAATTTCTTTTCAAAAAAATAAAAATAAAAATTCTTACTGACCCCAAACTTTTGAACGGTAGTGTATAATGCTACAGAAGCTTTGTATTTCAGATAAATGCTGTTCTTTTGAACTTTCTATTCATCAAGGAATCCTGAAAAAAAAGTACACAACTGTTTTCAACATTGAAAATAATCATAAATGTTTACTGAGCAGCAAATCAGCATATTAGAATGATCTCTGAAGGATCTTGTGACACTGAAGACTGGAGTAACGATGATGAAAATTCAGCTTTGCATCACAGGAATAAATTACTTTGTCAAATATATTTAAATAGTACACAGTTATTTTAAATTGTAATAATATTTCACAATATTACTGTTTTTTACTGTATTTTTAATTAAATAAATGTAGCCTTGGTGAGCAGACGAAACTTCTTTTAAAAACATTAAAACATCTTAGTGGTTCCAAACTTTTGGACTGTACTGTACATATATATATATATATATATATATATATATATATATATATATATATATATATATATATATATATTAAGTCCCTTAAGAAGCAGCACAAGGAAGCCAGTGAGGAGCAACGCCCCCCCCTGGAGGAGTTGAGAGCTGTCTTGAGGAAAAGGCTGATGACCTTGCGCAGGGCAGAATGACACCGAAGGCGCCGAGATAGGAGAGATCCAGGAAGAGAGCTTCGTTTATTGCCAACCCCTTTGGCTTTACTAAACAGCTCCTGGGACAGAAGTGTGATGGAAAGTTGCTATGTTCAAAAGAGGAAATTTACCAGCATCTGCGCAGCACTTATAGCGACCCTCACCGGGAGGAAGAGTTGGGTCAGTGTAGCATTCTTGTAAATCCACCCCCCCCACCAAGGAGTTTGACAGCAGGGAACCACTGTTAAAAGAAGTCCAGGAGGTTGTGCGCAAGGCACGATCTAGCTCTGCCCCTGGACCAAGTGGGATCCCTTACAAGGTCTACAAGAACTGCCCCTTGCTACTCAGGCGACTCTGGAAAATCATTCGAGTCATTTGGAGAAGAGGAAAGGTGGCACAGCAGTGGAGATTTGCTGAGGGAGTCTGGATCCCCAAAGAAAAAGATTCCAAGAAGATCAATCAATTTAGAATAATCTCATTGCTGAACGTGGAAGGAAAGATCTTCTTCAGTATAGTAGCAAGGCGTCTGAGCAACTTCCTCTTAGCTAACAACTACATAGACCCATCTGTGCAAAAGGGAGGAATTGCTGGTGTCCCAGGCTGCTTAGAACACACTGGAGTGGTAACTCAGCTCATCCGGGAAGCTCGGGATCATAAGGGAGACCTTACGGTACTGTGGTTAGACCTAGCCAATGCATATGGCTCTATCCCCCACAAGCTGGTCCAGACCACCTTGACCAAGCACCATGTGCCACATCACATTGCAGATCTGATCTTGGACTATTACAACCATTTCAGGATGCGAGTCTCTGCAGGAGGTGTGACATCAGATTGGCACAAACTGGAGGTGGGAATAATCACAGGCTGCACCATCTCAGTGATTCTATTTGCGGTGGCGATGAATATGATTGTCAAATCGGCTGAGCCTGAGTGTCGAGGGCCCCAAAGTAGAGGAGGGGTCCGCCAACCGCCAATTAGAGCATTTATGGATGACTTGACAGTCACCACAGAGTCAGTGCCAGGAGGAAGGTGGATACTCCAAGGACTGGAAAAGCTCATCCGGTGGGCACGGATGGAGTTCAAACCAACCAAGTCCCGTTCGCTAGTGCTGAAGAAAGGCAAGGTCACGGAGAAGTTCCATTTCAGCATCAAAGGGGCAAAGATACCATCACTGTCAGAACAGCCAGTGAAAAGCTTGGGCAAGGTTTTTGACAGCAGCCTCAGAGACTCCACATCAGTCCAGTCAACCTGCCAGGAGCTGGGCAGCTGGTTAAGAGCAATAGACCGTTCTGGCCTCCCCGGCAAGTTTAAAGCATGGATTTACCAACATGGTGTCCTGCCAAGAATACTCTGGCCGCTACTTGTGTATGAGGTTCCCATTTCTACGGTGGAGACCTTGGAAAGAAAGGTCAGCAGCTGTCTCAGGAGATGGTTAGGGTTGCCCAGGAGCCTCAGCAACATTGCCCTCTATGGAAATACCACAATGCTCCGGTTGCCTCTGAAATCCCTGGAAGAGGAGTTTAAAGTGACTCGGGCACGCGAGGTGGTGATGTATAGAGACTCCAACGACCCAAAGGTGGCCCAGGCAGGAGTGCTGGTGAGGACAGGGAGAAAGTGGAGCGCCCAAGCCGCTGTGCTGGATGCACAGGCACGTCTGAGGCACAAAGAGCTTGTGGGAGTGGTGGCCCGAGGCAGAGCAGGCTTGGGGATGTTCCCAACACCTCCTCGACTTAAAGAATTGAAGGGGAAGGAGAAACGCAGTCGAATACAGGAAGAGGTCAGAGCTGCTGTGGAGGAAGGAAGGATGAGTAGAGCAGCTGGAATGGGGCAACAGGGGGCCTGGACAAGGTGGGAGCAGGCCATGGACCGCAAGGTCACCTGGACGGAGCTCTGGCAAAGCGAGCCACACCGCATAACCTTCCTGATTCGGGCAGTGTACGACGTCCTGCCTAGTCCAGCAAACCTCTGTACGTGGGGAAAAGCAGACACACCAACTTGCCAATTGTGCCCAGCTCGGGGAACACTGGAGCACATTCTGAGTTCCTGCCCAACAGCGCTCGGCCAGGGTCGGTACACTTGGCGTCACAACCAGGTGCTGAAATCTATTGCAGACACCATCAGCAAAGAGATCAGCAAAGGCGGCTGAGGGAGCAACACCAATTGCTCAATCGCATTTGTTAGGGCAGGAGAACAGCCAAAAGCAGGGAGGAAGGCACCAGCAGGGATCCTGGCATCAGCCAAGGACTGGAAACTCTCTGTGGATTTGGAGAAGCAGCTGAAATTCCCCCAGCACATTGTGAGCACAACTATGAGGCCAGATATCATCCTAGTCTCAGAGAGCACCAAGAGCATAATCATCATGGAACTGACTGTGCCATGGGAGGACCGCTTGGGAGAAGCCCATGAAAGAAAGATGACCAAATATGAACATCTGGTCACAGACTGTCGAGCACAGGGCTGGAAGGCGAGATGCATGCCTATCGAGGTTGGCTGCAGAGGATTTGTGGGGCGCTCCCTTTACAAAGCCTTTACTGCGCTGGGCATTACAGGAACAACAAGGAGCAGGGCCATTAAGAACATCACCGACGCAGCCGAGAAAGCCTCGAGATGGCTCTGGATCCGCAGAGGAGCACCATGGGGGCAAGCGAGTGCTACCTGAACACAAGTCGCGGTCTGATCAGCCGCGGCTGGGTCGCCTGGGCGAGGGTGTCTGATGTTGAAAGACCCGAAACATCCGAGGACCCCTGGTAACATCACTGATGATGTGTTCAGGTGCATCTGAAGATGTGTTTCAAGAAAAAAAAAAAAAAAAAAAAAAAAAAAAAATAAAATATATATATATATATATATATATATATTTATATATATATACATATATAGTTCCTGAATATTATTTATAAAAAATACAAAAATCCATGTCAAATTTATTCGTGTAGTGAAATTCACAATATGCATTGAGCAGCAGAGCAGCTTCACAGGAAAATATTGCTTTAATATGATATTCAAGTTATGAGAACACAGTGTTATTTTTTTTTTAGTGCTTTGTTTCCATATTTCAACTCAATCTTTTTTATTCTTCTGTCAAATAATGCATATACTTCAGCTTCCTTCCTGTTTAATATTAATTTGCATCGTTGGAGGGCATTTACTCTGTGCAGCTGTGTTCCAGATGTGCGTCATTATGTCTGCAGCAGCTGCTGACACGCAAATTACTGGAGAAAGAAGGTGCTACAAATTTATTCATTTTTTTTAAGTGTGTAAATATGACTTAATCAGTCGCCCTCCACATGTTCTCCCTCTCTCTCTCGGTCTCTCTATCCTGCTGTCTCTCTGTTCTCCAGGTAATCTAGGCACTAAAATAGAGCTCATAATTTCAGAATAAGACAGACTTAAACAGCCTCTGACAGCCATTTCCAGCATCTTTTCCCAAGATGCTTTGCTTCACACGTAAATGGCCTCTCTCTGACATTTACTGCCATTTACTCGCCTGTATGAAATGCGAATGGGTCGATCTCTCTTCGTGAACCAGTGACAACCACAGCAAGAAGTAAACCTTGTTTTGGAAACCAAAGACAGGAAATAGGACTCTTTCAGAGCCCGACAGACAGTCTGTATATTTAACCTAGTTTAACGAGTCTGCTCCCAGAACAAAAAATATGTTATTTACAGATATTTCGACACATATTACAGTGCTACATAGGAAATGTGGCATCTTCATACGTAAATGAGATCAAATAAATGTGTTTTTGTCTGTGTATTTGTGTGTAGGCAATACAGAATTATTATCTCTTGTAAATCAAGAGCATTGTCGTGTTTTATGACCACACTACAGTGCCGTAAGATGTTTTTCTTCTCGTCTTCTTGTTTCTAGGTCACTGTCTCATTGGTTGTTGCTATTCCAGCTATTAGGAGGTAGGAATATCATAAAGGGTTTGATACTTCCTGCTGACATGGAAATCTCTCTCTCTCCATGAGTTAAGTCCTCCTTTTCCCCTTCCTCTCTAACTCCTCCACCTCTGTGACGTCTGAAACGTGAGCTGTAATTTCATCCGTGAGTTTGAGCAAATCTCAGGGATGAGGAGCACCTCCTGTGACTTTTTTTTTTGTTTTCTTTTTCTCTGAGTTAAAGTTAAAGAGTCATATTACCATTCGAAGGTTTGCGGTCAGTAAGATTTTTTTGTTAAATAATTAATACTTTTTTAAAAAGTACTTTTAGAAATTAATCATTTTATTCAGCAAAGATGCATTAAATTGACCAAAAGTGACATTAAAGACATTTATATTTTATATTGTTACAAAAGATTTCTATTTCAGATAAATTAGTTCTATTCCTTAAAGAATCCTTACATATATATATATATATATATATATATATATATATATATATATATATATATATATACACACAGTGCTGCTTGAAAGTTTATGAACCCCTTGCAGAATCAGTGAAAATGTGAATAATTTTAACAAAATAAGAGGGATAAGAGGGATGCATGTCATTTTTTATTTAGTACTGTCCTGAATAAGTTATTTTACATAAATGATGTTTACATAAATTCCACAAGACAAAAAAATGAATTTATAAATATGACCCAATTCAAAAGTTTACAAACCCTTTATTCTTAATACTGTGTGTGGTTACCTGGATGATCTACGAATGTTTTTTATGTTTTGTGATGGTTGTTCATGAGTCTCTTGTTTGTTCTGAGCTCTGTTCTTCAGAAAAATCCTCCTGGTCCCAAAAATTCTTCAGATTTCCTGCATCTTTTGTGTATTTGAATCCTTTCCAGCAGTGACTGATTTTGAGATCCATCTTTTCACACTGAGGACAACTGAGGGACTCAAACTCAACTATTAAAAAAGGTTCAAACATTCACTGATGCTCCAGAAGGAAACACGATGCATTAAGAGCCGAGGGGTGAAAACTTTTGAATTTGAAGATCAAGGAATATTGTACTTAATTTGTCTTCTGGCAAACATTTAAGTATCTTCTGTTGCTTCCGAAGGGCAGAACCAATGAAAAAAAAAAAAAAAGATATTTAAACAAAATGAGAAAAATTTGGACATCTTTTATCCTGTTCAAAAGTTTTCACCCCCCGGCTCTTAATGCATCGTGTTTCCTTCTGGAGCATCAGTGAAGGTTTGAACCTTTTTTAATAGTTGTGTTTGAGTCCCTCATTTGTCCTCAGTGTGAAAACACAGATCTCAAAATCATACAGTCACCTCTGGAAAGGGTTCAAATACACAAAAGATGCTGGAAAACTGAAGATTTTTCAGGACCAGGAGGATTTTTTTGAAGAATATTGGGCAGTTTAACTGTTCAGGATAAACAAGGAGCTCATGAACAACCACAAAACAAAAAAAAACAGTCGTGGATCATCCAGGTAACCACACATTAAGAATCAAGGGTTCACAAAATTTTGAGCGGGACGTTTTTATAAATTCAGCAATTTTTTGTCTTGTGTACCATATGTAAACATTTTTATGAAAAATATCTTACTCAGGACAGTACTAAACAAAAATAAAAAAATAACATGCATATTGTTTTACCCCTCTTATTTTGTTATTTTTTTCACATCTTTATATATATATATATATATATATATATATATATACACACACACAATTTTTTTCATGATATTTTTCCTCTGAGGTCAGTGTACAATGTTTTAGTGCCAAATCCAGTCATAGTTTTCCACACTCTCTCTCTGTCTGACCTTTACAATTGAACAGACTGTTATTTGTGACTGCGCCTTCAAGATGTCTATGTCTTTTACATGCAAAATGAGTAATAGAGCCTTGTTGCATTGATTAAAAAAGTAGATTAGGTAGGTAAATATAGTTACATTGTTAATTATAAAAGTAAATTAGTAAAAAAGGTTAGTTCAGAGTTGACTTTAAGGACAGCTTCAGCCATGTGATGCTGCCTTGGAAACATTCAAGAGTAAAATGCCTCACAACCATGACTCCCTTCTCCTTCAAAGGGCAAAAATTCAGTCTACAAAATTGTACCTTTAGGGGTACAACAGCTTGTCACTGGGGCAGTAACCTTAAAAGGCCAACTTTGTACCTTATCTACACCTAAAATGTGTATGTTAATACCTTAATACGTACCCTTAAAGTACTGCTATGAACTTTTACAGGTAAACATTTTACAATTTTACAGTGTAGCGGGTTCACAAACAGGGAAGAAGAGCTGAAAATATTAGTTTTTTTGTACCTCAAACTTTGTAACTTGCTTATTACCTTGTGGAGTTGCTGAACATTGATAAATACAAAAACTGTCTGCTTCTCAGTGTACAGTGCGTACATCTGCAACAATAAAACATTTAAATGTGGGTTTTTTTTGTTTGTTTTGTTTCAAAAGTTTTAGTTATCTATAAGTTGTATATAAAGCAATGTCTTCATGAACAGCGTCATGTCTCTCTTCAAACCCAAATACATTGTGAATTATCCAGGCTACAACATCTACCAGGAAAAGACAATACCAAAACAATCCCATTGATTCAGTGTTCACAAGCCTACTGTAATTGAATTATTACAAACATTTCTGGCTGCCTTACTGGCTTTTAAAAAGCTAAATTTGCTCTTTTAATAATGAATAAGTCTGTCTTAGATAAATATTTTAATGATCTTAATAAATTATCAGGCTGATCAAAGAGCCACGGAATGCTCAAGTGTCCCAAAATGTCTGTTCATCCCTGTTTCTCAGATGATGAAGGTGAGGAAAGACAGTAAAAGTAAGTGAGAGAAAAATAGCAAGAGTACATCAGGTTAGAAAGAAAGAGTGATGAGAGAATAGAGGTATAAAGTAATTGGGGAGTTGAGCTGATGGAAATGGAGGGATCAGGAGAGAGAGATGAGCTCATTTGGCGGCGAGAAAGAGGGAGGAGTTTGATTACAGAGACATTTTCCACCCTCTCTCTCTCTCTCTCTGCATCTATCCATCCATCTCACACACTTGTACTCTGCCAAGGGAGCTGAACAGACGTATCTGGGAAAACAAACATGAGGGATTATATGCCACAGAAACACACACGCACAAACACAAATCAAAACAAACAAACCGAAAAGAGTTTTCCTGATGGAGAAGGAACAGGAAATGGATGCAGAAATTATGCACAATGTGGAAAGACTGAAATATAAATGCAAAGCTGCCAAGGACAACAGGTGGATAGACACATAGCATCCTTGATTCATAGTTAAAGAGTTTGAAAGTCTCAAATGATCAGTATCACACTAACATGATCAGCTTTTCTCTCTCTTTTCTTTTAGTCCTGTAAAATAACACCAACAGCCCCCTCCCCCCTTTCCGCCCTCTCTCCTTCTGGACCCGGAGTCAAAAGTAATTTATACTGACTGACAGCTCCTGACAAACAGAGTGAGAGAGAAAGACAGAGAGAACAACAAAAAGAGGGGGAGGCTTGGTGGAGGTGAGGAGATGAAATATCGGTGTTGTTTGGTCACAATAAGAGATTAGGAATATATGAGAGAGGGCTGCCTACATTCTGATTGGATGAGTCATGTTTAAAGCAGTGTTGCTATTGGGAACTAAAACAATTGAAATAAAGCTGAAATAAAATATAGATATTAGATGAAAAACTAAAAAAAAAGCTTAAATGAAAAATATTAATGTCGCCTTGGAAACAAACAGAAATTAATTAAGTTCAAGTATTAAAATGACTAAAACTAAACTGAAATTAAATGGAAACTGAAAAAGCTAATAAATTCTACATAAATAAAACTTCATGTACACCCACCTGTGACTGCACATCTTTGAAAATTCTGTTATATAAAGTTTCTCATTTTGCAAGGGAATGCACAGTTGTAATTTGCGAGAGAACACAAAAGCACTGACAAATAATTTCTCCTCCATCTCATATTTTTTTCATTCATCATGTCCCATTAGGGGCTCTGTAGTAAGAGCACATCGTTCAAAATAAAAGTTGCGCATCAAAAGAAAACATAGAATTACATTTGTTGTTGTTGTTTCTTCTTTTGTTCTCTTCTTTCTGCACACTCCAGTTGAGAATCACTGGTTTAAATGATAAATGAAGTTTAAATGAAGTTTGAGGCATTTAGTTACATTTGCATCTAGCTGCAGTCCGTAACTTTTTTTTGTTCGAAATGATTCAAAATCATTTTTTGAGCAAGTACATTACCAGCCAGTGTTCAAAACTATCTCCTTACCTTAGCCTGATTCACAACGGTAAGCTTGTAATAATGTTTTATAATTCGGATGGTACTGGTGGTTAAATTCGAGCATGCATCCATTCGTCTTTGTTCCATTACGTCACGTCTGTTTACATGAAGAAGGAGTCCCAACTAGTAGGTTGTATGGCATGTTGGTCAGAACAAAAGTGGCAGATTTGTTACTTACTTGTTCAGATGACATTTTCCGGTGAAAATTCTTATTTTCGTCATACTTCCAAGACTACAATCTGTGATTCCGAAGTACAGTATCCACACCGGTGCGGCGACTGACAGCAAACATTAGATTAATCCGCGCTGAGGAGCCGTGTAGATGATAATTCCGCAAATAATTGCAATTGCAGGTTTCGAACAGAGATGGCGACAAAGAGGCAAAACTTACGGACTGCAGCTTTAAACAATAATAAAAATGCTTATTTGGATTATTAGTAAGATCATGTTTTTTTTTTTAATGATCTGTTGCCATTGTTTTATAAAAGTTGTGCATTACAGTGATTTTACCACAGTTAACATTGCTCCACATCATGCCTAATGACACTTCTAAACTGTGGTAAAATCACAATAACAGTACACTGAAAAATGTTTGGTTCTAGAAACAATTTTTACTCAGAAATTGCTAGTAAATTTAACAAACAATTACAAAGAAACAAAAAGTAATACGTTGAAGTAAATATGAAATTTTGAAGTAGAAAAAATGAAAAAGTATTTTCTTGTAAAACACACTCCAATAATCTTTTATTTACAACTTCAAAAACCACTGCCCCTCATGGCTTATATGCTAAATGCCAGTAAACCCTCTTGCATGGAAGATCACAGACCTGCAGAATTCAGATCCTGGAAGAGATGAACTGAACAGACAGATAAACACAAAACAAATGAGTACATGGGTTTATCCAAGGCCACTTGCCTCCATTTAGAAGAGAAATGGCATGATCAGGCGGGAGAGAGAGAGAGTATCTGAAATGATTAAAGATAAGTTACCCCCGGCCTGAGCGCTCATTGCCCCTTACTTCTCCCACAAGACCTCTGGACTCATCCGTTCCTTCCCTGTGGAGCCGAGAGCCACTGCTGCATCACAGCAATAATTCAAAAACACAGACCCGGAGACTCATTTTGAGTACAAAGATACTATGCGTGCAGGAAGAAACACAGGGAAACAAATGCCATGGGTTCAGTTCACAGAGAACACCTTGAATGCACCGTAAAAGTGATAGACTGTAAATGTGGATATGTAAGTGATCAAAAGCAGTAAGACTGGATTGTGTGAGATGAGTCCCCGTGACCAGTTGAAGGCTAAGCTTCCCCCACCCCAGTCTCTATTGGCCCCGGCCCATTTTCTGAAACATCAGTGCTGTAGATCAGCCTGTTTAAATGAGTTAGAAATATTTAACAGCAATCAAAGCTCACAGAGCCACCGGCAACCAAAACACTCAACAAAAACATTATCATATATGCAGATTATTCTCCCTCTGTTCCTCTTGTTCTTTCCTTGACCTCGTTTTTTTTCTTGTCTCTGCTGCTTTTTATCAACTCTCAGTGGGTGAATCTCACGAAAGCAGTCGGGAAAGTATTGTTGTAACCTTTACGATTTGTTCCATTGTGACAATATTTTCATGATAGTTAAATGGGTACTTCACTGCTTGCAAAATGGGCTTTTTTATAAAACTTGGCTGCCTATACAGTAGAAAAGGTGATTTTTTTTTATGTCTGTGCTACCTGACTAGATAAAACGGAAAAAAGGCTGTTGTTCCCTTTTGCCAAATAGGTAGGAAAACTCCAAGGCCACTTCCACCAGTCTGCTATGGATACACTTGTCCAGAGTCAAATTCTGCCTTGCTTTAGTAGGAAATTCTTTTTAGCAAACTTTTAGTCATAATGGAGTCGACTTGTATTGTTCCTGGAAATTCAAAGAGTAATTGTTTAGTGGGAGTGAGTTACCTTCGGTTTCCAGTGAAGGATCCAGAGTGTTGTAGGCAGTGGCTACAGCCTGCAAAGAAATATAAATATGTAGTGAACACCACAACAGGAAATCTGAAAAACCTCCATGTTTATAGTCAAAATTTCAAACTGAATGATCATGAACACAGTGTTTTTGGCCAAACAGAGGGGAAAACTGAAAGAAAAACTGCTGTTCTGTCAGTTTCACCCAATGCAAAATGCTGTCGCATACAGGTAAGAAAGCTGCTGCCTTTTACCAAAATGTTGTTTAAAGAGTAGACAGTACAATTTTCAGTAATAAACCTACCCTTACAGTTACTGTTCGCTTAAAGTACACATGAAATCAAAATTGACCTTATTTATTTTGTTAGCTCAAATTGCTAGTTTTGTGGTGAACAATTCATCCGTGCAAGTCAATCCACACAAAAAAAATAGTTTGGCTTCGTAATATTTAATCAAAATCTGAAAATGCTCCTCCCCTCTGCAACGGTGCCCCTTCTCTAATGACATCAGTTTGACGGCTTGGGTTGTAAACGCTTAAACCACTCCCTTCCAACGGTTAGTCTGCTATGAGCGAGAGATGGAGAGGAGGAGCACTAAAATAAAACTCTGCTCTCTATTCAATATTCCGTTTCACTTGGAAATACGTCACAGCACTGGACAAAAGTCGTTTGCAACTTCCGGTTTACGCGGACTTTAATAACCCTCTGTCGACCTGACTGTCCATGGGCGGAAATTCAAAAATGCGGAAGTATAGCCCTGGAGCTGTCAAAATTCCGCTGGATGATGTGTTTTGCATCATCCAGCAAATTTTTGCTGACAAATAAACGTGAATTTCTCGGTCCAGGTAACAAGGAGAATGAATAAACCCCACTTCCCCAAATGCAGTTGCAACACAGGCTCACTGGAAATACTAAGAATGTAATGGTGTTAAAATTTGCTATCATGTTCTGCATTGTTTTCTTTTGAATCTGTATTTGATATTCGAGATATGAGATAAAAAGAACATTATTTCTTTAAATTAAAATAAATCATATTTAATTTCATGACAATTAAGCATATAGTAACATAATGCAAAAAATCGCTGAACAAAATTTTAAAATTTTTCGGAATTTTTAAAAATGTGTTGGCTGATTCTATAGACTAGAGTCATAAAATAAAAATAAAATAAATAAATACATATTTCTCAAACTACTACAGCAAAGTTGAGTGAGTTCGACCACACACATACAGCACCTGCACTAATACATGTAGCATTTCTATAAATTGCTTTGAATAAATTTCTGCAATTTGGAAATTATTTTTTCATTGTTTTTTAGATTAAAATATTCTACATTAGATTCACACATATTTTTACTTTTACAAGAGAAATAAGACCCATCGTTCCTTTAAACCTTTAAATTTATTCTCTCCTCAGTCCATATTTCTCGCTCCTCTCTTCCATCATTCCTTCCTCTCCATGATCCCTCTGTTCCGTTAATCTCCTGCTGCTTCCTGCCCATCATCTCAGCCAAACCCCAAAAGAGTGCTGCACACATGCCACACATTCACACTTACACACACACAGATCTGTGACCTGCTGTCTTAGTAAACACTGCTGCAGTCATCTGTTGAACCACAAGATTTTGAGAGAGAGAGAGAGAGAGACAGAAAGAAAAAGAAGCAATGGATAATTAACACCAAGGGCATAGAATTTATAGGGACTCATGTTCCTAATTTCCAGTAACTACTGAATAGTCCCTAGAAATTTTGACCAAATTTATCTAACGATTGTTGTTTTAATTTTGGCCGCATCTGAAATGATTCATACAATTGACATTACCCGAGTTAAATTGGCATGAAACAGAAGTTGCAATAATATTTCTCCACAATGATTAAGAAGCCCCTTAAAGACAAGAGTGTATTAGCATAAAGTCACCACGATATCAAAATTCGTATTATTTTATGGAATATTGCAGTATTTATTATAAATGATTTATCCGTGCACATCATTATTTCTTTAAAAATTCATGTGTACTGATAATTTTGAAGCAAAGTAACTTCCCCTCTCTCTTCTCTGATGATGTGTTTACTGGCGTGAGGGCGGGGCGTCCTGTCACTCACATGACATCACAGCAATAGCAAACCACAACCATCCAATCAATTCCCGATTGACAAAATCAAGTCCCGCCCTACATTTTTAATTGTTCGGGAAGCTATTTCACTTAGATAAACATCACAATAGGGAAGAAAAGACTATCACAACTTCCGTTTCATGGTGACTTTAAAGGCTTTATTTGACATGAAATTGTGGTCATAAACACAAAAAAGGTTGGCCTGAACTGCTTTTATGTCCCCATTCATGTCAAAATCAAACCTACGCACTTGACTGACGCACTAAAAAAAAAAAAAAAGAATTTTCTGAGAACTATCAGATTGGACTTCGTTCAGAGGGAGATGAGAGATCACGCATCATGTTAGTTTTCTTTATTTTACAAAAAGCACAACATTTTGTTTTTACTCTGAGTGTATACAAATAAAAGGAGATATTCTATAGTTTCAATTGATGTATTACTTATGTCTCTATGACAAAAAATGACAGAGTATTTTAAGTCTGTTTTGCTGCAATGTGAAAAAAAACCTGCAAAACGCGCCGGCGCGTTTTTAGACCTCAAAGTGTTAAAGGCTTTATTTGACATGAAATTGTGGTCATAAACACAAAAAAGGTTGGCCTGAACTGCTTTTATATCCCCATTCATGTCAAAATCAAACCTACGCACTTGACTGACGCACTAAAAAAAAAAAAAAAGAAAGAAAAAAAACGGAAAGCAGGTTGTGGAGACAGTGAGAGCAGGTAAACATATGGCAAAGAGGAGGCAGGAACAGACAGAAACAGGGGGAAATGACAGGAATATTTTTGAACAGTGAGAACAAAACATGGGACAAAGGAGGGAGAAGGTGTCAATGACAGAGAAAAAAAAAAGGAAGGGTGGGGGGGGGCGAGTCAGCAAACGAGATACGCTCATTCGCTCACGAGACAAACTGAGTGAGAGAGAGAGAGAGAGAGGGAGGGAGAGGGAGAGCGCAAGCCACTATCATTCGTTCCTGACTCCACACGGGAACACACCATCCCTGGAACACGGAATCAGGCAGGCTGGGAACGGAGAAACAGGAATGCACTGGGACGAAAAAACTGAGGAGAATAAAGATTACCTGCCATCTGTTGGTCTGCCTCACTCATCTGTCATCCACTGTCACTTTTTCTTTTTCTGAGGAGAACTTCTTCAGAGCCTCCAGTGAAAACACATACATATAGAGATATATCTATAACAATCCTATACATATATCAATATACAGTATGCCTGTTTTCATAAACAGCGTATGGGTAAGCCGATGGATTCAGATTCTACGCTTCAGAAGCATTTCCTCCGTTGTAGGAAGCTGATCTGTTGCATTCTGAGACGTGTGCATCTGCACCGTGCATTTTGCCTCATCCACATGGAGAAAGACAGACACAGAGAGAGGGAGCTTAGAGCAGGTGCTTTGGAAGCTGGATTAGGTGTGCTGTTGAGACTTTTAGTGTGTGTGTGTGTGTGAGCGTTTTGTGTTTTGTGTGGGGTTTCTAAGTGAAGAAACCGAGGAGCTGTAATGCTGAGACCCTCTTTTTCATTCTCTCTCTCTCTCTCTCTCTCTCTGTGTGTGTGTGTGTGGTAGATTCAGAAGGACAGCAAAGGAAATAGAGCTGCAAAATGATAGAAAAAACTAAGAAGAGGCCCCAAAGAAGCCACACAAACCAAGAGGAAAATGTGTCGATGTTGCTCAGAGGTTGCTCTTTCATAGCTCAGGAGACTTCTCGCTGTTTGTTTGAGTAGCAACTTCGTCAAAGATGTTTCTGTTAAAATTTCTTTGAAGAAATGAAAGTTAAACGTAATGCGAATAGTGTAGATTTTGACTACGAATGAGTTTGAGCTCATATTGAAATTGCAGACTTTGGTGTCTTGGTGGAATCAGAGCACAGTTTGAGACAATGTTGCCATCTCTTTTGAAACTCTCCTCAGGAGAAGCATCTGGGTCCTCCCTTTAATGGAGACTGTGGTCTAGGAGAAAGAATGGAGATGTTAAAAGAGATCTCATTTGTGATTTCTCTTTGGGGACGGCAAGTATGTTTGTGAGCGAGAGAGAAGCAGAGAGAGAATATCTGATCAAAAGTGCCCAATGTGAGATACAGCTGCATGTTCACAGAGTTCTGCAGATCAGATCAGCCCTGTTATTTTGAGATAAAATGTTATATTTATATATTTAGACCTATAACTATATATTCTGATGAACATTTACGTTTTCACACTTAGCATAAGGTGAAATATATTTGGGATGGAATATATTTGTATATATATTCAGAATTATAACATTATATTAGGAGAAATCTTTAATATTTTTCTCCTTTTTTTTCAACTAGAGTCTAAAAACTATGACAATATGTTTGGTGTTTTGTCACAGGGGACAGAACTGAGCAGAAGGAAGACACCTTGATTGTGAAAACAAAAGCATCAGGAGGACCAAAGAACAACAGATATTCCTTTGAGGGAACAGAACGGTGGAAAACACAGAATGACTTGTAGATTACCTACGAACTGTAGCGTGAGGCATCTCTTCCTCGCTGGCATCATGCAATGTTCGGTAGGACAAAGATCACGGATAAGGCTCGATTCCAACGCCGTGATTCCTTCAGGCTTCTGAATTGGAATTCTACCAAGTGCTGTTTTGTTTTTTTTCTCTCGGGCCACGAAACAGTTTTTCTCAAGGTGAGATCCTTGAATCTGGAGTCTCTCCAAAGGGGAGGAATCTTGCTCGCTCTCGCTCTCTCCCTGTAGTGATGACAACAGCGAGCATGTTGTGTGCTGAAGTGGAGT
Organism: Megalobrama amblycephala; assembly: GCF_018812025.1. Classification (NCBI taxonomy): domain Eukaryota; kingdom Metazoa; phylum Chordata; class Actinopteri; order Cypriniformes; family Xenocyprididae; genus Megalobrama; species Megalobrama amblycephala. Next base: position 50,312,902 of record NC_063044.1, on the reverse strand, counting down.
GGAAAGCTCTCCGTCTTGTTCACTGATGAGGGCTGCTTTCCCTGTATCAGCTTGCCGGACAACAAGTCAGCAATAAACCTGCTCTAAACTTGGAGACATAACTCTTTGCTCAGCAAACTTGCTTTTTTGGTTCACATTAACTACACTCCACTAGCCTAATTGTCCCCAGTGGCGCTGTTGCATTTTTGGATACGCATTGTGGGATTACTAAAGAGGACCATGGCTGCCTCACACCTGTTTTTGAATGTGTTAACTGCTATTTTGCTGTTGAGCTACGTTTCTTACGGTCAAAAAGCCAACACTGCCAGCACAGGTGTGCAAGCCACCAATCGGACGGCTGCTCCGTCGGGTGCTCCGGAGGTCACTCTTGCGACCCCGGGGTCAGACGCAGAGGAAATCCCGTCAGTCGGGAGCCGTTGTTGGGGTTACTATGACGTGATGGGGCAATGGGATCCTCCGTTTAACTGTAACGCGGGAATCTACCTGTTCTGCTGCGGCTCCTGCTTCTATCGATTTTGCTGCCAGTTCAAGGTCCACAGCCTGGACCAGACGTCTTGTTCCAACTACGACACGCCGGTGTGGGCCAACACTGGCAAGCCGGCAGCTCCGGTGACGGATGTCCAGGAGGAACCGGATCGAGACCGCACTCACATGATCGTGTACATAATATGTGGAGTGGTGGCCATCATGGTGCTGGTTGGGATCTTCACCAAACTGGGCCTGGAAAAAAGTCAAGGAGGACAGACGGACATGACAAACTCCAGGTGAGTGGGTGTAAGGATGACTTCATAGCTCAGAGGTTGTTCGTTAATGAAGTTCTCTGATATGTCTCATTTAAGTATCAACTTTGCATTAGATGTTGCATCTGAAATTACTTATAAGCTATAAAAATGTTGACATGCAGTCAAAATACAGAGCTGTAAAGATCAAACATATTGATCTTGGTATACTGAAATCTCTGACTTTCTATTGTAGACTTTTGCAACTTGGCAAATCTGAGCACAGTTTGAGGTGTCTTCTTAAACTGTAGAGGAAGCACATGTGAGGTTGTTTTTCTCAGCAGAAAAAATCTGAGAAGGAGATTCTCCATGCGTTCTCTATGCAGATGAGCTGTGTACATAGGAGAACCATTTTGAGTTTCATAAAGAACTTTTGGTAGCACTTTATTTTAGGGTCTTTCAACTAGTTGCTTATTAGCATGCATATTATTAGAATATTGCTATTTATGAGTACTTATTAAGCACATATTAATGCCTTATTCTGCATGATCTTATTCTACATTCTTAATCCTACCCAATACCTAAACTTAACAACTTCCTTAATAACTATTAATAAGCAGTAAATTAGGAATATCGTTAATGTAGTTAATAGTTTATATGTGTTCCTTATACTAAAGTGTTACCAGACTTTTGATCATCTTCACTCTTAAAAGTAAAGGTTCTTTACTTCCATTCATGAAGAACCACTGAACAACAGTTTTGTGTTGGCACATAGGAGCTTATTGAGATTATTACAATATTTCTATGGTATCACTGTGAAAAACCCCATTTGGAACATTTATTTTTTTAAGAGTGTTGGTCTTTAGAAAACTCTCTATATACTAGTACTCAAGCCAACACGCCAATCTAAAAGACATGTAATGTAACATCAAGAATTTTTTTTAACCTCAAAGAACCATAAAGCCAGTTCAATATATAGTTTTCAGAACCTTATATTATTCTTGATAAGACAATAGATCTTTCTTGAATATTAAGATTCTGCAAAGAACCAAGGAACAACCACAGAGAGGATCAAACATCTGAGACCACTAGTGAAAAAGCTTCTATTTTGGAAATACAAATGTTTTTCATTACAACTTATATTGTTAGCGTAACAATTTGAGTTAAAACCTGAAAAAATGTCTTAATATTTTGGATATGCTTTAAAGACAGCAGCTCTTGAGTTGCATAAATTCTACAAGTTTGTATAAAATCTGATATTCATGTCTCCTGCATAATTTAAGATGATTCAAAGAGTATATTCGTGCTTTAGTGGAAGCAAGAACATCTGACTGTCTGTACAAAGTCACATGCTCAGTGTCACAAATTTGCCTATTTGATTAGTGAATAATCTGAAATATTATTACATCCTTTTACATCATAACTTTTCATTGTCTTACATATTTCAAAATAATTTTCAGTGTGGTCTCAGACATTTGCACCCAGAGTATTTCTAAGATCATACGTTCATGTTTATTTCTCAGACCTCAGCTTTTGTTTGAGTGAAACTATACAGTACTTGCTGCAATCAGTTCAAAAGAAGCACAATGAAAAATTTAAATGGTTCTACTCCTCTATTATGTGTTCTGACTAAATCATGCATGTAAAAAAAAAAAAGAAAGAAATAATTATTTTAAAGCACTCGACACCATCATAATGTAAATAAAGTTGACACTTTGGTCTTTTCGGCACGAGGGGAAGCGGAGCGCTGTCCTCCGGGGATGGGAAGAGTGGGACGTCAGTCCAGCTATCTGTCTCTCATCTGTAATGTGGCATGGCAGACAGACACCACCATGATTTAATGAGGGCTATTGATAAGGGCTGGAAGCATGCCATGCCCGAGATAGAAAGTGTACGCGAGAGAGAATGGATGATAGATTATCTGCTGTTTGATGATTTTAGGGGGTGGGTAAAAACACATCTTTTACGGTTTGTGATGGAATAAAAAAGTCACATGGCACAGACATTTCTGAATGTATTAAAGTTTATGAGAATTTCTCTTGGTAAGGGCGTACTTGGGTTTCAGTACACACAGGAATTGTAAATGTGTGTGTGAGATGTGCACAATGACACAGACAGTGTTGGAAGGGCAAGCTAGCGACGTGTTGTAATTTAACACGATTTATCATAGAAAAGCTTAATGAGGCTCGATAAATGGGTGGCAAAAGTAGCAAATATAGTGTGTGTGTGTGTGTCATAATGGCACAACTAAACGTATATAGTGTGTGTTGGGACGAAATACAAAGGCACATCGAGGAGAGTGAGAGAGTGATTCTATTGACCAGCTCTGAAAATCCAATGAGGCCAACATGACTGGATTCATCCAACACAAACATCAGCCAGTATAGAGCCCAACATGCTCACAAACACACATCCACAAAGCCCATCCTATGCCACTGACCTTATAAAATTGCAGGGTCAGAACAGTGACTAATGACTGGTGAAATGTCTAGAAACCGAAATGATGTGCTTCATTTGGGTGTGCGAATGCACGTGTGCTCTGAGCAAACAGACCGTGCCGGATTGAGTCCTTCAGGCTTTACGTTTTTATGCATAATCTGACCTTTGATAATTACCTTCAGTGTATTTGAAGGGCGTATCATATGCAAGTACGCTTGCAAACTGCGTGTTCGCTGCTGTGGGTTTGTTTTTCATGTGTAAAATCAGTCCAATTCAGCATGAAATGACGAGTGATGGTTGGACTGTACTGCACAAACGCGCTGCTTTCTACTTGTATTATTTTTATGTGCGTGCTTGACAAGTCTCTTGGTCGGACATGCCGAGTTTTACCAAGACAGAGCTAGTAAAACAGAGGCCGAGAGAATGTTTGTGTGTTTACCAAGTAAACACTGAGCGCTGAGTGCTTCCGTATTACATGATCATCCCGGCAATAATGGACGTGGCTCCTTAATGTTTTTTTAATGTCTAAAATGTGTGAACATGCAAATAAAGAATCACATTAAGAGGTTGGGAGAAAAGAAAGAGCATGAGAAAGGACAAAATTAAGGTCAGAAACTAAGTTTTTAATGAGCGTGTCCTCAGTAAACACACACATTGTACCAAGATGCCTGATTTAAATTTTAAAGTCGGCATCAGATTGGACCTTATTTTACGGAAGAGGATCAATAAAAAAATAATAAAACCATCTCGAGATTAAAGTTGTTAAATTTTGAGAAAAAACTCGTTAAATTTCAAGAAAAAAGTCGAGATAAAATGTTGAGAATAAACTCGTTAAATTACAAGAAAAACTCTCATTAAATTTCGAGAAAAAAGTTGAGATAAAATGTTGAGAATAAACTCGTTAAATTACGAGAAAAAACTTGTTTAATTTCAACAAAAAAGTCGAGATAAAATGTTGAGAATAAAGTCATTAAATTACGAGAAAAAAGTCGTTAAATTACGACAAGAAATTTGTTAAATTATGAGAAAAATGTCGTTAAATTTCAAGAAAAAAGTCGAGATAAAATGTTGAGAATAAAGTCATTAAATTACGAGAAAAAAGTCGTTAGATTATGAGAACAAATTCGTTAAATTATGAGAAAAAAAGTCGTTAAATTTCGAGAAAATAAGTCGAGATAAAATGTTGAGAATAAACTCGTTAAATTATGAGAAAAAAATCATTCAATTTCAAGAAAAAAGTCGAGATAAAATGTTGAGAATAAAGTCATTAAATTACGAGAAAAAAGTCGTTAGATTACGACAAGAAATTCGTTAAATTATGAGAAAAATGTAGTTAAATTTCGAGAAAAAAGTCAAGATAAAATGTTGAGAATAAAGTCATTAAATTACGAGAAAAAAGTCGTTAGATTATGAGAACAAATTTGTTAAATTATGAGAAAAAAAGTCGTTAAATTTCGAGAAAATAAGTCGAGATAAAATGTTGAGAATAAAGTCATTAAATTACGAGAAAAAAGTCGTTAAATTTCGAGAAAAAAGTCGAGATAAAATGTTGAGAATAAACTCGTTAAATTACGAGAAAAAACGTGTTAAATTTCGAGAAAAAAGTCGAGATAAAATGTTGAGAATAAACTCGTTAAATTATGAGAAAAAAATCATTACATTTCAAGAAAAAAGTCGAGATAAAATGTTGAGAATAAAGTCATTAAATTACGAGAAAAAAGTCGTTAGATTACGACAAGAAATTCGTTAAATTATGAGAAAAAAAGTTAAATTTAGAGAAAAAAAGTCGAGATAAAATGTTGAGAATAAACTCGTTAAATTACTAGAAAAAAGTTGTTAAATTACGACAAGAAATTCGTTAAATTATGAGAAAAATGTCGTTAAATTTCAAGAAAAAAGTCGAGATAAAATGTTGAGAATAAAGTCATTAAATTACGAGAAAAAAGTCGTTAGATTATGAGAACAAATTCGTTAAATTACGAGAAAAAAGTCGTTAAATTACGACAAGAAATTCGTTAAATTATGAGAAAAATGTTGTTAAATTTCAAGAAAAAAGTCGAGATAAAATGTTGAGAATAAAGTCATTAAATTATGAGAACAAATTCGTAATTTAACGAGTTTTTTCTCGCAATTTAACGAGTTTATTCTCGAAATTTAACAACTTTAATCTCGAGATGGTTTTATTTTTTTATTATTGCTTGGCCCTAATCCTCTTCCGTATTATTTACTTTCTTCATACATGTAGTGGTTACAGTTTATTTCAACAGTTCACTTTAGACATTCTTCTAACTGTAAGTGTAACTTTGCAACTTTGTCAACTAACATTAATTTGCAACTGTGCATGCCAACTAATTTTGTAAGGTAGTTGACATAGTTGCAAAGTTACTTATAGGTAGTAGAATCGAATGTCTAAAGTGGACCATCGAAATAAAGTGTAACCCATGTAGCTACCAATTTACCAGGAGTTAGCCATAATAGCAAATATTGGTGAACTTGAAAAAATAGTTACCATCGGCTATGATGCTCTCAAGGACTAACTTCACCTTCAGGCTCCATGTCCTGGTCAAAATTTCTGTTTTCAGCAGGCGGAGGTGAACGGGTCAAGGATTGTCTGGTTAGCATGGTCCAGTTAACCCCTGGTGGTTGATGTGGTAACTACACCATCTGGTTCAACAGGGCATCTTTCACCAGTGATGTCTGATATTTCATGCTATGATATTTAATTACATTATTGTATATAGTTTTTCCACTAGCCAGTTTTTTGGAAGGCTCCTAAAAGTGTGAAATGGCTTGTCATGTGCCAATCAATTCCTGATGGTTTCAAATGGTGAATGTCATTGTAAACTCTTAAAACTGTCACATTCATATGAACAACACATTAAAGATCTTCCAGATGGAAATACACACTGAATGTCTTACGCACATGTACATTGGAGGACCTTGTGGTTCATTTTACGGATAAAACTCAATACAGATTTCTCTTTCTCTCATTTCATAGAGTTTTTTTGCTAGTCTATATTTAGCTTTACTGACCAACAAACTTGGGCCACAGAATACAGTTGTGTCGCATTAAAAATGCATTACTACGTCTGATAGAGATGATTCCCAAAGCTGGCCCTGGAACTATGAATGCACTAGACAAACAAACTCCTCAGTGAGGCAGAAACCAGCGGGAGATGTCTCACAGGTCCTTCCTTACAAACCTCATGAATACAGTGAAACCTGCTGCACTTTATTTACCCACAAGTCAAAAACTCCAGGGTGTTTTTCACAGCTTTTCAGAAGGGAAGAAAGGACAAAAATCACTCTTGACACATTTGGCAGTGTAATGAGGAAGAAATTAATGTTGAAGTACAAAAAACAAAAAGCAATTCAAGTTGGACTAGAAAAAAAAAAAAGGAATTTCATCTATAAAATTGTTACATATTTACTTCCTTTGAGAAACTAAAATTGTCCAAATGGTAAAATTACTGCAATATGTATAAATAAAATTCTGAAGACTTAACTCCTTGATTCTTTCATTATCTGTAACGGTAAACATATTTCCGCCTCCTGGGGAGTTAATTACCCTGCCCACTCGTAAATTTCCATCAACAACAAATCATGGATATGCTAATATGTCTTGTACTCTTGTTTACCCTTTTTATGAACATTCTAGTAAAGCAATTGTGTGTTTGTAGGCCTACAATAAACCTTATTGCTCTACTTAAAGGATTAGTCCACTTTTAAATAAAATTTTCCTGATAATTTACTCACCCCCATGTCATCCAAGATGTTCATGTCTTTCTTTCTTCAGTCGAAATGAAATGAAGGTTTTTGATGAAAACATTCCAGGATTATTCTCCTTATAGTGGACTTCAATGGCCTCCAAACTGTTGAAGGTCAAAAATACAGTTTCAGTGCAGCTTCAAAGGGCTTTAAACGATACCAGTCGAGGAATAAGGGTCTTATCTAGCGAAACGATCGGTCATTTTCTAAAAAAAATGCAACTGTATATACTTTATAAACACAAATAATCGCCTTGCACGTGCGTCCGCTTTCCGTATTCTTCAAAACGCTTACGCTGTATGTCCTACGCCTTCCCTTTCCTAATTGCTTGTGTAATAAAAAAAAGTTGTGTATAGGGCTGTTCAACGATAATTGTGATTATCGTGTACAAAATAAGAGTCTGTGTTTACGTAAAATATATGTGTGTTTGTTTTGTGTATAATTATTATGTATATATAAATACACACACATACATGTATATATTTAAGAAAAATATCTTATATTTCTATAAAAATATGTACATTTATATATAATTTAAATATCTAAAAATATAAATATATTTATATACTTATACATACATGCATATATTACTTAAATATATACATGTATGTGTGTGTATTTATATATACATAAAGTATACACAAAACAAACACACTTATATATTACGTAAACACAGATTACACGATTATCATTGAACAGCCTAGTCCCAGTTGAAAAAAAGTACACTTCTATAATGTACTTAAAATGCTCTATTTTCATGCACTAATTTTGTACTTAATATACTAAAAAATCTTCTTTAGTACTTCTTAAGATCATCTTAAGAACATCTAAGTGTACTCAACTGTGCTATTTTGAGTCAGCATGAAATATGAACTAAAATGTGATTTTAATATACTATATCTGTATTTAAAAAAATTATTTAGATACTTCTTATAGTACATTTGAACCCATAGTGTACTACAAGGGTGGTAGCTAAATATATTTTTTAAATGCAGAGATAGTACATTAAAAGCACATTTAAGGTCATATTTCATGCTGACTCAAAATAGCACAGTTGAGGACACTTAGATGTCATTAAGATGATCTTAAGATGTACTAAAGAAGAATTTTTAGTATATCAAGTACAAAATTAGTGCGCGAAAATAGAGCACTTTAAGTACATTATAGAAGTGTACTTTTTTTCACCTGGGCTCCCCTAGTTGAACTTCACTGTTAGCATGTTAACGCTAACAAGTAGACTATTATAATGATGTGTTTGGCTTTGAAATCCTGCTCACTGAAAACATTTCATAGCGAACAATAATGTCCTTACCAGTAATTAGCTTCCCAATTAACTGTAGCGTAGCCTCATCAGTGTCATTGTGATATTGTTTCCTAGCTCAGGCCATGAGAGTATAGTTTGATTAGTTATTGTCTTTATAAGCATCTAGAGAGAGAGAGAGAAAAAAATAGTTTAAGTTGAAGCAATAAAGTTACTAACTGGAATAAATAAACTTAAAATAATAAAATAAATAGTAATATTAAAAAAAAAAACTAAAAATAAAACAAATAATCTAGTAAATTTGTTAGAAAATGTTATAAAAACCATAATATATAAATAAATATAATATAAATATAAAAACTATAATATATAAATATATATTCCTTTCAGGGGGATTTTTAGTAAATGTAAGGTTGAGGCAGACTGATTGCATGTAATTTCTTCAATTACAATATGTGCTAAAACAAAATTTGTATGGTTTGATATTTTTGTGCATCATAATGTTAACATTTTGCTATGAAGATATTAAATAGCCTATAAGCAATTCCCACTGTTAAAAGATACCCCATGTATGTGACAACATGCCCCGCTAATGTGTTCATTAATGTGTTCTGGCCAATAATAGTGGCAATGTTCTTTTTGTGGCCGAGACTTTAAAGTCTTTGTCTATACAGAAACTGACAGTCAAATATCCTCTAAAATATTCAGTGAAGTGTGACAACTAGCCCTGGTCGCCTTTACTGTTCCTCTACAGAATGTCCTGTTGGTTGAAGACGTGACCTGTCAGTTTCTATTCATGACTGGACATATTAAGCCGTGGTGCTCATGCGGGTGACAGAAAATGGCAAAATCTCATCTCCTCATAATTTCCTGTCAATTTTATTGACTCTATCTATCATTAACAACTGCACCCTATAACCCCACTTCGGCGCCCCTGACACACCAATACCCCATCACACGGACAGATACGCGTGTTCACACACACATGTCCTGTTCTGCTTCACTGAAGATTGAGAGGGTTCAGAGGGCTCTTTGGCAGCCCGAGGCTCGAGCAATCAGAGCCCTTTGAGATTTGCAGTTTCACTGCATGTACCTGTCTATCAATGCCTCGGTGAAGAAGCTGAACTGCACGATACACACGGACGGACATCACTCCGGCTATAAAGGTGACCGTCTTGTAAAACTACTAAATGGACCATTGCGCCCATGATTGTTGCAATTCCTCTAGGAAACTGCCTCCCTGAGCTCAAGAGCAAAGATGTCAGTGACGGATGCTGCCACTACGGATGGATTAGACACCGATTACAGAGCTTCACCGCAGGATACTGCTCTGCCCCAGATTTCATTTTGACTAAAATACCATGAGGAGTAAAAGGCTAAAAGCAAAAAATGATGTATTTTGCTGGGGCGACATAAAAAAATAATGTCAGAAGGCAAACTATTCTAACAGCAGAGAGACATTACTTAAAGGGACACAAATTAAAATTGTGCCATAGTTTACTCACACTCATGTCATTTTATAACTGTATGACTTTGATCTCCTATAAAACTACTGAAAAAAAAAAAAAAAACATAACATCCTGGCCACTCTTTTTGATATAAAGAAAGTAAATGGAGACTTGACAACCCTAGTCTCACGTAGCTAGACCTTCAGACTGACGGCTGAAGGTCTGAACTCTATTGCAGCTTTCATTGACCAAGGACAGAGGACATTTGACATGTAACGCAACCAGTCAAAGTTTGTTTTGTACTGCGTCATGTTTAGGGTGTGAAATGTAAAGTCGATGTACCTACAAGAACAGACAGACGTGCATCTAATAAATTATTCATTCAAGAACGTTGTGCAAGTTTACTGCAACAATAGAGCTGCGAACTTCACAAACTTTTAAAAATCCAGCAGTTGATCCTGGAAAGTGATTGTTGTCACAGTTGTAAACATGACGCCGTTCTTTTTCCATGAGGGGGTTTGGCATCACGGCATTTGTTTCCAGGTGGACCGTTAAAGAACGCGACACACACGTCTCCCAGACATCCTGTAGAATTCAACCAACCAGATGACGACTTTATGACGTGCATCAGACGTTCAGCCAACGGTCCGTGGGTGTGACGTCTGAGGCTGAGACTAGGACAACACAGGCTCATTGAGAAAAACATACCAGTGATGACATTTCTGCGAAATGACACTATGTTGCTTCTTGCATGTTGCTTTCACAGCATTTTAAAAGTGAAATGTCCAGTGAGTGGCACTAAAAGCATGTTCAAAACCTCTAAAACGAATGTGGCAGCAATTTTACATTGGTTTTTGTGAGTACCGTGGCAGTTCGGTAATGAAATGTCCAGTAAGTTTGCTCTATTGCTACATTAAACTCTAGCCTGAACCTAATTAATGGTGTTAAGAAAAGCAAACGTGAGATAAAAACACATTTGCTGAAGCAGTCATTCTATACAAGTCTTTGAGCTCTTTTATAGTAGGCTAATTCGTGTTTCACGGGACTTGTTCCCGAGCGCTCTGAATCTCAAGTGCAACGCTGTACCAGATGAGCAACCAAGCAAGTTTACCACATCAGAAAAGCCATAAGGAGCTGGTTATGTGATGCAGATGTCGAATTGGAAAATCTATTCACAATGGTTAAAGTGTTTTGCATATTTTGCAATGAACAACAAAACGAACAATAAAAACTAGTTTTTATTAATTGATAATGTGCCCCTGTAATCATAATTTGTGTGAAAAGTAATAAAAGTTATTGATGTCTTACATCCAGTGTTCATTTCAGCTGGAAACTGCAGTGAATTGTATATATAGGTATGTTTTTAGAGTTTTGCAAGCACTTTTTTTTTTTTTCAAATGAGCCTATGTTGGGACAAAAAAAAAAAAAAAAAAAAATCATAAAGGTGCTTTATTCAACTCAAGCGCAATATTCTAAAAGTCTTCTAAAACCACAGTAGATCTCTGTAAGAAACAAACCACATAATATCATTATTTACTATTAATATTTGCCTCCAAAGCTTTTAAAATGGACTGAAAATGAAAAAAAAAAACCAATGGTATATTGATGACACTGATAACGAACAATGACATTGGTTCTTATATGTCTTATGACCAAGACTTGGAATATTGTGCGCAGGTCATATTGCTGCTTTTTTTTGTTGTTGTAATTTTAAAGCTTTACAGCCTCAGTCCCTTTTCACTTTATGGAAAAGAGTTGATAGGATATTCTTAACAAAACAAACAATCAACCTTTTTTTCTGAGAAAGAAAGTCATTGTGGTTTGGAATGACATGAGGGTGAATAAATAAGAAAGAATTTTAATTTTTGGGTGAACTGTCTTTTTAGACATTTCTTTTCAATCAAATATGTGATCTGAACAATAATAATAAAATACCATATAAGCTGATTCAGGAGGTTTTTTGGCTCCTCAATCTAAAACTGTTTGGCTTCAAAATCTAAATCTCCTTTTTTACGCACAACCATAAAATGGACACACTGAACCATACCGACTTCAGTTTAAAAAGCCGTAGATGCCTGTGGTGCGTGTGCGTGTGTTCTGTTTTCGGCTTCCGCCGCATGCAGAGCATATTTGTGGTCCCCAACTGTTTAACGGTAACACACACACAACACATACAGCCATTTTGCAGCATTACATAACATGGGGTGATATTGAATACACCCCGGGCACAGCGTGTGACATCACTTAAATGCATCTCATTTCCTACCCTTGTAATATAGCTAATGAACAGCAAACTTTACTCACATACACACACACAGTATTCATACAAGCTCTGTTGCAAAGCCTAGTGAACTGCCGTGCTGTCTACATAATGAGCAGTGAAATGGAACTTCACAATGGTGCTCTAGGCTAGCATACATGTACCACACAAATCGAAGTGCATGGGAGATCCAACTTACACTCCAATAGAGTTACACATTAGCATTAGCAGCTAACAGGGAACATTCTCAGAACTTTGGCTAATGTTCTGGAAAAAGTTCTCTGAAAGTTATGAACAAATCTTCTTCTAGTAACATTAATAGAATGTTCATTCAATGTTATCTAGTCTTTAATAATGTTCTCAAAACGTTAGCACAAAAATGTTATTTGTGTATCATCCATGACACGTTTTTTTCTAAAATGTCTTAGTTGGACATTTTTTAAATTTTTGTTTTAAATGTTTTAAAACATTTAAAAAACTGGCCATTTTTCAGAACTTTCAGAAATAATGCTTTAATGGGAATGTTAGCAAAACAGTCTTAGAACTGATTATTTTTCTTAGCTGGGATGCTAATGCTGCTATATTCAGAAAAAAGTAAATAGGTAAAAAAATTGCATTGCATTCTGGTACTGCCAGAATTATAAACATGCATTTTGAATTGAGGTATCTTACAAGTCAGCATAATGTTGTTGCCTAATAGAGTTTGACATTAGCATGTAGCTTAGCTAATGCTGCTATACTCAAAAAGAGGAAAAAAGAGGGAAAAGATAGGTGAATAACACCAATAGAAGCACCTAACCCTGGTTGTAAACCTAAACTGTAAACTTGTTCCTCAAATCTGATTGGTTGATCCAGGAACATGTTGTATTTGGTGAAACCATGTTCACCAGCTACACATATGTAGCTTTAAGTTTGTATTTAAGTGGATTTAAAGAGAAAACATTAAACCTATAGTGTGTGAGGGATGTATTATGTTACATTACCTCCTAAATATTTATGTTTGGTGGTCACATGTATTAGAGTAACTTCCTTGGGCTACTCGTGAACTTCATACCTCAAACGTCTGCAGACAGAGAAACAAAACAGAAGGATCAAAAGCTGAAGGGGTGCTTGGTTTGCTATACACCATGTTTTTAATGATATAAAAATTTTTCTTTACAGTAAAACTTACTGTATTTGCGCTTCTAGAGCCAATGAATAGTTTGTACGCATTGTCATAACCAGGTACGACAAGCTATTTTCAGAGTTTATCCGAGTTTTTCTCCAACCAGCCATGACTGCAACATGACATTTTGGTCTGTATGCCTGTGGCGTTGGGCTACACAGTAAGAAATGTTTTGTCTGGTAACATAAACTGTCTTGTATAATTCTGTTTTACATAACTGGATAAAAGTTTTATTTATTTATTTATTACCTAAAACCAGTTTATTGGAGTTTTTAAACTGATAAAAATCTCTGCGCATTACCAACTTATGGTAAAAAGATCCATAAATATTAATAATTACAATCAAAACATACGGTCCCACTTTATATTAAGTGGCCTTAACTACTATGCACTTACATTTAAATTAATCATTTGATACAATGCACTTATTGTGTACATACATGTTTTTACATTGTACTTATATTTTAAAAACACCTGCTTGTAATTACATCTGTAATTAATTTCTGTAATTACATTTATAATTACACTGTTGACCCATCCCTTACACCTTACCCCTACACTGTAAAAAATGACCTTGATTTTAACAGTAAAAGACTGTAAAAATGCTGCGGTGAAAAACTGTCAATTGGTTTACAGAAAGTTTCCGTACTAGATACGGTGAATAACTGTAATAGATCTAACGGATCTTTATGGTAAAATACCATTAAATTCACAGTTTTTGGAAGTGAAAAATAACAATTCATTGTAAAAATTTACAGTGAAAAAACGTAAATTGACATTCCCACAATTCCCTGCGTGACACTTCACATTTGATATATTTTCGTTGAAATAACTCCGTTTCTTCTTAGTTTTTCTCATTTTTTTCTAATCAGTTATGTACATTAGGGTTTTATGTTACATCTAATGTTGTTAAATTAATGTTTATTGCATTTTTAAAATTTCATGCATGTTACCATGATGGTGTTTAGTGTGTGTGTGAATGACACTGTGTGCACCTTCTATTTATTAGTGTTGTCCTTCTCAGCTTGTGGAAAAGCTGCTTGTGATGAACTTTGATTCATCATGTGACTCTCATCACCACTGTGTTTGGTGACTGTCAGTGTATTATAAAGGTACAAAACAGATATTAGTACTTCATTAGGTTGGTAAATTAACATTATATCAGTTAATGAAATACATTATTTTACCGTAAATTTAACATTTTTTTTTTTTTTTACGTCGCTACTGTATTTTTTACGGTAAAGTTCTGGCAACCACAGCTGCTGGTTTTTTACCGTAAATTTTACTGGGATTTTTTTTTTACAGTGTACCCTTAAACCTACCCATACCACCAAAGCTTTCCCTAACCTTACCCGTACCCCACCTCAATAGCAGCAAAAGTGTTTTGCAATTCAATATGAACCCAATAAGTACACTGTACTTATTTTTTGATGTACGTACATAGTAGTTAAGACCACTTAATATAAAGTGGGACCAAACATACTTCTTGGTACTTATATGTTAGTGATTAAAGTCTATGCTCCAATGGAGCAAACCTGAGCAAAAATGTTATGTTAATGAAAAAAGAATAAAATTATGATTTTCGCTAAGGTTTGCATGCACAGATGTTAAGTACCCTGAAAAGGCAAAATGGTCAAACAGTCAGGTTTGACTCAGCTATGCTCAGATAATGTAAAAAGAAAAATGATGTGAAATTGATCAAAAGCTCAGCATGCAACTGGTTTTAAGTAAAAAACAAAGACTATTTAATATGACTGAATCAACCTGACATATAGGATCACATCTAAAAATAGTTAATTATAATAAAAATGCATGTCATGACTTTTTCCAGTGTGTGTAACTCAAGCGTGCCACACAAGTCCTGAAAAGTGAAGCCAAAGTGTCTCGATCGCCCTCAGGTGGTTCCAAAGATGGTTTCTGCCATTTTAGGCAGTTTTTATCACGCTTATGTTAGTTAAAGTGTTCGTTCTTTAAATAAGTTTAAGTTAGTTATTTGATGCTACAAAAATGCGGGTTTTGACGTCATGATTGACAGCTGAGATTGACAGCTTCTCTGAGCGAAGTCATCACTGAAGCACCAACAGACTTTTCTCTGGATCTTCGGGAGGAGATTGGAGCTTTAACTTTAATTGCTACATTTCCAGAACTGTTAATTTCACACCAACATAATGTTGTTCAGCAGTATTAACAACCAATTTTGCGGGAGTGTGGGCGGGACCTTGATATCGCGGCTCCACTACTGCGCAGACTCGGGCTCCAAGTTCACTATGCGCAGACTCGAGACTCAAGATGTCAGCGCCATATTGACACACTGGTGGCTTCAGTTCCTACAATGGAAGAGAGGGAAGGTGCATTGTCTATCTTTTTGGTGAAGCTCCATCTCCACTGAAATTGATCTAAAATTGGTCTGCAAATATGTTCAAGTTGTTGTGTCGTGCAGTAATTTTGCTTTCAATTTGATCGACTGGAAAACTGCCCCGTCAGACCTGGATAAATGACTACTTTTGCAGGGCTCACAAGAAATTCTTGATTTGCAGTAGAAAATGATCCAAACAGATGTACTTTTTAGAATGTAAAACAGTACATGTGTGTTTGGCCTTCACAGTGAGTTGTGTGTTTGTACATGTGCTTTGTGCCTTAATCACATTGATGGAAAGTCGATGGCTAATTTGCAATTTGTTACAGCAATTGAGTACCTTCTCTCTCTCTCTCTTACCTTGATCCTGAATTACTGCTGCACAGTTTCCAGTTAATCCTCCATAAAAAAAAAGAATGTGAAAACACAAAACAGCGCAGTGATAAGTATCACCAATGAGCTGTTCAGAGCCGAAGCCCTGCGGGAGGAACAATTCTCTCCCTCTCCGCGTCTCATCCCTCATTTTAGAAGCTCAGCGCTGCTCACTCATCCTGAACGGACTTGTTCCAGGAAGGGATGGCAGGATGGGGGCTTTGTCAAGGCCGAGTGTCAAAAAGAGGACCTGATTGAGACCAGGGGGTGTGGGGTAGGGATTGTACAGATATTTATCTTGATCTCTGTCCTGTCAATCAAGCTACACACACTGGAGACAGTCGATGGGAAGATGAGGGAGATAGCGTGAGTGGAGGAAGGACAGAGTGTGAGAAGTGAGAGGGAAATGTATATTGTTCATTTGACTGATGAATCAAGTAGAATCAAATAATGAAGGTTCATTCTGACAAACAAAATGGGCTATTAATACACCACCTCAAAAACTAAAAGTTTATGGTGCGTAATGCTGAAAAGAAAAATCATTCTGATACATAGAGTATTTACAAATACCAGCAATTAATAATAATGATGATAATAATAACATTGCCCGTCCTTCTCAACCCTGCACTGTAAAAAAATTATTTTCATGACTTTATCAGAACTTTTTTCTTTTGTTAAATCAACTTAGATAATTAATGTAGTTCAAATAACATAATATTTTGAGTTTCTGTTGATTAAACCAATCACCTCATCGTATTAACTCAAATTTTTCATTTCAATGAACTCAACAAGGCAGCCACTAGGTAACTTACTTTTTTAAGTTAAACCAACAATTCTTTTTTTTTCAGTGACTACTTAATAATGTGTTGCTTACTTTTTTTAGCTGACAAAAATTTTCAAATTACACATCCCTAACAGTGTTGTTATTGTTAACTAAAACTAAAATTATTAAAATGTGTTAATTTAAATAAAGACGAAATAAAATAAAATATAATTATTAGATGAAAAACGTTTAAGTTGAACTAATAAAGTTACCAAAACTGGTTGATTACTTAAGTTGAAGTAAAAAAAACCCCTAAAAAATTACTACCAAAATAAAAATGAAAACTGAAAATATTATTAAATATTATAATAAAAGCAATTAAAAATATTAATAAATGCTATAATAGTAGATATACAGTGCCCTCCACAATTATTGGCACCCTTAGTAATTATGAGCAAAGGCGGCTGTGAAAGTAAATCTGCATTGTTTATCCTTTTGATCTTTCATTCAAAAAATTCACAAAATTATAACCTTTCATTTAAGGAAAACAGTTGAAAGTAGGGGGAAACTCACATTATGAAATAAATATTTTTCTCCAATACATGTTGGCCACAATTATTGGCACCCCTAGAAATTATTATGAGTAAAATATCTCTGAAGTATATTCCCATTCATATTTACATTTTACACCAGGGTGATCATGAACAGCCATGACTTCCTGCTCCACAGGAGAATAAACATGAGGAAACACAGAGGCCAAATTTCCTTAATCATTCATCACAATGAGTAAAACCAAAGAATATAGTTCTGATGTGCAGCAAAAGATTGTTGAGCTTCACAAAATAGAAAGTGGCTGTAAGAAAATAGCTGAAGCATTGAAAATCCCCATTTCCACCATCAGGGCAATAATTAAGAAGTTCCAATCAACTAAAGATGTTACAAATCTGCCTGGAAGAGGACGTGTGTCTAAATCATCCTAATGCGTGGTGAGGAGGAGAGTTTGAGTGGCCAAAGACTCTTCAAGGATCACAGCTGGAGAATTGCAGAGATTAGTTGAGTCTTGAGTCTCAGAAAGACCGTCTTCTATGGTCAGATGAAACTAAAAAAAGAGCTTTTTGGCAGCAAACCCACCAGATGGGTTTGGTGCACACATGGATAAAACATACCCCATGCCCACGGTTAAATATACTGCTGTATCTTTAATGTTGTGGGCCTATTTTTCTGCTGGAGGTCCTGCACATCTTGTTCTGATACATGGTATCATGGATTCTATCAAATACCAACAGATGAAAAATCAAAACCTGACCACTTCTGCTAGAAATCCAATAATGGGCCATGGTTGGATCTTCCATCAGGACAATGATCCAAAACAAACATCAAAACCAAGACAAAAATGGGTCACTGAGCACAAAATGAAGCTTCTGCCATGGCTATCTCAGTCCCCTGACCTGAACCCTAAAGAAAATGAGTGGAGTGAACTGAAGAGAAGACGCACCAACATGGAGCTGGAATCTGAAGGATCTGGAGAGATTCTGCATGAAGGAATGACCTCTGATCTCTCCTCAGGTGTTCTCCAAACTCATCAGGCATTATAGGTGAAGACTCAGAGCTGTTATCTTGGCAAAAGGAGGTTGCAAAAAGTTTTGAATAAAAGGGTGCCAATAATTGTGGCCAACGTGTTTTGGAGAAAAACATTTATTTCATAATGTGAGTTTCCCCCGTACTTTAAATTATTTTCCTTAAATGAAAGGTTATAATTTTGTGAATTTTTTGAATGAAAGATCAAAAGGATAAACAATGCAGATTTATTTTCACAGCTGCTTTTGCTCATAATTACTAAGGGTGCCAATAATTGTGGAGGGCACTGTAAATAACTCTCTGGATGACTCAAGAATATTAACAAATATTAATTGCAACTATAAAAGATAGATTTTTGTTTTGAACAGCCACATTAACCACAATAACCCCTGCAGACAGGGTTCATATCTCCTCTACAAAGCATGCAGGTACAGTCTGACCTTTACAGAAGGAGGTGCAGGTCCACATGGAGGTTCAGGTCATTCATCTTGGAGGTGGAGAGCGGTTTTCGCTCATTTCAGAGAAGGGGCAGTTGGTGCAGTGGTGCAGGATTGATGTTTTTATAAACCTTCACTCAGCAAAGGTGCTAGTGGTTCATCATTTTCCCCTAATTGCACCGTCTTGAACTGTGGTGTGTGCACCAGTTAAGTCAGCCGATGTGTGTGTGAAAGAGAGAGCGTTTTTTTTTTCTTTTTTCCAAGTGGATTAAATACCTATGTGAAGCATTTATCCTCATAAGGGAGTGATAAATGCGTGCGTATGTGGATTTATTTTCTCTCTTTAAACCCCTCATCACATTCAGCCACTCAGTTCACTGAACCTGGTCTAACAACATTCTGGTCCCTCAATACCAAGAACAAAAACCCTTTGGTGTTTCTTCCACAAGCACATTAGTTCGAGAACAGCTGACCCAAATTGAAGTGCTTGGCTGAAACCACATGTCCATTGTGGATGCGTTTGGAATTCTCTGTGCGGCCGTATCCCAAATGGCTGTTGGTTTTCAGACAGTAGAGCAGATTAAGTTGATTTAGAATTGAATTGCTTGCACAAAATTTAATTTACTGCATACATCTGGCTGAAGAGCCCACATCACAAGCGAACACACACAGATTCTGTTTGATGTGCAGTGTTATCTGTTTAGAGAAAGTGACAATTTTCAACAATGATAATAAAAATGTTTCTTGAGCAGCAAATAATCATAATATTAGAATGATTTCTGAAAGATCATGTGACACTGAAGACTGGAGTAATAATGCTGAAAATACAGCTTTCAAATCACAGGAATAAATATTTAGTAACACTTGACTTAAAACCTTTATATATAATGCATTATAACAATATTTTTAATGCATTATTAATGCTTTGTAATGGACCTTGCAATGCATTGTATGGTCTAATAATGCATTATATAATACAAACCTTTATAAAGTATATTGCATTAGAACACATGACAAATTATCTGCAATTATTATAATGTGTTTTAACTTTGGTTACAGGTATTTACGAAAACATATAATAATTATAATGTACTTTATGAATACCTTTATAATGCATTATACATAAAGGCTTTAAGTAAAGTGTTACCAAATATTTTTGTGGCACACACACACACACACACACACACACACACACACACACACACACACACACACACACACTTGACATTTGACTTGACATTTGATATTCAACAGCATTCTTGACATTTATTCAACAGTGCTTCTGATCTGCCTGCATTGACACTATTCTTTAAGAGCTGATGTATAGCCAAAATTTACGTACCAGTTATCAATGTAAAGCTGCTTTGACACAATCTGCATTGTAAAAAGCGCTATATAAATAAAGGTAACTTGACTTGACTTGACTTGACACCCCCCCCCCCCCAACACACACACACACACACACACACACACACACACAATACATATAAAAACTAAATTGCCCCCACAGTAAAATGTCAGTAGTCCAAAATATTAAAGGGTTAGTTCACCGAAAAATGAAAATAATGTAAATTATTATCCTCATGTCGTTCCACACCTTCGTTCATCTTCAGAACACAAATTAAGATATTTTTGATGAATTCCGATGGCACAGTGGGGCCTCTATTGAGAGCAAAGCCATTCAAACTCTCAAGATCCATAAATGTACTAAAAAAATATTTAAATCAGTTCATGTGACTTAAGTGGTTCTAATATTATAAAGCGACAAGAATACTTTTTGTGCGCCAAAAAACAAAATAACGACTTTTCAACAATATCTAGTGATGGACGATTTCAAAACACTGCTTCATGAAGCTTTACGAATCGAATCAGTGAATCAGTGAATCAGTGAGTGCACGTGATTTCATCAGTTTAGCCGTTTGATAGGAGATCCGAATCACTGATTTGACACAAAAGATTCATAAAGCTCAGAAGCTTCATGAAGCAGTGTTTTGAAATCGGCCCATCACTAGATATTGTTGAAAAGTTGTTATTTTGTTTTGGCAGATACTATTTGCACCTCAGTATTTTTGTACATTAAGAGGATGCAATAATATCGTGCCATAAAGTGTAAATGATTATATTTATTACAAATATTAAATGGATGCTACCTTATTGGGAGAGTAAAATCCCTAACCCTACCCAATAAATACTTTTATTAAACACTCGTTAGGCAGTGTGTGATACGTGATGGGAAAATGCACAAGAACAAGCTCGGCAAAAGGCGGATAAGAACCCGTGTCGATCGCGTTAAAAGCCAAGTATGCGAGCCTTACTCGCTACTACCTTACTCGCTATATTGCGCCACTGAATTCCGCGCATCTGTTTTTAAACTTGAGTGGCCCAACCAGACATTGGTGGGCGGAGCTAGTGTAAATAGCGTTTGCCAACAAGGGACGCTATTTGCACTTAGTGTAAATAGACACTCCGAAAAGGAAGAGATAAACTGTAATATAATTACAGATGACACTTGGAATGTATTTTGTAATTATTTGAAAAGGTTAAATAAACAGATGCCACATTTACATTTATCGCTACTACGTCAAGTGGCTAAAATTAGAATCAAGTGGAAACTAGTAGAACATCATTAAAAAAAAGGTGTTTGGTCATAAGCTTTGAAATGCATCAAAAGAGCCTTTTGAAGGTTGTTGAGACTTCTCCAAACTGATGCATTGTTGTTGTTCTTTAAATTATATCACCTTCACTCATAAATATGTCCAGAATGAGTTCAATAAGACCATGTTGAAAAAGGACAAACCTTTTCACTGTGGGTACTTTTTCACAGCACTAAATTGAATTGAATTCTTTCTTGAATCTGCTTACAGCCTATTAGTTCTCACTTTAAAAAAAACAAATGCATGCCTCTTCTGGCTCTCTGTTTTAAAAATATCCCAGAATTCTCTCTCCACCCTTTTACCTAACACTTTAATTTCAATTCACACGCACACATTCTCAAATCTCTTGTGCGTTCAGACTAAAAGCTCTGTCTCCCCTCAGTAAATACTCTCAAATCGCTCATGGATTTTATCTGAATCTAGCGTTTCTCACCTCTCTCTGACATCTCGTAGGAAAGTGTGAGTATGTGTGTGTGTTAGACATCCACAGGCACATAAAGCAGTGCTCGATTTAGCTCAGTCAGCTCTACAGATATTAACACAATTTACACAGTTATAGCAATGCAACCACTAGGATCAACGTGAAGCAACCACAGAAGGACACAGAGTCACACACACACATTCATAAAAAGCGAGAGCATGTGCCCTTGAGTGAAGTGCAGTATATAAACCCAATATTCCCGCTGGCCCAGTTTAAAAACAGGCAATCAATGAAAACTGACCTGTTCATTTGAAAGCGAGGAGGTATGACCCAGCATTTTGCCCTCTGAGTGTGTGAATCTCTCTCTCCATCTCCTTCTTGATAAGGCCATAATGAAACGTGCCGTTATAAAACAAAACGAGTTGGTCCAGAGGAGAGAAAATGAGTTCTTTGATGGAGTTCCACAGGGGCGAGATCATAGGACGTCTATATGAGAAAGATCAGATAACAACCTCAGCAAAGCACAGAAAGAGACATGAGGAGGAGAAATGAAGCTCTTTAATGTGCAGTTTTCTGTGTCGGTCAAAAAAGTTTCTTTTTGCAGAATCATACTGGTTGTACTTTTGCACATCCAATTACAATGAATGGGGACAAAAGTAATAAGGCACTATAAAAGTATCATAAATGTAGTATGCACAATACTCAAAATCTTCTGAAGCCCATACTGCAGCTTTGTGAAAAAGACACACATTTAAAGGGATAGTTCACCCAAAAATGAAAATTTGATGTTTATCTGCTTACCCCTAGGTCATCCAAGATGTAGGTGACTTTGTTTCTTCAGTAGAACACAAATGATGATTTTAAACTCCAACCGTTGCCGCCTGTCAGTCATATAATGCATGTCAATGGGAACTTCGTCTATAAGAGTAAAAAAAAAACATGCACAGACAAATCCAAATTAAACCCTGTGGCTCGTGACGACACATTGATGTCCTAAGACACGAAACGATCGGTTTTTGTGCGAGAAACCATACAGTATTTATATCATTTTTACCTCTAAAACACCACTATGTCCAACTGCACTGCACATCCGGTGTGTGAGGTCTGAACGCACTCTGACAACGGAAGTGATCTCTCGCACTCATTGATGTATACGGGCGCGGTTTCCAAGAATTTGCTTTATCTGTGAACAACTCTAAAGTGAAATTAACTCCTTAAAAGAGCTCAGAGTACAGTTTGCTGTGTGCACTTAAAATGTGCATTGTGAATGCAAAGGGTGCAAAGTTCACATAAAAAATAGCGATTACATCAAAAACAGTAAAATGACAGAATGAGGGATAACTTTTTCAATGATCACCAAATACACAAAGAAAACTGAATGTCATCCTTTTGTGCTAAAATGATGACTGTATGGTTAAATGCAATTCTAACTGACTGTCATGAGTGGTTACAATAAACCAAAATACAAGCACAAAGGAGAATTAGGTGAACTTTGAAGATTAAACAAACTACTAACGAGAACAGACAAAGAACAACTGAAACTGAGGACTATATACACACAGAATAACTGAGGAAGGAAACAAGAGACAGGTGGTGCTAATCAATCAAACAATGAGTAACTATGACAACAAATGCAAAAACAGGAAACATTGAGAAACAAAATAACACTGTCACTGCAGTGTTAATTTTGGCAGCCATTTTTGATTTACACTCTCTACACTTTCTCGTGGTTGCCAGATAGCAATGATTAAGTAAAAAGTGTTCTTTTAACAGAAAAGCTCTGATAGGGGTTTAAATTCTGGAAATCTGGCAACCGTAAGCGTGACCGCTCGTAAAGACAGTCTGTAATGTTTTGTGTCCTTTATTCGACAAAAACAAAAAGTGATTTCCAAAGTGATTGGTCTTTTAGCCACATTTCAGTCTCGTCTTTTTTCGTCGTTTCGTCTTTTTTCATCGTAGTTTTAGTCACGTTATAGTTAAATAAAATTGGTGTCGTCTCTCATCGTCTCGTCTTAGTCATGGAAAAAAGGTCGTCAACGAACATTTTTCGTCATAGTTTTCGTTAACGAAATCAACACTTGTGTCACTGTGCCCAAAATCAAATACTTCCTTATGCTACTATATAGTATGCGAAAAAGTATGCCAAAAGAGTAGTATGTCCGAATACATAGTATTAAAAAAAAATGTAAATGAAAAGTACTAGAAGACCTACTATTTCCAGCGAGATTTTTAAGGGTGCATTCGATGGACAATTTACTATCCTATGAGGCCATGGGAAGGGATTTCATGAATGGTTTTTTCGTGGCACATGGCACTGCTTGTGTCTGATGTAGACACTGTGTAAGGGGTCGTTTACACAACACTGTTTTCAACTAAAAATGGAAAACTTTTTAAGCATTTACATGACAACAGTGTTTTGAGGGCCTGAAAAAGCATACTTCTGAAAATGGATTTAAACACTCTAAAAAATGTTGGGTTAAACATGGACAAAACCAGGGATTGGGTTATTTTCACCCAACCATTTTTTTCAACCAATTTTGGATTTATTTTTTTAGTCAGCAATATAGTAATATAGTAAAAGGCATGTTTTTGCTCACCCCCAAATAGGGGCAAATTTGTGGGGTATTTTAAGCTGAAACTTGACCAGACCAGAGACTTATATTACATCTTGTTAAAGAGGGCATAATAGGTGCCCTTTAACCCAACCTGCTGGGTTTGTCTATATTTAACCCAACTTGGGTTGTTTTTAGCCCAGCATTTTTTAGAGTGAAATTGCAAGTTTTTGAAAATTATACTGTTATCGTCTTCGTGTAAACTACAAAAACGAGTATTTGTGAAAATGTTGATGACACGCGCATTCAGTATTACATGTTCAGTCTATAGGCACGTAGTTTTTCTTTACAAATATCGCCAACTACTGGCCTGGCATGAATAATACAGCATATGTGAAAAAAAAAAGGCGCAAAGGAAAACTTTCCCATTTTTACTACATTGTTGTTGCATGACTATACCCTAAAACAATAACTGAACGTGACATTAATATTTTGAAATATTACAATATAAAATAACTATTTTAAAATGTTATTTATTCATGTGACGTAAAGCTGAATTTTCACATGATCCTTCAGAAGTCATTCTAATATGCTGATTTGCTGCTCAAGAAACATTTCTTATTATTCTCAGTGTTGAAAACACTTAAAATGGACCAAAAAAATGAATGCGCTCTTTGTTTGACTCAGTCCCATTTAAGTGGACTCAACTCTTAAAATTTCAGGGGAGGATTTTAAAATGTGTTGAAAGCACATGACTCATATTACTGAGCCCAAAATATGTCTCATGGTGTATTTGTTTAATTTAAACGGCCCCATTTGCTCAATTTCATGAAGAGTGCCAATACGTCTTAAGTTGCCTTTAGACTTCATTAATCTGCATTAATCTGACGGCAGACTGTTGAAAGAGAGAGCGAGAGAGAGAAAGAAATAGAGAGAGAGAGAGAGAGAACTGCCTTAGGGTCTGACGTCTTGCTAGTACAGCTTCAATCTGTTCTTTATTCTGATTGCTACATGAATTTGCTAGTGCATGTTTGTGTAATAGGTACGACATTTCAGGATGAGATACAAGACGTTTCTCTTCTTTTTTTGTATCAGCCGACTCGTACAATCACTTACAGCGTTTTCAAAGTGCTTACATGTGATGTACAGGTGTCTTAGGCATAAATCATACTCAGTGCAAGTATTTGAACACAGATACACAATAATATAAACATGTCACTGCAAGAGTTATTGTGATTAAAGACTGAAAGGGCACATTAATAAAAAAAAAAAGATGTGCACAGGTAAATAATTTATAATAAATACTGCAATATTCCATTAAAAACAAGAATTATCAGTTTTGATATCATGGTGACTAAGTAAATGGGTTGCAAACATGTACTCTGATACCATCATGATGCTCTGGTCAAGCATTTGTGTCTACATTTGCATTCTGACGCAGTATCTCTTTGGCCCTAGATTGTCTGTGCTTGTGTGAGACAGCGAGATTTTAAAGGCTTAAAGCGTCAGTCAAAGAATGTAAATGCACAGCCAAAAAGCATCTATAAATGTGTATCTGTGTGTGCGTGTGTATGTGTGAATCACAGGGCATTTTGTTATAATACAGCTTTACAGACCTGATATGAGCTGACAGGTGTAGCTAAGTGCAGCTAAACGGCACGTATAACACAGGGACAGCAAGAAAGAGAATTGCATAAACACAGACATTTTATGCAGTGCGCATAGTCTTTTGATTAATGCAGGGTATGTGCGTGAGTCATTATTCAGTAGCAGCATGTTAGTGACATGGTCATGTGATCACAGGAGGTCATTACGATGCTGGGACGTAGATTTAGATATTCTGAATTCCACAGCAGAGATCCAATCAATAGCCATGAACTGTTAGTAGGTCGCCACCCCTCTGATCAGCATTCAGTACAAGATGCAGCTGCAACGAGGAAATAAGAGAGAGGATGCATCTCACAGAAGAGGATGCATCTCACATATATATATATATATATATATTTTTTTTTTTTTTTTCATTGGCTCATTATATACATGACAATCAAGTAGTTCTTATTATCTATGTTTTATTCCTCCTAGGCCTTTCAATCCACCAAACTCTGCCCAGTCCTTCAGGCTGTTCTGATATGCTTTCTTTTTTCTAACTGATTGAATCTATGTTTTTTTTAAGCACCCAATAACACCATTACGCACTATTGCACTACTCAACAATACAGAACAGTATTTTCAAGTTTACTTAAAAACACTATAATATTTTCAAGGGGCAGTCGTGGCCTAATGCAAACCTGAAGGTTGCAGGCTCGATTCTCAATTGACTGAAGTGCCCTTGAGCAAAGCACCAAACCTCCAGTCGCTCCCTGGGCGCCACAGCAAAATGGCTGCCCACTGCTCCTGGTGTGTGTGTTCACGGTTTGCAGTGTGTGTGTTCACTACTTCTAATGTGTGTGGATTGCACACATGCAGAGGACAAATTCCGAGTATACCATACTTCACCTGGCACTTTCACTTTTTATTCGATGTATTGTTTACATAAATAAAAAAAAAAAATTTACAATCTTTTACATTACAGCCAGTCAAGTAAGCCATTAACAGTCCTAGATATATAGATGCGTGACCCTTTAGAATGCAAAAGAACAATATTAATGAATTACATTATTAATAATACATAATTTAATAATTTATAAATTAATTTGTGACCCTGGACCACAAAACCAGTCATAAGTCACACGATATATTTGTATCAATAGCCAACAATACATTTTATGGGTCAAAAATAACGATTTTTCTGCCAAAAATCATTAGGATGTTAAGTAAAGATCATGTTCCATGAATATATTTTGTAAATTTTCGTGAGTGGATATGTATAGCTAAAGACTTTATTTGGACAACTTTAAAGGCGATTTTCTCATTTTTTTCATTTTTTCAAATCGTTGTATCTCGACCAAATATCGTCTTATCCTAACAAACCATACATCAATGGAAAGCTTATTTATTCAACTTTCAGATGATTTATAAATCTCAATTTCAAAAAATTGACCCTTATGACTGGTTTTGTGGTCCAGGGTCACATTTTTAAAGCACACTCTATTATTATTATTACTGTAGTGTAGTCTATTTATTAATAACGGAGACTGTATTAATAATGTTTGTGTGTGTACGTGTGTCGTTGCTGTCGGGTGGAAACCTTGTAACAAAATGCTACAAAATATGCTACTTCAGGAAAATGGAAGCGAGCGAATTTAAGACATACATGTTTTGTCCATCAGTAGTAAGGCAGTAAGTGCATCACATTACGTTAACAACGTACAAAGCCAAAATCTCATGTTACTGAAGATGCAGTGCTACGCACAGGCTATTTTTATACAGCTTTGGCTATGACTCGACAGCAAATGCTTAGACACTTCTCCACTCCTCAAATACATAAAACATTGACCTTTACATAGTGTTTCTTGAGTAAAGAAAATGCTGAAATTATTCATAGAACCAGTTATTTATTTACCCTTTGCGTTGCAAACAATCAGTCCAAACTGTGCGCACTTCATTCATGATAGATGTGGGTGGAGTTATTAGATTTTACTGACAGTTTGAAGAGCCAATAGAGTTACAAGGTTAGGTCACAAGCTTTTTTAAATACTTTTCATTGGTTCAACCCACAGACAGACCCTGCAGTCCAATGTGCATACTATCCACCCTAAATAGTATTGAATAATACTAGTGTCACATAATATTTAGGATGGATAGTATGCACATTGAGACGCAGGCACACATAAAGGGTGACTAACAGTAATGATTTAGGGAGAAAAAAAACGTAAAAGGTATACATATTTTTATGACAGTAATTTTTTTTTTCAAAATGTATAAAAAAAAATGTATGTATATATAGCCTATGTAATGTAAATATGTATATATTGATCTCTAAATTCTTTTATTGATAAAGCATTCCAAATATTAGAATGCTTTACATTTTCATCATGCCTTGAAACCATTTTTAAACTTTCAGGCAAAGCTTCACCACACCAACATTTTTCTAGTTTGTCTAGTTCTATCATACTAAACCAGAGAAGATTCGAATGACAACATGTCTCGCACATACACCAAATACAGTTATATTTATAGTACGCCACATCTGCTGGAAACTCTACTGTATTTCGCTAAAAGCACTTCATCTCTGACCACATGTGCCTGACTTCAAGCAGTGTGTGATGGGGTGTCTCGAGTGTAATCACATCAAACACAAACACACTTGATCTGTTCCCTGCGGTCTGGGTATTTTGATATTTCAAAACACACTGTGCTCTTTGGTGTGAACCGTCCTATTTTGTCTGTGTGTGTGATTATTTAGCATCCATATTTACTTGTTTAAGTGTGAATATATACACACAAGCTCTACTTTACAGCATATGTCCACATGCTGACCGTGTGTGTGTGTGTGAGTGTGTTTGATGCATCACACTGACGTCAGTCATTTAGTTTTGCCCTGAAGCTTCATCTGTTCTGGAAAGTGTGTGTGTGTGTGTGTGTGTGTGTTTGCAGCCCCGGTGACATTTACAGAGTGTGTGGCAGTATGGGGGAAGCCTTTTGTGATGTTTTCATTCAGATAATGATGAGAGATGAAATCCAGAAATCTGATATAGGGATAGATTTACAAATCTGACCACACTGAAGGCAGCAATAAGAAATTGAATCGAACACATTCTAGTTTTAATTTCATATTTTTAACAGGTCACATGCCACATCAATCTGTTTATGACGACAAAGGCCTAAAACGAATATGTGAACACAGCTTCTAGCAAACTCGAAATCACATATTGCTGCGTTCAGAAATGTGTCTGAATGCAATCCATAATCCATTAGTTGAACTGTTGACATGTTTATAACCAGAAAGCATGCTAAACATATAACCTACACTGTAAAACCGAACAGTGAAATTAACTAAATTAAATGAGTTTGTTTCACTCAAATAATAATGAAGGTTCATTGTACTGTAGAAAAAAGTTGCATGAACTCAAAATTTCATTGTAGTAAGCTGAACTTAATATGATTGAGTTGAGCTGCAGCAGATTTCTAATTCCCAGCATGCTTTGCGTCAGACCATATAAATAACTGTTGAAATTAAGTGTTATTTTGTGTGTTTTTGCACAAGATTAACATATGAAGATATAAGTTAATGTTTAATGTTGTGTTATGTTGGGATTCAGGGGGGTTCTGTTATGTTAGTTTTAGGGCTACCACTGTGGTGAAGAGAAGAGCCTGTGGTTAGGTTGAGGATGTGCTGCAAAACATTCAAGACCACATATGTTGTTTGATTACATATATGCAAGTGTGTAATGACAGTCTCACTGATAGTTATAATAGCATGTGTTATTTGCTATGTAACATTTAACCAAGATCTGAATGTGATCTTTATGTAAATTAACTGTATGTAATTAACATTATGGTGAGTTGGGATAGGGATGCTGGTGACGGGATTGTTAGTGAGAGACACCTGTGCACCACACTGGCCTTGATCCGCTTCCATGGCTCTCAGCCCCGCCCCACTTGTCACAAAAATTTTAAGTTCTACCAACTTTAAAAAAATGAGTTAGTTTACTTAAATGTTTTGAGGTAATAAGTTTCCTCAAATGTTTTGAGTATTGGGTTTTACAGTGTACTTAAAGCACCCCTGTGGTGAAAATCAAGTTTTTTGTTGTTTATATGTTTTTTTTTTTTTTTTTTGCAAATTCATAAATCAACACCGTTGCTGAGTATTTTCTCTTTAAAACTGCAGTGAGCTACAGGTTCAAAAACACAGTTTGAAGTCGCTGGTGTTTCTTACGGTCATAAACTATCTTGAAAGTAGCTAAAACTGGTAGTTAAATGTCACTAGATGTTCACTGATCTATATAAACATGAATATAGATCAGTGGGCAAAATAAGAATCTAGATAAGGTTTGTCCAAGAATTTGCTAGATTTGTCTCTAAACTTTTTAAAAAAAAAAGTCTCAAAAGGGGCGGTGAAGTCACTAAATCTAGTGACAAAATCACTAAATTGGCTGCAAAATCATGTTATGATTTATATAATTTAAAATGCGTTATAATGACCATTAATGTCTTTTAAATTACATGTTTCATATACCATGTAGTATATAACTGAAGCTACAGGTTGTGAAATCAAGCATTTCTTGTTCTTACTATTTTTTAGTTAATTTACATTCTTGCATAGCATACATCTACCTGATTAGCCTGCTATAGCTTAGCTTTTATTATATTAGGTATGTTTTTTGCTTCCAATATAGTTCCTAATTACATGTTTCAAATTAATGATGTTTGTGTGTACTTAGCATGACAATTAATTTATTAAAATCTATAATAGTAATATTATATAATAGCCTATACCACATGTTTCCAGTTTGTTTTATTAGGCAATGCATTCGTAATCGTTTAATACTATTTCAAGCATGTTGTTTGTGCACTTAATGTAATGAACATCATACAGTAGTGAAATAGATTATAATTAGTCAAGACATCACGATCAGGCATTACCGCCTGGGTCCTAAAGGAGACCTGATTCCTGGGGGGACTCGATTTCTCATGACACCCACCGGCAGGCTTTAACATATCATTAACTACGACCGCTCTGAAGCAAGGGAGTCTCAAGGTTATCCTGGTATATTTTTCTGTTAATATGAAAAATTGGGTAGATTTAACAATATGGCAGGTGTATGATGTATATTATTATCTTATGATGAACTATATGCACTTCTCCACTGATGTTCTGAGTTGTTCAAAGCGTTTGTAAGGATACTGATTGTTAGAAGGCAGCTGTCTGACTCTGACATGGTTTGTGTAACATTAGCAACACATTATTAGCTATTTGATAACATACACTCTAAAAAATGCTGGGTTAAAAACAACCCAAGTTGGGTTGAAAATGGACAAACCCAGCGATTGGGTTGTTTTAACCCAGTGGTTGGGTTAAATGTTTGCCCAACATGCTGGGCAGTTTTATTTAAACCAACTATTGTTTAAAAATTACTATATGGCTGGCTTAAAATGAACCCAAAATAGCTGGTTTATTTTTAAAATTAAAAACCAGATGCAATTAGAGGCAACAATAATAATCAAAAGGTGAACATTTATTAATAAGCAATTTAATAAATGTTTATTGTTTAATAATTATTCATTGAACATTAATAAATGTTCATTTCCAACATACTTTGGATTAATTTTAATTAAGCAATACAGTAATTTTTAAACAATAGTTGAGTTAAATAAAACTAATCAGCAGGTTGGGCAAACATTTAACCCTACCGCTGGGTTAAAATAACCCAATTGCTGGGTTTGTCCATTTTTAACCCAACTTGGGTTGTTTTTAACCCAGCATTTTTTAGAGTGCAGTCAAGCAAAAGGATAATCATATTAATTATCGTTATGTGTACGATGTTGTAAAGAGCGATACCATTGTGCAGCGTTTACCTTAGTAAGTTGACCGAGTGGATCTCTGAGTTCGTGCGAGCGAGTGGAGGCGGGGCTAATTAGCATATTATTCATAGATCTGTGTATACTAAATGAAGCAAGGGTGTAGAGTTACATTCAAGCTATTTTAGGCTTGAAGAATTTTTTTTCACAGGAACGTCATTTTGGTGATCAAAGATGAATTTTAATGGATAAATTTATTGACTACAGGGGGACTTTAACAGCAGGACTGCATGCTTGCAACATTTGTTTTAGCTACGTATTAGTGTGGAGTCTTTTTGCATCACATACAGCAAATTGCATGGTGATTACAATAAAAAAAAATAACAAAAAAATTCTTGCAAAACTATTGTGTTCCCCCAAGAAACTTATACTGAAATAATTTTCCCTACCACCTCATATTATTTCCAATATTTCCAATCCCATATTAAACACAAAAGCATTGATTTTTTTCCTCCCATGTATTGGGCTCCATACTTTTCATATTTTGCAAATAGGAATATAAATGGAAGAGCTTCAACCTGTGTAAACAGGTAAACAGGAATATTGTTTTATTTATAATAGGATCAATAGTGTTTGCAGTGCTTATAAACCCTGGTTGCTGTCACACACACACACACACATACACACACAAAATCACACGTAGATACACCTCCTTCTGCGTTTCGGGACTGTACTTGGCAGCTGTCAGGTTCATTAGAATTCAAGAGAGGGATCATAGATGGAAAGGGATCCTTTTTTTTCAGAAGAAGAATGACAAGAGAGTACAATAGATTGCATTCATGTGCAGATGACAGCAGAAAGACAGACACAGAGAGGCGAGGACGGAAAACAGACCTATGATCATGACCTATGATCTGTTTGCTGAACTGTGAGTGTGTGGATGTGCAATTAAAATGTCTGTGTCAATTCCAATAGGTGATCAATATCAGTTCATCCATCAAAATATCCACACAAACACCCCCCAGGGACAAAACTTTGTGTGTGCAAGTTTAAAAAATAGTCATGTGTTTTCAAGGTATTCCTCAGCTGGGCAACTTGAAAAGACAGAAAAAACAATGTGCGTTAAATTGCGATTGTGTCTCAGTGTAAAGAATATCAAGGACAAAAGCACAAATGAAGTTGGTTGCGTTAAGAAACGTGTACATTTATTGTATGGTTAGGTGGTTTTCAAAATTCTTTGTATTCAGCTTCAACATGTAACTTTGCCCATGTTTATGCTACAGATTTAAAATGATACCTCAGCTTGTTGAGGATTTTCAAATAAATTCAGTGAAAAAATCTCATATGCTAACATCAAAGAAGTCATATCTAGAGACCAGAAAATCAGGCTTGAGCCAGAAGGAAATCACCCAGAAACCACATGGAATACCCACAGCACACTGGCATTATTATTATTATTTTATTCAGAAAATATATGGGTCACTGACAAACAAAGCTTCAAAAACGGTGCTTAAAAATCTTTTCAAAACTGATGTAATGCAAATTTTGGATTCATGAACTCAAACGGTTGTATGTATATAGTTGTACCACCTGACATGGAAAGTGTACCAACCTACACATACTTGAAATGAGCCGTTTTTACCAGTATTTGAGAGAGATCTACAAACTTTTTCACTTCACAAGGATCAGTTAGGGTCCTCTGGATGATGTATCGTCATGTTTACTGTTATTGTAGTTGTGCCACCCTGACATTTGAGAATATACAATTGCTGGTAACAACAGCTGTAAAAAAATAACGTTTATAAAATTTGTTTCAAAATGATGACACAGTATTTATTTTTTTAATTTTGTATTATTATTCACTGTAAAAAAAATCCCAGTAAAATTTACGGTAAAAAAACGGCAGCTGTGGTTGCCAGAACTTTACCGTAAAAAATACAGTAGCAACGTAAAAAAAAATCTGTTAAATTTACGGTAAAATAACGTATTTCATTAACTGATATAATGTTAATTTACCAACCTAATGAAGTACTAATATCTGTTTTGTACCTTTATAATACACTGACAGTCACCAAACACAGTGGTGATGAGAGTCACATGATGAATCAAAGTTCATCACAAGCTGAGAAGCACAATACTAATATATAGAAGGTGCACACAGTGTCATTCACACACACACTAAACACCATCGTGGTAACATGCATGAAATTTAAAAAATGCAATAAACATTAATTTAACAACATTAGATGTAAAATAAAACCCTAATGTACATAACTGATTAGAAAAAAATGAGAAAAACTAAGAAGAAACAGAGTTATTTCAACGAAAATATATCAAATGTGAAGTGTCACGCAGGGAATTGTGGGAATGTCAATTTACGTTTTTTCACTGTAAATTTTTACAATGAATTGTTATTTTTCACTTCCAAAAACTGTATTTTACCGTAAAATTACATTAAATGTACCGTTAGATCTATTACAGTTATTCACTGTATATAGTACGGAAACTTTCTGTAAACCAATTGACAGTTTTTCACCGCAGCATTTTTACAGTCTTTTACTGTTAAAATCATGGTCATTTTTTACAGTGTTTATTTGTTTGGACAGTTGCACCACCTGACATTTCGATAAGAAAACATAAAATAATATGTATTATTCAAATGTACTAAAAATTAATTCAAACTAAATAGGTTTTATAGAATAAAGTGATATATGTCATGAATTTATCTAATTATTTCAAAAGGAAATAATGCACCTGGACACAAAAATATGCAGTTATGTAACGGACCCATATATATATATATATATATATATATATATATATATATATATATATATATATATATATATATATATATATATATATTAGTTATATTATATTATAGTATATTCTCAAATGTCAGGGTGGCACAACTGCAATAACAGTAATGATGACAATGCATCATCCAGAGGACCCTAACTGATCCTTGCGGCAGAGTGAAAAGGTTGGTACACTTTCCATGTCAGGTGGTACAACTACAGTATATATACACCGATATAACATTTCCCAACAATGCTCTTGTCTCAGGTTTAGTTAATAAGCAGAGAGTATATAAATTCCAGGAGTCAGCAGAGAGAATCTGCTGCTGTCAGATGTTATTGACTACAGAAAATCAGTCAGAAGGGGAAGGATGTCAAACTTCATTGCTTTTCCGTTACCCAGCAAATCCTCCCTTCCCGCCAAACAGATACATGCACTTACATCTGAATGATTTATATCCCAGCATACAAACTTGAACAAGATCACATAATTTCTCATGTAAATGATGCGGAGGGGGAGGGGGGGACTAAAAGGTCTCTATTACGCAGATTAGTGCGCAAAGACACACACACACACACACACACATAGTCTGTAGTTTGCTGCTAACCACATCTGAGGCTTTTTGTAGTGTGTCAGGCACATCAGGGCCAAATATTTCCCCTACTGTGATATCGCTAATGGCTAATGCACCAGAAACACACAGAGGCACACATATTCCACACAGACAAACATACACATACAGTCTGTCCCACTGGGACAGCATTAGCCCTGCGGCTAACCGGGCCAATATGAACCATCTGCCTCACCAGCTCAAAGTTTGAACTAACTGATTCCCAATGCATGACGAGATGTAAAAAACTCTCTAGTGAAATATATTATGATGTTATGGGTGCTCCAAACTTCAATGAAACTGTGGTTGTATGTCAGGCTAACCAAGCTAAACCCTGCTGAAAAAAATAGCACAGACCAAATACGCAGGTTTAGTCAAGCTTAAATGACCAAGTTAAATGACCAGCTGCAACCATATTATTGCATAATAATGTAAAAAGAATGTTTTGGCCACTTGCATGCCTCATTTTTGCATGGCTGCACTATTCAAACTGGTACAATAAGCAGCTTAAGCTGGTGCCATTGCCTGTCTACTACTGCATCAAGGTCATTACTGACAAAAATGCTTACTGACGGAATTTTTTGCCAAAAAGACCAAAAAGATGCATCATGACGATAACTACATTATTGTAATTATCAACGAAAACCATCTAATTAAAGAAAATTGTTGGGGATTGAGTCTGAAAGAGCTGAGCACTGGCCGAACCTCTATGCTAGCTGGTTAATTAGCTGAAATGAAAGCAAATGCACAGGTGAAGTTGAACAGTTACATGCTAGTCAGAATGCATAATTACTGTTTATATGCCATTGCAGAAGCAAAGTGCTACACATGATGCAATATCCTAAACATTAATTCAAATGAATTAAAAGAATGGTTAATTCACAACATGTTATCTTCTACAGGGTCAATGCTTCATTGTACTCAGTATATGCTATTATTATCACAACAAGGGCAGTTTTCACATTCGTTTGTATGCTTTTATATCCTTCCTGTTAAAAGAGGCAAACACCTCAGGTTGATTTGTAGGTTGTACCCCATAAAAAGTTCTCTGTATTTTCATATATATATTTTTATTATTTCCTATTAATTTCTATGACGGTAATTTATGACTGCGAGGAGTACAATTGTGACAATTTTTTGGACCATTTAAAGGTGCCGTAGAACGTTTTTTTAAAAGATGTAATATAAGTCTAAGGTGTCCCCTGAATGTGTCTGTGAAGTTTCATACCCTATAGATTTTTTTTTATTCATTTTTTTAACTGCCTATTTTGGGGCATCATTAAATATGAGCCGATTCAGGCTGCGGCCCCATTAAATGCTCACGCTCCCCACCCACAGAGCTTGCGCTTGCCTTTAACAGCATAAACAAAGCATTACACACTGTTGGAGAGATTTATAAAGAATGAAGTTGTGTTTATGAATTATACATACTGCAAGTGTTAAAAAATGAAAATAGCGATGACTTTTGTCTCCGTGAATACAGTAAGAAACGATGGTAACCACATTTAACAGTACATTAGCAACATGCTAACGAAACATTTAGAAAGACAATTTACAAATATCACTAAAAATATCATGTTATCATGGATCATGTCAGTTATTATTGCTCCATCTACCATTTTTCGCTGTTGTCCTTGCTTGCTTACCTAGTCTGATGATTCAGCTGTGCACATCCAGACGTTAATACTGGCTGCCCTTGTCTAATGCCTTGAACATGGGCTGGCATATGCAAATATTGGGGGCGTACATATTAATGATCCAGACTGTTTCGTAACAGTCGGTGTTATGTTGAGATTCGCCTGTTTTCCGGAGGTCTTTTAAACAAATGAGATTTACATAAGAAGGAGGAAACAATGGTGTTTGAGACTCACTGTATGTCATTTCCATGTACTGAACTCTTGTTATTCAACTATGCCGAGGTAAATTCAATTTTCAATTCTAGGGCACCTTTAACCTTTTCGAATCATGTCCACAATTTTTTTTGTTTACACTGCAAATGCCACAAAAGTCATCAAGTAAAGCCATTCCTATAAAGTAAAAAAAAAAAAAAAAAAAAAAAAATGTTTTACTCAAAAGTTACCAAAGAGCACCAGGGGGTCAAAAAAAAAAAACATTTTAATTAATAAAAGATTATTTATTTTTTAAAACATCTGTGGAAAATGTGGGTGAAAGTTGGTCTGTTACATTTTGACATTCTCATAAACAGTGTTGGGGTAACGCATTACAAGTAACTTGAGTTACGTAATCAGATTACTTGTTTTCAAGTAACTAGTAATGTAACACATTACTTTTAAATTTACAACAAAATATCTGAGTTTCCTATTCCCATTTATTGACTGACAGCTCTCCTGTCCTTATGTTGAGAGAAATCGTAAATAAGTGCAGAGGTGTTGTGTGCGCTGTGTATTGTAATGTAAGAATAAACGTGAGAAAAAAAAAAAACCTTATTGCATATTACTCAAAATGAATAAAACCAGTGAAATGCAATCTCAGACTATTATGCAAACCTGCAATAATTAAATATATTGAATTACACAAATATACTTTATGTGTTTAATCTCACTTTATTAACCAATGTCTTTGCTGCTGACCTTCGATGATCCACTTCAACCATACTATTAAGCAAAAATGACTTTAGATAAACATCACGTGTTGTTTTTACTGTTGAAGTAAGAGTGTTGAACTTTCTTCTGCATCTTATTCTTCTTCAATCCAGAATGGCAGCACAGCTGAAAGTTTTTTTTAAACTGTGCCCTCTACTGTACAAGCATGATTTTGCATTTCTTTCAGCCTTATTCATTTCATTGTTGGTGTGAAAGGGCCTTTACATTTTCCAAAAATAGAAGGTTTTTGTTGTTGTTGTTATTAAAAACAAACAAGCAAGCTCAGCCCAGGTGAGAAAAAGTAACGCAAAAGTAATGTAAGGCATTACTTTTCATAAAAAGTAACTAAGTAACGCAATTAGTTACTTTTTTAGGGAGTAACACAATATTGTAATGCATTACTTTTAAAAGTAACTTTCCCCAACACTGATCATAAACTAAAATGTTTTCTCCCCCATTACGGAAGTGACTATATCGATTAGGAGGGAATCTATAGATTACTATAGTTGAGGCCTACGAGTTCCTGTTCAAGTGCCCCAACCGAGTCTTTAAGTGAGTTTAGGAGCCAGTTGGGGGCAATTAAGACTGATTTGGGACGCCTGCAGTTAGTGTTTCCACCTGTGATTACCACTAGAGCGTCTTAATAAGAATTTTGCTGAAAAGTAACAGTTTAATTAAAGACCACATGTTTCTGTAATGAAAAGGGAACATGCTGAGAAAATAACAGCATGACTGGAAATCTCTCACATAATTTCACCTAATACACACTCACGCGATCCAATCCAGCATATGTACGGCCAATCAGAAATTCATTCATCACACACATTAACAACCGCGAAAGTTAAGACCATCATCATGATTAACGATCATTTTCTATCAATAAATGACTGAATGATGGTTGATTGCTGCTCTGTTCTGAAGTACGGCCGTAGGTGACACAGACTGAGCCGTTTAAAATATTTAATTGCTGAACAGAAAAGCGGGTGAACAGAGATATTCTTATTGAACACAGCTGGGAGCAGATGAATGGAGCATGTGTGTAGATGTTTCTCAGATTCCATGTTGACATGCTCTGTACATGACAACATTCTCCTGAGAGCAACGGCGAAAGTGAGACCTGAACACAAGCTCTGAGGTGCATTTAAAGATCATGTCGCCACATTCTTACAACCCTGATCCATCAGAGATCAATCGAAGTGTTTAGTTTAGGTTTAGCACAGTCCAGATTCAAGATCAATATAACTGGCATGTCAGTTTAATCAATTATCATGTCAGGTTTTGTTTTAAATACATTGTATTGACATATTTCTACCTAAATTTCCCAATGACAATCAGCACGAATCTCTACACTAAGAGCAAATTGTCCTCTAACTGCCTCTGTTCTGGCTCACAGATCAGTTTTAATCATTTAAACTTGGTTAAATAGAAAATACTTTTTATGCCAAATTTACACTGCAAATGTGGCACAGAAGTGCTTCTGAAGTGGCATTTAGGTGTCTTTACACAGACGTTTTAATGCTGCGCAATTTCTACAGTTGACGTTCAAGGCGATATTTTGTTTATAAAGCATAAACGGTTGTATTTTTTTCGAAAATGACCGATCGATTCGCTAGATAAGACCCTTATTACTCGTCTGGTATCGTTTAAAGCCCTTGAAGCTGCACTGAAACTGTAATTTTGACCTTCAATCTGTTGGTAGCCATTGAAATCCACTGTAAGGAGAATAATCCTGGAATGTTTTCCTCAAAAACCTTCATTTCTTTTCGACTGATGAAAGAAAGACATGGACATCTTGGATGACATGGTGAGTACATTTATCAGGAAAAGTGTATTTAAAAGTGGACTAATCCTTTAAAGGGTTAGTTCACCCAAAAATGAAAATAATGTCATTTATTACTCACGCTCATGCCATTCCACACCAGTAAGACCTTCGTTCCTCTCCAGAACACAAATTAAGATATTTTTGATGAAATCCGATGGCTTAGTGAGGCCTGCATAGCCAGCAATGACATTTCCTCTCTCAAGATCCATAAAAGTACTAAAAACATATTTAAATCAGTTCATGTGTTCAAATATTCTCGTCGCTTTATAATATTAATATTGAAGCACTGTAGGCTACTCACATGAACTGATTTAAAAATGTTTTTAGTACATTAATGGATCTTGAGAGAGGAAATGTCATTGCTGGCTATGCAGGCCTCACGGAGCCATCGGATTTCAACAAAAATATCTTAATTTGTGTTCTAAACAGTAATAAATTACATTATTTTAATTTTGGGGTGAACTAACCCTTTAAATCTGCTGTGTAAAGAGGCCTAAGATAGGCCCTTAGACAACCAATTTTGTAGTTGAAAGAGAATTTTCTAAGCTGACATTAATGTTTAATTACTTTGCAGTTTGTAAAATGTCTCCTAAATATGTGAAATTGATAAAAAATAAACTGAAACTATCTGTCAGGGAGAAAGGTTATTTTCTTTTTAATTTAACCAATCAGCATTTGATGTTGTTATTTTCTTTTTAATTTAACCAATCAGAACATATCTGTTGAAGATCAAATTTCACTTTGAAAAGTAAACTTATTTTAAGGATTTTTAAACTGTAAAAAGTGATATATTTTTGTCTTATTTTCCTGTTAAAATATCTCAAAACTATAAATTTACTTGAGAAGCAACACTGCATTATAAATTTAGATGAGAAGCAACACTGCATAAAACATTCTGACACAAAATAATAACACACACATACAACATTGTACGACACACACAGATACAAGATAAAGACATCAGTAAACATAGGTAGAGAATATTCAATAAGATGGTATTTTGTCTTACTGCACTGGCAGATTTCATGTTTTAATTATGAATACATTTAAACAAGTGGGAAAAAAATGTGCCAGTGCAGTAAGACAAAATACCATCTTATTGAAGATACCATCTATGTATCAAATTTCACTTTGAAAAGTAAACTTATTTTAAGGATTTCTATTAACATGAAAAAAAAATACATTTTAAACTTTTGATCAATTCAGTGCATCCTTGCTGAATAAAACTACTAATTTCTTTCTTAAAAAAAGTCTTATTGACCCCAAACTTTTAAACTGTTCTGTATCTATCCATTTTAACATACCTTACCTTCACAATCACCTTAGTGTAAAATAAGCCATCTTCAGGCTCACCAAAGGACTGAATATTATACGGCTCACTGGAGGGGCAGGAAGTTTGTGGACAGCCATCTTCCCGTGTGGCCTATACTGGCTTTGAGGAGACAGTACAAGTGATTCACAAGGCAGCACATCAGTCACGCATACAGCAGAGAGCTGGCCTGAGCGAAGTGGTTCATTCTCCTGGTCGTTATCATGAAAGACACAGACCCTTCTCGTATTCCTCAGCCCAGGGTTCCTGGCAACTGTTGCTTTAGAAATGTCCCAAGGTTCCATCCTGCCCTGAATCTCAGCCTGTGGAACAGAGAATGTTGAGACAATGATGCCACAAGGGAAATAACGGAACCTTGAAGAGCAGCCGACCACAAGTATTTTCAATTGCACTGGAATCAGGTCACGCTTACTCTTCCTGCACACCTACACAATTTTAATGCAACCACTGAAGCACTTGCCATTAGGGATGGGTGAATTGAGAGGGTTGGTTGTTAGTTAAGTGTTAGTGAGATGTTGTGACAGCACTGAGAGTTCAAAGATGGCTCAGTCCTGGACGATCGGTGAAGGTTACGATCAATGATTCTCCCAGTGAGGGATCTGTTTGGATGCTAAAGGTGCAAACAGAAGGAACTGAAAAAAGGACGGTTGGAGCAGTGATTGAAACATTCTGTGAAAGCATAAAGATAAAATGACACAAGAGGTATGGGAATAAAATAAAGAATTGAATTGAAATACAGAATAATTATTAATGAGACTACATATAGAAATGCACAAAAAGATGGTAGATTCATGAGAAGAAGTACATAAAATATTAAAGACTAATATAAAAAATAAACCAGTATGGTGTGTGGTGACACTCAATTCTGTTAGTTGTAACAGCATCCATTTTTAGAGTTCTTATACTATTCCTGTTTAATAATGGAATATGATATGTAAGGGATAATGTTCATCCAGCCGTTCGTTATCGCAAAATACACCCCAACAGCATAAGTAAATAATTACACACAAAATATTGATTTGAGTTGAAACATTTTATTAGCTTATTAAATGCTTCCGCAAACAGTTCTTAGCAAGCAGCTTGGAGCCTATTTGAACAAACAAGTTCAAACAAGATGGACATTTAAGGGATAATGTACAGTCCTATCACTTATTACAAAGCTTTTTACCACATGCATGAAAGACGAGGACATGAAACACTGATTTGAGAGGAAATCATTTTAAAATCCTACCTGTTTATTATTTTGTAATCCATTAGTGTACAAAACAATCGTTCTAGCACTTCAGCAATATTATCGTATATAGGCCTAGTATTAAAGGGTTAGTTCACCCAAAAATGAAAATTATGTCATTTATTACTTACCCTCATGCCGTTCCACACCCGTAAGACCTTCATTAATGTTCGGAACACAAATTAAGATATTTTAGTTGAAATCCGATGGCTCGGTGAGGCCTTCATAGGGAGCAATGACACTTCCTCTCTCAAGATCCATTAATGTACTAAAAACATATTTAAATCAGTTCATGAGAGTACAGTGGTTCAATATTAATGTTATAAAGCGACATGAATATTTTTGGTGCGCCAAAAAAACAAAATAACGACTTATTTAGTGATGGCCGATTTCAAAACACTGCTTCAGGAAGATTCGGAGCACAAATGAATCAGTGTATGGAATCTGCTGTTCGGAGCGCCAAAGTCATGTGATTTCAGTTTGACACGCGATCTGAATCATGATTCGATACACTGATTCATTTGTGCTCCGAATCTTCCTGAAGCAGTGTTTTGAAATCGGCCATCACTAAATAAGTCTTTATTTTGTTTTTTTTGCCGCACCAAAAATATTCTAGTCACTTTATAACATTAATATTGAACCACTGTACTCACATGAACTCATTTAAATATGTTTTAGTACATTAATGGATCTTGAGAGAGGAAGTGTCATTGCTCCCTATGGAGGCCTCACAGAGCCATCGGATTTCAACTAAAATATCTTAATTTGTGTTCCGAAGATTAATGGTCTTACGGGTGTGAAACGGCATGAGGGTGAGTAATAAATGACAGAATTTTCATATTTGGGTGAACTAACCCTTTAATACTATTAATAATAAGTACTTTGGTTTTATTTGGATAGTAAATACTGTTGATAACTGAGCATTTGAAAGACATGAAAGAAGTGTTAACCTCAAATGCCGCAATGAGGAGACATTATACATCATTGCTATTGATGACAATCATCATAACTGACCACAGAACGTCACGAATGACCAATCAGAATCAAGCAATTAAGAGAGCCTTGTAATAAAATGGAATGGGGTGCTTCTCAAACGGAAGGCTGCATCCTAGTGAGGATTTCCTTCCCAGTCCTTCAGAAGCTTGT
Organism: Megalobrama amblycephala; assembly: GCF_018812025.1. Classification (NCBI taxonomy): domain Eukaryota; kingdom Metazoa; phylum Chordata; class Actinopteri; order Cypriniformes; family Xenocyprididae; genus Megalobrama; species Megalobrama amblycephala. The sequence goes on along the minus strand of NC_063044.1, from coordinate 50,269,767 downwards.
AGGCTAAAGTCCTCCTCAGCAATAAACGCTGGAATGAGACGGTCTAGTAAGTGTGCATGGCTACATCACACATGTTCCTGCCCCCATGGTCATGGCACAAAAATACTATTGAAACATAATTTTGAAAACATACTTATTCAAAATCTGTCTTTTTATTAATGCAATCCAGTGAATGACAACCAGTTTAGTGTTAAGTGATTAATTTACACCAAAACAAAAGATACCATGTATGTCTTCATCTCCAAAAACATTATTTTTCTCTTATATTTCATAATGAACTCAGACAATCTCAGTGCTGATTCAGTTCTTTTTCATGAATTGGAACGTGTGCAAAAGATTGTTGATGTGAAGGACACACTTGATGCATCCTTCAAAATGAGCTGAATTAAGGACACAAAACAAAGGCTGCCTTCCAAAGATCCTTCAAATTGAGGCCTTCAGTGGCGCTTAATGACATGGCAGCCAAGATATGCGGCCTTACAAGGACGTAGCTTTTCATTTGAGAAACACCCATATACTCTTTCGCTAAGTCCCTCTTTAAAGGGCTATATGTAGAATTCAAAAACCTTTGTTATTAGTGACACCGGTGGCCATTAAGTGAACTGCAGCCAACAACTTACTGCTTGTGCTTGCACTCGTAATGTACAAAAGACTGAATGCGATTCAATGCCCCGTAGTTCACTGACAAGCTACGCAATATCGCGTTCATTATCGAAGGCGATTCATCTGCGATATGAACGCGATATTGCGTAGCTTGTCAGTGATCTACGGTTCTGTCTATTAAATGCCGCTCCATTTGAAAGCAGCTGATGGCGATTTAGCGGTAATCAGGGAACCAGCTTTACTGACCAAATGCGCGTGACAATCGCATGCGATATATCGCCCAGCCCTAATGCCCCGATATACTCACAGCGAATTTGTGGAATTACCTGTAGAAGCTGAAAATACCTTCTCAGCATTATACTGTTAACAAACAATTCACAGGCATCATGTCGACAGATTAGGTGATTAAAATTAGACTGTTATTATTGTTTGATTATAAAGTATATGTGAGACTACAGACTATATAGTTGTGGTTATGTGAGACTATAGTTTGAATGAATACCTTTTCTTTGCATAAAACATTGACATTACAGTACAGAATAGCTCGTTCGGCATTATCCTGAACATTGTATAAAGCATTCGTTTCATGTGTCATAGAATGGAAGAGAGGCTCTCGAGAGCGCATGTAAACATCATTCTTTCGATTTTCCCAGTAAAAACGTCCTGAGTCCTTAACATAAAAATCAGTCTACAGGCTTTCATAGACAACCTAGGAAGTTGAGGAAGTGTTTGTGCTTTTTTTATTTTTATAAAGGATCTGTATGTTCTGGATTTTCTAAACAATTTTATGCAAATGATTCACTTGCAATGTTTACATAAACATTGATTCAGGTCATTGCAGTGTTGAAAGTGAAAGGTTTGCAGAAACTTTAGTGAATGTGATCAACTATAATCACTTTCAAATAAAGTTCTTCTCATTTTAATTGACTGTAAGAAGTATTTGCCTCAACTTCAATTTGCCGTCTCTGCAGTTTTTAATCACATTACTAAATAATTTCAAAATTTATTTACAGAAAACGTATAAAAATACATCCCAGTGTCATAATTCTTTCCTAAAATAAATCTTCAGCACTTTATGAGCATGGTTACTAAAAATCACACCGTTCATGAAAATCTCATGTTCATTCCTCACCTCAAGACACGTCTTGCCAGGTTTCTAAGACTTGAAGACAAATGACTTGAGTAAGTGAGACGTGACTTGGACCGAAAGCAAAACTCTGGTGTGGAATCATGTCTGGTTTGTATCGCTCGCCCTTGTTTGCCAAGTGCCCTGCTGAGAAACTGATGGTGTACAAACCTGTCTCTTTTTAGGGCCCTGACAGAACTGCTGAAACAGCCAGGCGAGGCCGGGGGCGTGGACAGAGGAGGAGGCCACCACCCAATCGGATCCAATGGCATCTCTGGCAGGTCAATGCGCACCAACAACGGTGAGTCAGAGCTCCAGACATATACTATAGAGTGTAGAGTCTCTGCTGAGCTCAATCACAGGGACTCAAAGACGAAATTGAACGTCAAATGAAATACAATGAACATCAAACATTCAATGCTGGGGGAAAAAGGGACCTTGACAGGTTGCTTGCATTTCTGCTTCCGTCACCAATTCTCAGATATGAGCTCTGCAGATTTTGGCACATGAATGTGAATTATTGATCATGTAACTATTTAAATATGTGAGTTTAAATACTTTCTCTATCCCGGCTTAATATGCTGCTTAATGTACTTTATGTTTATCCAGTCAGACTTATGTTTTTAATTCTTTTGACTTGTACCAAAGCCCCTTTCAGGCAAGTCATTTCACTCGGCGACCATGTTTGAAATGCCTCTTGGGCAGCTATTTCAGTCATGCAAGTACAGCTCCTATCGCTTTGAATGGGGAAACATCAAATTCTCCAAAGCTGTTGGCCAAGCTTATGATTAAATTTCATATTTGAAATCACCAATGAAATCTGACAACAACTGTCTCATAAATTATACACAACAGCTTAAATAAAGCATAAAATTAATGGAAAACAAATGTCATCATTGTAAAAAACATACCTTGACAAAGGCTTTGTGCCGAAACGTTGGCTAATAAAAACTTTTTGCAAGTCAGTGTGTGGTCAAACCTCATGTATATTTAGCCATGTCATCATTTAACATCATTCTCGCACAATCACGATCCATTAAATGATTGTCAGATACACATTGGCCAACAACATTATTGATGAGACCTCAGCAAAAGCACTGAGGCTTTAAAGGCTATCACCTTTTGACCCTGTGAGGGTAATGAACTGGAATGAGGGAGTAATTAAATTTGCGGATATGAGAGATCCTACTGCTGCTCCCTCTCAGCCTTGGAAAAGGAAGTGGCTTAACGAAGCAACTGTGCTAATTAAGGCATAATTAAGAAACTTCAGCCAAGACCTGCTGATCAAGAACACACTGTCCTTCTGTCTGAGTATTAGGGACCCATTTATCTCTCTATCTCACACACGCACTTCATCACAGGTGTGAGTATTTCTTGAGAGTGTGAGAATTTCCACTGTGTCAGTGTTTCTGCTCGTTCTTCTTTTATCTTCTTCCTTTTCTAAATCCACCCCTTCATTGAGTGTTTAATTAAGTGCTCATTAAACCAGCTTGATCACACAAAGGGTCACAAGGGTTTAAGAACGATCCATCTGCATACACACACACACACACACACACACAACCAAAGAGTCGTGACAGGTAAACCCATGTTGACACAGGTGGTCAGGAAGGACGGATGAATGGAAATGAGAGCACCAACATTAAATTAATTTCTTGATAAATATAATCATAACGGCATTGAATAATTATGTTGATATTATTGTGTGATAAAGTCTAATTTCAGTTGGTTCATTATCTTAAAGGGTTAGTTCACCCAAAAATGAAAATTCTGTCATTAATTACTCATCCTCGTGCTGTTTTACACCCGTGAGATCTTCGGAACACAAATTAAGATATTTTTGTTGAAATCCGATGGCTCGGTGAGGCCTGCATAGGGAGCAATGACATTTCCTCTCTCAAGATCCATTAATGTACTAAAAACATATTTAAATCAGTTCATGTGAGTACAGTGGTTCAATATTAATATTATAAAGCGACGAGAATATTTTTGGAGCGCCAAAAAAAACAAAATAACGACTTATTTAGTGATGGCCGATTTCAAAACACTGCTTCAGGAAGCTTCGTTATGATTCTTTTGTGTCGAATCATGATTCGGATCGTGTGTCAAACCGCCAACGGCTGAAATCACATGACTTTCGTGCTCCGAACCGCTGATTCATTTGTGCTCTGATGCTTCCTGAAGCAGTGTTTTGAAATCGGCCATCACTAAATAAGTCATTATTTTGTTTTTTTTAATATTAATATTGAACCACTGTACTCACATGAACTGATTTAAATATGTTTTTAGTTCATTAATGGATCTTGAGAGAGGAAATGTCATTGCTCTCTATGAAGGCCTCACAGAGCCATCGGATTTCAACAAAAATATCTCAATTATAAAATAATTTCCATTTTTGGGTGAACTAACCCTTTAACATAGCAATCTAGTTCATTTTAACAAAACAAAAGAGCAGTGTGGAAACATTAGGCATAGAAAAATATATAATAAATGTATATAAATAAAACAACAAATTATATATAATTATACTATGGAGCTGCTGAATGCTTGAAGAATGTTCTAAGGTTTTCAGGGAATGCACGGCTAAAGTAGTTCCAGGCAGGTCTTGATCGCATTAAGGGCCCTATAATACACCCGGCGCAATGCGACGCAAGGCGCAGCGCAAGTGTGTTTGCTAGTTTGCGTCCGGCGCCGTTTGCATTTTCCCGTTCAGCGCCACGTCCTTAAATTAGTAAATGCATTTGCGCCAGTTAGTGCGCCCATGGGTGTGCTGGTCTAAAAAAGAGGTGTGTTCAGGCGCATTGCTATTTTAAGGAGCTGAAAATAGACTGCGCCATAGACCAACTCAAACCTGGTGTAAAGTCTAAAGTCAATGGCGCAATATTTTTTTGTTAGAGCGCATTGGTAGAAACTGCGCCTCTGGGCGCGTCCACAGTGCGCATTGACTTTGCTTATTACACACAGGGATGCGCATCACACAAACATGCCAAATATTAAAAACAAAAGGATTACAGTGTAAAAGAATATTATTGTGTAGGCTACATAAATATAAAAGCGTTCAGCTTTTCCGCCAACAAATTCCGCCATGTAAATAGCAATCTGCCATGGCGCGAGCGCATCTCGCTCTTAAAGGGAATGGGAGATGACACTCTGATCGGTTTATTGAATGTTACGGCCATTACTCATTAAGAGAATAGGGACAACCCATTTCTAAAATGCGCCCCGGCGCACGGACCGTTTTTCCGTCGTTAAAATAGCAAAAGTGGATTTGGACACACCCTGAGTGCACCTGCACCGTGCGCTTTACACTTTGCGTTTAGATCGTTAAAATAGGGCCCCATATGTCCATATCACTTTGCCAAATGATTTCAGTTATTTCAAAGGTCCTTACAGCCTACAACAGCTAAGAACCAAAACCCACGATGACACTGACCAATCAAATATAGTAAGCAATAGGATAAAAATGGTAAATTATTGTCATGTTTTTTTGCCACAAAATTATGTACACTCACACAGAAGCATGTTGTCAGCGCTGCTCTGACAATTTTATCAGTAAAATAGTTTAGCAGCTTAAAAGCTGCATGACATTTCTCATTAGCGAGATATTAACGTCGCTGTTCTTGAAGCTTATAAACTTACAGTTTCGCTATTAGTAGAGACACTGCTGCCGAACACTGTTTTGAGAGATGCACAGACTCAGTTAATTCACACACGCTTAATCTCTCTCTCTAATAACTGCTATAGTTATTATAAACTCTAATAGTCTGCTATCAATGGCTCAAGCCTCCGTTACTAGCTCTAAAATGACGCTTCAAAATTAGCAACGGAAGCGTGGGATGAGATGGGATTAGTCCTACACACAAGAGCGTTTGAAGGACAAAAACCTGAAAATGTCTTAAAATACAACATCTGAACAGTCTTGAGGTGTGGTAACCGAAGTATAAGTGAAATAATTGACTCTGGTCCATTGAATTATTATAAAATACCTCACACCACCACGGGTGTGCATTATTTTCTAATAATTCAATGGCCTGTCATCAATTATTCCTTACATAACCCTAAATTTTGGATTTTAAAGTAGTCCGCAATCTCAAGTCCACCACCTGAAAAAAGTTTGAGAACCACTTTCCTTGAGGAAAGAAATGACATTTGAGGAATCAAGAAAACCAATAGGTGAGGGAACCTGGCAGAGAAAAATAGAAGGAAAATGAGACAGAGTTTGAATGAATAAATAGTGAGAGAGAGATGGGAGGGAAGGGAAAAGACCTAAGGGGAGGAATAAAGAAAAAGAGAATGAGACAAGAGGAAAGATGAATGAGTGTGGGAGAGGAATGGTGTGGGTGTGATAGGCTGTCGAATGGAAGGAGAATTAGAGTGATGTTTATAGAGGAGAATGAGAACTGAATGAAAGAACTGTCTCTCCCTCTTTCATCATCCTTCCATCCCAGCTCATCAACTCTCGGAAATCCTAGGGTCATGACGTTCTCCCGAAGCATATGCTTTCAATAAGTACCATTATGAATTTTATAGTTCCGATTATGATTGTCGTTAGGGATGTTTGCGACGAATAACAATTTAATCATATCTAAGTTTTGTATAAACACAATGCATTAAATTCAGGTGTGTGGCTCAACCCACAGTGATTGTGCTACGGACAATTGATCGGTTGAGGAGAGGTGCATTACATTTTCAAACTTGTGAATGAAAAATGGGGGAAAACATCCCATAGAATTACATTGAAGGAGTGGCTTGAGCCATACCTAGAGACTCGGGTCAGGTCTTTTGACCTCAACCACCCAGAGCAATCACATGACAATGCCCTTGCAATCACCCACAAATACCCTAGCATCATAGTGGCAAGTTTTGCACTTTTCTTTGGTCAGGATTGAAAGGAAAATGGATGCTGCCAAGTATATCCAAATTCTTGAGGAAAACATACATCCCTCTGCTAGACAGCTGAAGATGGGCAGGTCATTCAGCTTACAACATGACAATGATCCTAAAATACTGCCAAAAGAACAACGCAATAGCTTAAGGACAGAAAGGTAAATATCCTCGAGGAACAGGACTTTCCGCTAACCTTAAATCCGACTGGATGGAATTGAAGAGAACAGTCGATTGCTGCTCACCACAGAATTTGACTGAACTTGAGTAATTCTGCAAGGAAGAATGGGCAAATATTCCCCAATCTAGGTGTGCAAAGCTAGTACAGACATATCCAAAAAGATTAATGGCTGTGATTAAAGCAAAAGGTGGATCAATGAAGTATTAAATCAGGGGACTGATGACTTTCCCAACCCTGTTATTCTAGTTTTTCAGTTTTTTATTAATTTTCAGAACTGTTGCTTTTTCTTTCATTAGTTTAATGTTGTAAGGCAAGATTTGTAAATAAAGCTAGAAAAAGTTTTTTTTTTTTTTTTGGAATTGGTTTTGATTTCAGGCTGTACGACATTTAACTGTTTCAAAGGGGTTTGATGATTTTCTATGGGCACTGTAAGTATCTTAGCTTTCTTGTAGTCAGCTTTTGAACACAGCACAAAGACTTTAATTTGAGCTACACATTTCAGAAAATGAGTATGTGTGATTGACAGATTGCCTGTGACAGGTGGAGAGATGTTCTTGTTCATTGTACAGTAAACCTTACAGTTCATCTTTGCTGTCTGACCGAGCAGTCAGACGCCTCTGGAAACGCCTTTAGGCAAAAACACTTCCATTTTTTTTTTTCACCTGCTCTGGAGAGATGCATCTCTTAAGCAGATGATTTTACTGCTGAAATAAGCATGTTTTAACTGCATTTCTAAAGATACAGATCTCACGGGTCTGGCTGAGTGCAAAATGCTTCATATGTGCAGCTAATGAGTGCAACAGCATGAGTTGTCACACTGTTTGCATTTGATGATGAGACATTGCGTTGTTTGTGTGCGCGTAAGAGAGAAAGACTCTGTGCCATATGTGCCAATCATGTTCTTGGCAGACAGCATGTGTGTGTCAGTGTGTGTGTGTGTGTGTGTGTGGGCCGAGGCGGATTGTACTACAGACCACCCATGAAAAACAAATCCATCACATCAAAAATGTGTGTGTGTGTTGAGGGTGACGTGTGTGTCCATATGTCTGGGAGTATATTTTTATCAGTGTTGCTACTATACATGCAGTCTAGCACTGGTTGTATGAATAATGTTTCATAAATAGGATACATCTGAACAGGAATGGCAGCAGGTTGAAGAAAAAAAGAAAAAGACATTTTTCTGAATTAAAAATGCAAATTTGTGTGAAAAATTACTATAATACTATATGTCTGTTGATTGACTCAGAACATTAAGGATGTAAACACAGTATATATTATATATTCTTTACACACTCACACACATAAAAATATTTTTAACGTCCTAGAAAACACCAAGAACAAGATATAGCCTATATACATTATAGATGCTCTGAAATTTTAGCTACCGAAAATGTTCGGCCAAAACAGCTTCTCCGATGGCATGTTTTGACTGTGTTTGGAATCTGTTTCATGCACACAACGTGGATAAGCTACAACAGTTAAACATGTCAGCTGTGTGGACATTAACTCTGGATTGACAATATTAATTTCTAAATCTAATCTAAAATCTTTTCATCTGTGCTATTTTCTGTTGATACGTGAACAAAACTTCATTCAACATTTGTAGTGTGCCTGCCATCCAATAATTGCAAAAAAGCTGTCAATTTCATTGTGAAATTCAAACAACAAAACATTGTTTTAATTACCTTTAATACGGCATGACAGATCACTAGCCGTCTCATTTCAAGTGGCAGCACAGATCCTCTTTACTACTATATAAATTATAATACATTTTGGTTATGTATATATATTCAAAATCTATGTTGAGCATTTATATTTCAGAAAATATATATATATATATATATATATATATATATATTTTTTTTTTTTTCCCTATAATATAAATGCTTGATATAGATTTAATATTTTTCACATATGCCCTTGAGAATCTGCACCATTGTGACTGACCAGACATTTACTGTGCCTGCATCATGTGTGTAAAGTGTAATGAAGTGGAAGTTTGATCACACCCTCTCTTACCAACCAGTTCCAGCGGCCTTCCGCTGACCCCAGCAGCTGTGGGCACCACACACACACACACACACACACACACACACACACACACACACACACACACACACACACACACACACACGCACACATTTCAGTCTCAGATGTACTGAACAAACAGCAGGACATTATCCCAATCTTCCAATCTTCCACAGCAGGACAGAGCATTCATTTCATCGCTGCATGTCTTCATAACAGGGTTAAACTGATCTGAGGCCTGTTCTAATGCTCACTGATCTAAGCTCTTTTGATGTTTCCAGAGAGCAGAGGTGATTTCTGCACTGAGCCTGAAGCTAAACTGGCTGCAGAACCAGTAATCAGGATCCGTTAGCAGCCATGATGCTCTCTCTTGGAGAATCACTGCAAAAATACAGTTCTTAACACTTATGTTTCAGACAAAATATCTAAAAATATTTAAAACAACATAAATGTACTTGAGAAGCAACAGTGCATAAGATATTAAGACTTGTTTTCAGAGAAAGTATCTTTAATGACTGCATTTTGTCTTGCTGCTTTCATGTTTTTTTAAAGTTAAAACAAGTGAAAAAAATCTGCCAGTGCAGTAAGACATAATGCACTTATTTTCATGATGCAAACTATGAAAACAAGTCTTAATATTTTATGCAGTGTGGCTTCTTAAGTACATGTATCTTGATTCAAATCATTTTAGATATTTTGACTAAAATATAAGACAAAAATAACCAAACATATTAAGATATTTTTACACGAAACTAATTCAAAAAGACTTCTATGAACATGAATGTCAAATCATGTAAGTTGTTGAGGAGAGGTACTAATACTTTTCTAAGGAATTGCCAAAAAAATAAATATAAAATTGAGATTCTTTTTTGTTGCTAGTACAAACCCGATTCCAAAAAAGTTGGGACACTATACAAATTGTGAATAAAAAAGGAATGCAATAATTTACAAATCTCATAAACTTATATTTTATTCACAATAGAATATAGATAACATATCAAATGTTGAAATTGAGACATTTTGAAATGTCATGCCAAATATTGGCTCATTTTGGATTTCATGAGAGCTACACATTCCAAAAAAGTTGGAACAGGTAGCAATAAGAGGCCAGAAAAGTTAAATGTACATATAAGGAACAGCTGGAGGACCAATTTGCAACTTATTAGGTCATTTGGCAACATGATTGGGTATAAAAAGAGCCTCTCAGAGTGGCAGTGTCTCTCAGAAGTCAAGATGGGCAGAGGATCACCAATTCCCCCAATGCTGCGGCGAAAAATAGTGGAGAAATATCAGAAAGGAGTTCGTCAGAGAAAAATTGCAAAGAGTGTGAAGTTATCATCATCTACAGTGCATAATATCATCCAAAGATTCAGAGAATCTGGAACAATCTCTGTGCGTAAGGGTCAAGGCCGGAAAAACACACTGGATGCCCGTGATCTTCGGGCCCTTAGACGGCACTGCATCACATAGAGGAATGCTACTGTGATCACAAGATGGGCTCAGGAATACTTCCAGAAAACATTGTCGGTGAACACAATCCACCGTGCCATTCGCCGTTGCCGGCTAAAACTCTATAGGTCAAAAAAGAAGCCATATCTAAACATGATCCAGAAGCGCAGACGTTTTCTCTGGGCCAAGGCTCATTTAAAATGGACCGTGACAAAGTGGAAAACTGTTCTGTGGTCAGACGAATCAAAATTTCTTTTTGGAAAACTGGGACGCCATGTCATCCGGACTAAAGAGGACAAGGACGACCCAAGTTGTTATCAGCGCTCAGTTCAGAAGCCTGCATCTCTGATGGTATGGGGTTGCATGAGTGCGTGTGGCATGGGCAGCTTACACATCTGGAAAGGCACCATCAATGCTGAAAGGTATATCCAAGTTCTAGAACAACATATGCTCCCATCCAGACGTCGTCTCTTTCAGGGAAGACCTTGCATTTTCCAACATGACAATGCCAGACCACATACTGCATCAATTACAACATCATGGCTGCGCAGAAGAAGGATCCGGGTACTGAAATGACCAGCCAGCAGTCCAGATCTTTCACCCATAGAAAACATTTGGTGCATCATAAAGAGGAAGATGCAACAAAGAAGACCTAAGACAGTTGAGCAACTAGAAGCCTGTATTAGACAAGAATGGGACAACATTCCTATTCCCGAACTTGATCAACTTGTCTCCTCAGTCCCCAGACGTTTGCAGACTGTTATAAAAAGAAGAGGGGATGCCACACAGTGGTAAACATGGCCTTGTCCCAACTTTTTTGAGATGTGTTGATGCCATTAAATTTAAAATTAACTTATTTTTCCCTTAAAATGATACATTTTCTCAGTTTAAACATTTGATATGTCATCTATGTTGTATTCCGAATAAAATATTGAAATTTGAAACTTCCACATCATTGCATTGTTTTTATTCACAATTTGTACAGAGTCCCAACTTTTTTGGAATCGGGTTTGTAAACAATCACCCAGAATACCATAGGAACTAGATAGCAATGTGGCAAACACCACTTCAAAACATGTAAATGTCTACTGTAAGTAGGGTAGGATGTTAATAATTCTTTCCTGTGATGTTCTGCAGGATCTCAAAGCCCTTTGTATTTCTCCTAATTAAGAAGATTATTACAGCGTGACCTTCTGCATACAGCCTGTTACCGCTGAAAGGTCATCTTAGAAAAGGTGGAATCTCAAGAAAGACAAAAATCACAAGTGCTTCAGAAAAAAAAAAAATCAAATAGAATGTTTGAAGATGTCTTGATGGTCAGAAATATTTGGAATGGGCTGTTTGTGTTGTAGTAGGACAATATTTGAAATCAATGCTTTAAATAAAGGTCATTGCACAACAAAAATAGTTAGGGTTAGCTGTGGAAGTTCCCTCCCCTTACATTCACACAAGATATGTGCCAACCACTAAATACATTAAAATGGGCTTTACTGAATAAATAAAACAATAAAAGGATTAAAAGTTACTTTCCAATAGACCGTATAGACATAATAGTGATGCACAATTTAAAGTGATGATTCACATCAAGGTCAAACAAAACAAAAATGTGTAAAAAAAAAAAAAAGAAGAAATTCTCTCCAAACTCATTCTCTCCAATCTTTTTCCAAAGCTAACAAAGCAACATACTGTACTGTGGTCAGACCCATAATCATCTGGTGCAAGTGTGCAATTCAGTTAAAGTTACTTCACTGCACTTTGAAAGGATCGATGTCGGCATGTCGCCATGGCAATTTAACAACAGGAAGCTTCCTGCAAATGCACCAATCATAAAGCTGTCATAGAATATGTCAATCAAACATGCATTGATGTCTGTGTGAAAGGAGTATGATTAAAGGGGAAAGAGAAAAGTACAATGTGAGAGTAAGCGAGAGGGAGAAAGAACGAGGGATCAAGTTGAGATATGCTTTTTAGGAAATGGAGTGGAAAGCCTGAAAATACGAAAAACTCAGAACAGTGGAAAATGTTGCCCTTTCAACCCCTCTCCTTCCATCTGAAAGAGGTTTAAATGTCACAAGGCAGATGGTACATGTGGTCTGAGCAGAAACACCGAAATGTCAAGCATAGACGGATGACGTATTTATGCATTTCTGTTAATACATGACTTTAACCCTAGAATGCTTACGTGGCGAGTTCTTTTTTTGCGGCGTTTTTCGCATTTCATCCAAAATGTAGTTAGATATATGGGTTTAAAGTCACATTCATGTCCTTCCAAACCATCCGTGGAACACAAAAGCCTGTCACTCTTTTCCATGCAATCACAATGAATGAGGAACTGAGATTTTAAAGCCTCAAAAAGGACACAAAAGCATCATAAAAGTCTTCTTGAAGTAGTGTGTTCAATTGAGAAATAGTGATGCCTGACTTATAAATAAATCAATGGAATTCAATGGAATGAAAAGTTTCGATTCATTGATTGATTTGAATCACAATGCCTGGAAGAGAAGATTATCAGCAAATAAGTTAAATCTTATTTGGTTTCTTGCACAAACTTATTTGAAATATAGTGCATGAGTCATGGATTTCTTTTGTTATGCTTTTTGAAGCTAGACGGCATTTGAACAATATGAGGGTGAATAAATGATGACAAAAATTTGTGTGAACTATCCCTTTAAGGTGTCCTTGATCATTTGTTTTCATATTTAGTTTGCTATTTAACATTTAAAGGAAGTTTGTAGTAATACCCCTAGTTTCTATACAGTATGTTCCTATGGAATTCAATGCAATGGATTGAAAAATGTGTGCATGAGTGTGTTTGAGCTGAAAACTAATCTGGTATTTGACTTTCCAAAAATTTTATGTATTAAGATAGACAAGCTGTAGGCGGGATGTGTGTGTGTGCGAGACTCATCTAGTTTGACCTTCGTATATGTGACAGATGTTTTCAGATGTCCTCAAATCCAACTGTTTTTCATTGCTCTGTGGAAAACGGATGGTCAAATCCTGCAAAAGCTGTGTCAGAAGAAATGCTCTGATTTAGATTTATGTGCATGAAAAAGAGCATGACAAGATTAAGTATTTCTAAACCTTTCTAAATTTCAAAGAAAAAAAATGAAAATGTATCATTTACAAAGCCTCATGTCATCACTCCAAACTATACAACTTTATGTCATAAAAGTGGTCTGTACGAATTCCGTCCTTCAAAAAACTTGGAATATTATGGAGCCCAAGGGGACATGGTGATGGGGAAAAAGAAAATATGAGATGGAAGGTGTTGTAAAATTACATTTCAATGCTTCTGCGTTCTCTCACAACTTTTGTTGTGTTTTCTTGCAAATGTATTGCGCTCCCTTGAGAAACTTTGCGTTCTCTTGCAAAACTATTATAGTTATAGCAAACTCAAAGACTCTCAAGGGAACTCAAATGCATTAAACTGAATTTTTTCCTTCAATCAATTTTTTTTTTAACCATCACCATGTCCTCTTATGGGTCTGTAGAATATACAGCCACGTGGACTACTTTCATGGGGTATTTGTGTCCTTTTTGAAGCTTGAAAGCTAGTCTTGCTTCATAGTAATTGAATGGAAAAAGACATGGAATCTTCAAAAATTGTTCCACAGAAGAAAGAAAGTCATACAGTGAGGAAACAATGACAGAATTGTAATTTTTGTCTGAACAATCCCTTTAACGCACTACATCCTTGTAACTAAACACATACCCACCAGTTTCTCTCTAAATAACCACAACGAACAACCCTATGACATAGACACTTCTTTTAAAACATGCATTCGCAGTGACAGCATCAGCACATCATGAGAGAGAGAGGCATAAGAAAAGAGGAAAAAAGAGTGAGGGTTATTTAGTGTGACAGTAGAGCAGCTGGTCTTTATGTTAGACATCATACATGCCTTCTTCTCTCCCTCCGTCCTGTCTATTCTCATCCCTGTCTTTTTTCCCTTTCATTCATCGCCCTTCTCCCAAAACACAAGTAACTGCATGAATAACTCAAATGTGATTCAAAAGGCCTTCAAAAACCTCTCATCTTCCCTTTGTCATTCGATTTCTGCCATTTTCAACAATATTTGCTGCTCTTTCATTCTGGTTCTTCTATGCAGTCCAATTAGAGAGCTGTATGAGTGTTGGTGAACACCCCTTCTCTAAAGGTACATTGACCTAGCCCGACTGTGCTCTGATAGGGGCGGAACAGGGTCGTACCATCTGAAGAGCAGAGAGAGGGGGGACGGGTATTGGAGGTGGTTTGAAGGTCAGAAAGCTGCCGGTGTGTGTAAGAGCATCAATCAGGTTTAACTGAGCGCGTTCAGCCAAACACACACACACTCACACACACACACAAACTCACAATTGCTTTGCAAGCACTTTGTAGAGATTGGGTCAGGCTGTGCTGCTGAGTGAATGAATTGCATTGTACTGCATGCACACCGATCTCTTTAACACACACACACACAGACTGCACGTATGAATCGTGTTGGTCCATCAACGTTATAAATGGCTGGGCTGTACTTACCGCTGATTGCTGTATCTGCTACACGGGATCTGATGACACACACGCATGAAGTCTGGGGAGATTTGCTAATGTCCTGTGCTAATTATTTTAGTGTGTGTATGTTAGGTTTTTGTACGTGGCTTGTGGATCAAGTGGAATATGTGTCATTAAATTAGTTTCAGTCCATTGAGAAGCAGAAAAATAAAACCTTATTGGCTCTGGCAGAGCTCTCGCATGTGCACTGTGTGTGTGTGTGTGTGTGTGTGTGTTTAACAATCTACTAAATTTACCCTTGGGGATCAATAAAGTGTTTGTCTATCTATCTATCAACACTAATAAAAAAACTACCATGGTATTACCATGGTTTTAGACATACCCTGTTTTTTAGGTATTACATACTTTACCTCTTTTACGGTGGCCAAGAGAGTTCAGTGTGCTGCAACTGAAGAAAACACAAATAGAAAAAAAAAAAACACCAGCAAATGCTATTTATCCCTTTGACGCGTACGATCACACCGGTGTGATTAGAACGTTCAGCGCATCACGTGATCAACTGCCAAATTCAAATGTGAGTGCGCGCTTTGGCTGGCGCTAAACCAGAGACAGACGCGCGCAGCGCTTTTTATATATTACATATATGCAGTGTTTTCAACCAAATAATGTTCACTTTAGGTTTCAGACATTTAAATACACATGAGTACTAACAAAACAATATATTTAGAGTTTGTAAAATACCCAATGATGTCTATAGAAGCGGAAATAACAACCCTTTCCATTATAATTAGATGACACGTTTTATTCATATCAGATACACAGTGTGAAAGTAACTTTAAAGCTTACTTTATTCTTCCCCAGTTCACCGACTCACTTACTTTCATGTATTTCGGGAGAAAGTGGATAAATTCACGGGTTGTAAATCCAACAGATCCGATTCTCTGTGCGGCGCAAACTAACATGGCGGCGCCCATCACGCATATGGCTCAACTAACATGATCGTTATAAAGGTGTTTAAACAGCAAAGCACATCCACTTGCACATATTTGGCAATCGGAATATTAGATATTTCATGCTATAGTTAACAAATTTGTGAATATTTTGAATAAAAAAGGAAAAATTAAATGAAAGCAGATCATCATTCATACAGTGCTGCGGTGTGCCACGTAACAAGCAATGACGCGTTACCATGGAAACCATAAAGTGATACGTTCTAAATAACGGTCGCCTTGAAAAACGCATGCTGGGGGGTCAGCCAGAATATTTGAAACTTACCTGCGAAAGGGTTAATAACACATGCTGCAAATACTTACAACGCAACCAAATACAGAAACATGCTGCGTTTTTTTTCTGGCTGTTATACGGTGGGGGGCGCTATGACACATCTTCTGAAAGAGTACAGGATCTCCGGATCAAAACACAAGTGAAGAAGCAGCAGAAACAAGCGATAGAAGCATTCCTTACAGACATGAAATCTAATGTGATCATCAGACACTAAACAGCATATCGACGTGATCTACTTCATCTATGTTTTGATCATTGTTCTGAATCTGATCCGGACTAAAACATGATTTTCTCAGCATTTTGTTCAAAATGTTGCTTTTTTTTAAAATGAAATTTACCCACATTCAAGTGTTATTTAATAAAGAATGCATGAAGCTAAAATGTTTTTTTAAAGCAAAAGCTCAGTTCTTTTTTTATATATTGTATACTCAGATATTCAAATAACAAAATATTCTGGGGGCATGAAGATTTTGTGAAAAAATTATAAAAAACTGGCTGGCACTGGCTGGCAACTTTTAAAAAACAAACACTGGCAGGTAAAGAGTTAAGAATGGTACCAGAGTATACTTACAAAAAAGGACTATAGTACGGTGATGGCATCAGATGGTAATACCAGGGCACTCAGAAATATACCATGAAACTGAAATTCACAAGACCATAGTATTTACAAGGTATTTCAGAGAATACCATGGTAGATACTTTTTGCTTTATGGTTGCTTAATGGTTTAATCATGATACCATGGTAATATTTTTAAGCCATGTCCATGATTTTTGGCAAATGTAAAAATAATCTCGTACCATAAAGTACCTTAAAATAAATAAATATAATAATAAACATATAATACAAATAACTATCAAAAGGTTTTTTTTTTTAAATAAATTAATACTTTTATTCAGTAAATTAATCAAAAGTTAAAGACTTTTATATTGTTACAAAATATATCTATATCAAAAAAATGCTGTTCTTTTGAATTTGTTTATAAAATCATTCTGAAAAAAGAAACACAGTTTCCACAAAAAAATATTAAGCAGCACAACTGTTTTAAACACTGATAATAATAATAAATGTTTCTTGATCATCAAATCATCATATTAGAATGATTTCTAAAGGATCATGTGACAGGGAAGACTGATGCTGAAAATTCAGCTTTGACCACATGAATAAATTATATTTTAATATATATTCAAATAGAAAACAGTTATTTTAAATTGTAATAATATTCCACAATATTACTGTTTTACTGTATTTTTGATCAAATAAATGCAGCACTGATGAGCATAAAAAAACAACAAAAAAAACAACAACTTTTTAATCTTTGACTTTTGAATGGGTTTATATTCATCCAACCAATTCTTTGAGTAACTTGCATCAAGAGACCACATACTGATGCAAACACATACACTTCCTCTTGCGCTGTCAGTTACGTACTTCAGTCTGTGTTGTAAATCCCCAGATGTGCATTACAGCATCTCACTGAAGCCCTTATGCTCAAGAATATGGAAAATATCAGCTAGAAATATGCTAATAATGCAAACATCTGCATACAACCTTGTCCCAATTGATCTGTCCTGCTTGATTTTGTTCCATATTGTTCAAGCTCAAGTCAGTGTGCCTTAATGCGCATTTTCCTCTTACTCTCCCACACTAACAAAGAAACTGTTCATGATTAACTAATGATAAGACGAGAAATTAAACAGGGATAAATGTTTAGATTTTCTTAAGAAAATGTGAGTGGTGCTTGTCCATGCAAAACTCACCGCTACACGGTGCTAGAGTGTTCTGGCTGGTTTCCAGGGTGTTGCTATGCAGTTGGTGGTGTGGTCTGGGTGGTTACCAGGGTGTTGCTAGTGCAAGTAGCACTATTTAGGAAAAGACCATTTAAATTAAAGGCACAAATAATTGCAAAGAATTTGCCTTTGAAAGCCTCTGAACATTGCAAAATTATATTGAATATAAACAAAAAATTTGCCTGGTGCTCATGATATTCTTCAATATTCTATTATAGTGTAATATTAAGCAAAGTAAGCTAAAATTAAATCAGTGTGTGTGTATATATATATATATATATATATATATATATATATATATATATATACAGGGAGTGCAGAATTATTAGGCAAGTTGATTTTCTGATCATATTTTTTTCCCAAGCACATTTTACCAATTCCAATCCACATCAATCTTAATAACTACTATTAATATTGTTTTTAATCATTTATAAGTGATATATAATTGTTCATGAAGGCTGGAAATGAAAAATGCCTTATATTCAGGTGTGCAGAATTATTAGGCAAGTTTTCTTTTACAGGCAAAATGAGCCAAAAAAGAGATTTAACTCAGACTGAAAAGTCAAAAATTATTAAATACTCATGAGAAGGACGCAATACTAATGCAATACTAGAAATTGCAAAGTTAAAGCATGACCAAGGGACAGCAAAATGCTCATTGGGTCAGCGGGGTCAGACAAAAACAGGTGGAAAAGAAAAGACACGTTAACTGCAAAATAATTAAGAATTATGTGTGAAACCATCAGGAACCCTTTAGTCTCCAGCGCCACCATTTTCCAGAACTGCAACCTACCTGGAGTCTCCAGAAGTGCAAGGTCTCAGGATCTCAGAGACTTAGGTTAGCTAAAGAATCCTAAAAAATGACCCGCACTTGATAAGAATCACAAGCTGAAGTGTTATAAAA
The DNA here is from genome assembly GCF_018812025.1 of Megalobrama amblycephala. Taxonomy (NCBI): domain Eukaryota; kingdom Metazoa; phylum Chordata; class Actinopteri; order Cypriniformes; family Xenocyprididae; genus Megalobrama; species Megalobrama amblycephala. The sequence continues at coordinate 50,251,025 of NC_063044.1, read as the reverse complement.
TACATGAAGACTGGGTTTTTATAGGCCTTATAAACAGACAGCTTGAGAGTGACTCCTGAAGGACCAGCACCACATCCTCTTGTATCACTGTTTGAAGAATTTATCTTCCAGAATCTGGCAGTAAGTTTTGGAAGATCATTTTTAGTCCATCTCTGCAAGACAGACATTTCAGGATAAGAGATGGACTAAAAGTGAACTCAAACACCTTACTGCCAGATTCTGGATAAATTCTTCAAACAGTGGTACAAGAGGATGTGGTGCTGGTCCATCAGGAGTCATTCTCAAGCTGTCTGTCTATAAGCCCTATTAAAACCCAGTCTTCATGTATTTTATAACACTTCAGCTTGTGATTCTTATCAAGTGCGGGTCATTTTTTAGGATTCTTTAGCTAACCTAAGTCTCTGAGATCCTAACACCTTGCACTTCTGGAGACTCCAGGTAGGTTGCAGCTCTGGAAAATGGTGGCGCTGGAGACTAAAGGGTTCCTGATGGTTTCACACTTAATTCTTCACCTTAATTCTTAATTATTTTGCAGTTAACATGTGTCTTTTCTTTTCCACCTGTTTTTGTCTGACCCGCTGACCCAATGAGCATTTTGCTGTCCCTTGGTCATGCTTTAACTTTGCAATTTCTAGTATTGCATTAGTATTGCGTCCTTCTCATGAGTATTTAATAATTTTTGACTTTTCAGTCTGAGTTAAATCTCTTTTTTGGCTCATTTTGCCTGTAAAAGAAAACTTGCCTAATAATTCTGCACACCTGAATATAAGGCATTTTTCATTTCCAGCCTTCATGAACAATTATATATCACTTATAAATGATTAAAAACAATATTAATAGTAGTTATTAAGATTGATGTGGATTGGAATTGGTAAAATGTGCTTGGGAAAAAAATATGATCAGAAAATCAACTTGCCTAATAATTCTGCACTCCCTGTATATATATATATATATATATATATATATATATATATATATATATATATATATATACACATTTGTGTATATATATATGACAAAATGGCAAAAGTTTTCTGTGATGGAGAGATTTAGGGTTAGGAGATAGTTTGTACAGTATAAAAACCATTACACCAATAGAGAGTCCCCGTAAACCACATATTCAAGTATAAGTGTGTGTGTGTGTGTGTGTGCGCGCATGTTTTTGTGACATATCAGGACACAAATTTGTATAATGACATGGGTATGACATAGGTATTACAAGGAGAGGGTGACTTATGAGGACATTACCCAATGTCCCCAATTTTCAAAAGGCGTATAAATCATACACAATTAATTTTTGTGAGAAAGTAAAAGTGTGCACAGTTTCCTGTGATGGGTAGGTTTAGGGGTAGGGGTAGTGTAGGGGGATAGTGTAGGGGGGTGTCCCCACAATTCACAAAAACAAACCTGTGTGTGTGTAACTAAATGCACGTTGACAGCAGTAAACTGTGTCAGGTTGTGTGTTGTGGCATAGATCTGGGGCCAAATGTATTTGTTTGACAGAAAAAGGTGTGTGTGTGTGTGTGTGTGAGAGAGAGAGAGAGAGAGAGAGAGAGAGAGCCAGTAGAGTCACACAAGCCATCACTGTCACTACTCATTATTCGTCAAATTATATCAGAGCCAATTCAAGTAAATTCTAAGTGTGTACTTGGAGAGGTGTGACAAAAGAGCTGATCTTACACACACACACACGCACACACACACAACCGCACAAACTCAATTCCACTTCTGAAGCGATAAAGCAAGGCAATGTGGCCTTGTCTTACTCTCTCTTTTCCTTGTGGCAGTCAATATTTCTTTTGCATATTAGGTTATTTTACCCTTCCTTTATCTTTTTTTCCCCCCTGTCTTGCTCTCTCGTTCTCTCTCATCCTTGCTGTAAATGCTCTTCAAAGCCTAAAAAGGGCTGGACAGTAATATTTAAAAAGCTAAATGAATATGCATGTTGATTGCTCTTTCTTCCTGAGTGGGATTATGCATTATTAATGAGAAGTACTGCGTTTTCTGTGGCGAGCCTTGTGTGTTTGATTGAATTCTATCCCGAGGGACCGCTTGCCCTCAGAGAACAGAATTCTCCAACTCCAATGGAGCAGATCCAAGGATGGATATCAAACGCTTTTCCTGCCGTACACATTGTTCTTCAGTGAGAAATCGCTCTACAAAGTATTGTAAAGTCTGTCTCAAAAAGTTAAGATGAACCTCCTGTGGATGCTCAAGAACAGCAGGAAAACTCCTTCTATATACAGTAAATGAAAATGATTTAATCTGTAAGGTTCAACATACAGTACTTCTTTATGTCTCTTCAGTGTGATTCTCCATTGATACCTGACCTTTACTTTCAGAAAACACTACAAGTTTTATCTGCCAAACGCTCAACTGTGATTTCTTTTGCGGTTCCAATGTGACAGTATATTTATATATATTTATATTATATATTACTTCCTACTCAGTATATTACTTTGCTTTCTACTTTGTCGAAACAGAAGCACATGGTGAATGGTATACAGAGATGGTGTAACCTAAATAATTTGCATAACGCAATTGTTTGATATATTGTTTGGATCCTAGCTCGACTTTTTAAAAATCTGCATATCAGTTATCAGACACTTCATATAAAATAATCTATCAGAAAAAAGCTATATCATATGTTCGCTAGAAAATAAAACCGGTTTTACCCTATGACAAGCTCCATTGTGGCTCTTTTTGTGACTATATTGTAGGCATGGATCGGTACACAAAACTGACGGTTCGGGACGTACCTCAGTTTTTAAGTCACATTTTGGTATGGTGCGGTTTGGTGCAGGAGGGGGAGAAAAAGCAACAAAATTGCTTTTTTTTAGTTAAACAGTGGTTTACTGAACAAATTGTATCTCTGTCATTAAATGAATTCAATTATAATTAAAAGTTTCTTAAGGATAAAAATGTAGCTCTGCTAATGCTGTAATCTATAGCCTTACTTGCACATTACTATAATATTAAAGGATTAGTCCACTTTTAAATACACTTTTCCTGATAAATTTACTCACCCCCATGTCATCCAAGATGTTCATGTCTTTCTTTCGTCAGTCAAAAAGTGGATTAGGGAAGGCGTAGGACATTCAGCGTAAGCGTTATGAAGAATGCGGAAGCGGAAAGTACGTTCAAGGCGATATTTTGTTTATAAACCATAAACGGTTGTATTTTTTTCGAAAATGACTGATCGATTCGCTAGATAAGACCCTTATTACTCGTCTGGTATCGTTTAAAGCCCTTGAAGCTGCACTGAAACTGTAATTTTGACCTTCAATCTGTTGGTAGCCATTGAAATCCACTTTTCGACTGACGAAAGAAAGACATGAACATCTTGGATGACATGGGGGTGAGTAAATTTATCAGGAAAAGTGTATTTAAAAGTGGACTAATCCTTTAAACGTTAACAACAGATCCCTAACTATTTGCCTAAATTCAGTTGCCATTTATTTAAATATAATAATCAACACTCAAATAACAAGTTGTATGCAAACATGTAAACTGCACATAAGGCAGTTTTTGCATTAACTTCTAAATCTAATTATAAAATTATGTTTTTACTTCAATTCGTTGTTGAAATATAATCATTTACACAGTGGCTGTCATTTTCATGAAAGATTTATTTAAACATACATTAAATAATCAAGACATCACTAACAAGTTAAGAAAATATAATGAATATATAGGCTAATATAGTGAATAAATTTAGCGAAAGAGTTCATTTCTCTGGCGAACTAACAAGCTGTGTGGACTCGCCTGAGATAAATGACACAGTGTTTACAAACTGTTTTATTGACATCTTTCCGCCACTGAAACACTGATTGAGCGATTACACAAGATATTACACTTTCAGTAAGTTAAACTGTGTCTTTCAACATACCTTCAGATGTCCATTCATGTTTATTCTGTAACTAGTATTAAAGAGGAAGAGATGATCACATTCACTCGTGCTCCGCGCTGACGCATGAACTGAGGTGCCTGTACAGAGATCTGTCACGGCACATTAAAGAGCATCAAAATGGCATTTTTTGTTTGAATTTCATGATAAAATGGACAGAATTTGAAAGATGACACTTTGTTTCTTATCAAAAGTAACAAACATGGAGCTTATTGCGATTATTGGTGGTTAATGGTGGTTAGGCTACGCTGTATTCATTATGTAGATCCAATGGGACAGAGCTGGGCGGGGCAGCAGGGGGCACATTCGGTACGCCATGAGAGTATCGCGGTACATACCGTGGGTGGTGAATCACGGTTTTTCAGTTCGGTTTGAATATTGTTACACCCCTTCTATATTGTGAACTGTGTATCATTGTGAATCTATTGTAAATCCACTGGAATTCTATTGTAATATCATTGTTAACCATTTTGACTCTATTCCATTTTGTCTCTGTTTTACTTCCATTATGACCAGTGTTGGGTGTAACAAGTTAAGTATTTAGTTACTGTAATTCAATTACTTTTCCTTTGGAAAAGTTTTTATGTATCCTTCTCACTTTAAATACTTTGGTGAGTACATAAGAATAATGGTAACACTTTAGTTTAGTGTCCAATTCTCACTATTATCTAGTTGGTTATTAGCATGAATATTAATGGGATGTTGGCTATTTATTAGTATTTAAATAGCACATACTAATGCCTTATTCTGCAATACCTTATTCGGTCCCACTTTATATTAAGTGGTCTTAACTACTATGTACTAACATAAAAAAATAAGTACGATGTACTTATTGGGTTCATATTGAATTGCAAAATTCACATTTGCAGCTATTGAGGTGGGATACGGGTAAGGTTAGGGAAAGCTTTGGTGGTATGGGTAGGTTTAAGGGTAGGGGTAAGGGTTAAGGGATGGGTCAACAGTGTAATTATAAATGTAATTACAGAAATTAATTACAGATGTAATTACATGCAGGTGTTTTTAAAATATAAGTACAATGTAAAAACATGTATGTACACAATAAGTGCATTGTATCAAATGATTAATTTAAATGTAAATACATAGTAGTTAAGGCCACTTAATATAAAGTGGGACCCCTTATTCTACATCCTTAATCCTACCCAATACTTAAACTTAAAGGTGCTCTAAGTGATGTCACGCATTTTTAGGCCAAAACATTTTTTGTCACATACAGCAAACATCTCCTCACTATCCGCTAGCTGTCTGTCCCCTGAACACACTGTAAAAAAACGCGGTCTCTGTAGTCGCCACAAGCTCCAAAAACGGCAACAAAAACAAACTGGTGCAGCCTGGACCACGAATCATAATAAACATGCTCCAGCCAATAACCGACAAGAATGATTTTAAATGCGCGTTCATGACTGTTTCAGGAAGCACGGATGGGAGGGGGAGGAGGAGGAGGAGGGAGGGTCTAGCTAGCCTCTGTTTTGTTTGACAACACTTCGAACGTCAACAGGAAGTTACTCCACCCAGGATCGCTTAGAGAACCTTTAACAACTACTTAACCAAGTATTAATAAGCAGTAATTAGGAGTTTATTGAGGCAAAAGTTAATAGTTAGTTAATAGTGAGAATTGGACCCTAATCTAAAGTGTGACCAGAATAATTAATGTAGTTTTATATTATTTATTTGAAAGAATTAAAAGAGCCATTTCATGTCTATCCTTGTATTATTTATTAACTCGTTGAGGTTGATATAGGACTTAGAAAGTAACTAGTAATAAGTAATTAAATACTTTTTGGAGAGAGTAATTTGTACAGTAATCTCATTACACTATTGAATATGTAATTAGTAACTTGTAAATAATTACTTTTTTAGAGTAACTTACCCAACACTGATTATAACATCATCGTGACTCCATACTTTGACTTCACGCTTTAACTCTACATTGTGACTCTTGATTTAAATTTCTTACCGAACTCATTCCTTATCCAAGCATAATGATATTCCCTCATGTACCTTCTCTAAGCCAGCCATTAAAAAGGAGTGGAATGAATGTGGTGTGCTTTAGTCACTGAAGAACAATTTGTGAACTGATTTATACCCCAACCCTGACGGACATTGATCAACAGCTCTCAAAAAAGAGAAAATAATAACAGGGTTGAAGCAACAAGCAGCCAAAACCAATCTAACCATTTCAACAATCCTTAAGCAGCAAAATCTAATCAGCAAAATCTAATCAGTAATCTAAAACAAACAATTATTCTCCCCTATTTGTCCTCACTAGGTCAGAGTCCGCACCTCACCAGGGTACCAGATCCCTGCAGTTATCGTCATGCGGTTATTATTAATTATTACGCGAACGTCAGACTCCCATTGGGAAAAGGGGCCGTGACAGGGAACTATTTCAATTGCCATTTAGCAGTTCGTTAAGTTACGCATCTCCAGACTGAGAGGAGCGCAGGTTGCCCACCCATCACCCAATCATCTACAATGAGGAACAAACAATGGAGTGCAGTGAGAATATAGAGGCAAGCAATATATTTTTAACCTTTAACATGTCACATGATGTCATTAAGAAATAGTGTCCCCACCCCCCAAAATTTTGTAGTATCAGATGGATTGAGTTGTGATCTTTAATTCTTCATTTCTTGCTTATTAATTTCACAGTAATCAGTGGAGAGAATGAAAGAATAATATGCAAACAAATCAAGAAAAGAAAGAGAGTGAGAGGTTGGGGTGAGGGGCAGAGACAGTGTGAGACACTATACTGTATGTCTGATTTCATCAGAGTCTGATGCGTGTAATGGAGTTTACATTATTAGATTACAACTTCAGCCTGACCGCAGAAATATCGCTCAGAGCCTCGTGCTCGAAATGTCAATCCACCAGCGCTAGAACTTGGAACAGCATGGACTTCCAGGCATTGTGCACTGACAGACCAGGAATTCTCTCTTCTGGCAGAAAATTTACCCTCACAGCCGATTTCAGACCAGTCTGTAATAGCAGCCTATCAACAACCGTCATCAACAGCTACCGTACATAGACTAAAAGGAAAAAATAATATATGCTTTGTAAAGTTCAAAGTTTAAATATAGCTGCAAGCAGTGATGACGGGCCCAAACCCTGGTGCCATCCTGGTGGCTTAAGAAAACCTGTGCATGATGGGCAACATACAATCTTAATTTAAAACAAACAATGATTTTACATGATATGAGACACTTCTTGGTTCTCTTTTTTTGTCATTTAATCCCTCACCATAGCAACACTGTTCAAAATATCCTATAATCATTTGCAATTTAGCATCTTCAGTGTCTTTGTTTTATGTTGACCAAGTTTGGTGGTGATTGCATGAATCTCCTACAAAGAGTACTTAAAAACTCAGAGCCTTATTACTCAAAATATCCTCATTCAAACCAAAATATCTGACTTCATGTTGGTCGTGTTCGCTGTTTCGGGGCTTGGGCCTTGATAACAGGTGAAGATGAAGTTTTAGCAGATATATGCATTTAAAACTTAAAATATTTTCTTCTCAGGAAAAAGACCAAAAATATTGATGACTTATCCTGCACTACTCATTTTTGTCCAATCAAATGCTATCTAGAATGAAAATGTGTGTGTTTAGACTTCTGAGAAAAGGTGCTTTTTGTTAACACCGTTATTGTACTTTAAACATCCAAAAAATTACATTTTCAAATGCACATTAAAATTAAGGAGGCCAACCTACAGAGTTTAGCTCCAACCGTTATTAAACACATAATCAAGGTCTTCATGATCATTAGATCTTTCCAGGCAGATATTTTGGAACAGGATTGGACACTCCTGCATTGGAGTATCACTTCACATGCAAGAGGGAGGAGGATCCTCTGACCAATCTCAATTACAAACTGACATTCTTTTTTAAGCCATTGAACGGAAGATTGGCAAATCTGGGCTGTTAATTAAAGGATCTCTCTGCGTGATTGATATATTATCCGTTTTTCCAAACATTACCACAGTCTGTTTTACCCATTCTCTTTCACAACATAGCCTAATGAACAGAGAAAAAAAACCAAGAATCAGAAGGAACGGAGAAAGAATGCTGTTGCAATTATTTGGAGTCTGACACTTCTATTCTAGAACAAGCCTCTGGAGAGAAACACTAGATTGGTGTGGAGTGTTAGAGATATCTTATTTTATATGTCCTTAAAGAACACAATCCGCCCAGAGAAGAATGATGCAAGAATCTAGTTACAGCAAATGATACGATCCAGAAAGAGACAAAGAGAGAAATGCATGTCTATTAAATTTATATATTTAAGTATATTGTGGTATTAGTCAAAGGCACCAAATTCTACCCTTTTATAGCAGTTTTTAAAATATATATATATATTTTTTTTTTTCACCAAAACATAATTCATAACATAGTTTTATATACTCATGGCTGTGATGATAAATGGTGTTTTTGTGTTATGAAGGCTAGAGTACTGTAAGTCATTCGTTAAAAAAGTCATTTCAGGTGAGCATTACAGAACTACATCTGAGAATTTAGTTTGAAACTTTTGCTTGTGAGTGAATGAAGGACTGAAACGGAGAGAGAGAGAGAGAGAGAGAGAGAGAGAGATGAAAGAGATGAAAGAGAATTAAAGTGGAGGAATAGACAGAAATCTCCTGTTGTGAATGAGATTGGGTTGGCCTGGAGTTTGACAGAACATGGTCTAAATCAGCCAGGTTTTACTGCAAAGACTGAAACTGGAGAGAGACCAGAAGAAATGTGTCTTTTAGTTGCATAAAACATGATATAGCCTATATAAAATATATAAAGTATTTTAAAACACATAACACTAGTGCTGAATGCTTATTGGACAATACAATGCTGCAGCTGCATACACAAGCTGTGTATATTCAAAAGCTGTGACTATATTCAAAATATTTAGCTATATTTAGCTGTGACTATATTCAAAATATTTAGCTATATTTAGCTGTGACTATATTCAAAATAAATGAATGCATCAGCCAGGTCCTGGAAATAAAAATCTCATTCATTTTCACCATAGAGAATTTGATAAAAAAAAAAAAAAAAAAAAAATAAATAAATAATTAATTAATCAATGGTATATGCTTCTGTAGAAGTCATCAGCATTTTTTCAACTTAAAAAAAAAAAAAATCTTATTTAATAGGAAAATTCCAGGTGATGAACAAATCTCAAAAGAGAACAATCCACCAAAGAATCAACACAAACACATCAAGACAAAAGAGTTCAGAAACTACACTACCATTCAAGTTTGGGGTTGGAAATTTTGGACCCATTTTATATTAAGTGGCCTTAACTACTACGTACTTACATTTAAATTAATCATTTGATACAATGCACTTATTGTGTACATACATGTTTTTACATTGTACTTATATTTTAAAAACACCTGCATGTAATTACATCTGTAATTAATTTCTGTAATTACATTTATAATTACACTGTTGACCCATCCCTTACACCTTACCCCTACCCTTAAACCTACCCATACCACCAAAGCTTTCCCTAACCTTACCCGTATCCCACCTCAATAGCAGCAAAAGTGTTTTGCAATTCAATATGAACCCAATAAGTACATTGTACTTATTTTTTAATGTAAGTGCATATTAGTTAAGGCCACTTAATATAAAGTGGGACCGAAATTTTTTATGTCTTTGAGAGAAGTCTCTTATGCTCACCACCACGGCTGCATTTATTTATCAAAAATACAGTAAAAGCAGTAATATTTTGAAATACTGTTACAATTCAGGGTACGTTAATTATACGACAATGATGCACTAAAAATGTTTTTCCTTTGCATTTGAGAGTGTCATGTACAGACAACAACAATGTCAAAATAATTTCTGTTCACACTGATCCGCGAAAATGACTAAAAATGCTGTATTATGATGCCAGGCCAGTAGTTGGCGGTCACTTTGTAAACACTACGCGCCTATAGACTGAACGCGTAATACGCATGCGCAGGACATCACTGTTCTCACGCTGTTCTCACACAAATTCGTGTTTTTGTAGTTTACACAGAGACAATGTTATCGTTTTCTAAAACTTGCAAAAGTTTGCATTTTCAGACCCCCAAAATGCTTTTGTTGTGAATTGAAGATAAATGCAAATTTGTTTTCATTTGAAAACAGTACTGTGTAAATGGCCCTTAAGAATAACTTTTTTATGTTTCAATAAAATGTAATTTATTTTGATGGCAAAGCAAAATTTTTGAATTCTCAAAAGAACAGAATTTATATGAAATAGCAATCTTTCGTTAAAATGTAAGTCTTTACTGTCACTTTTGATGAATAAAAGTATTAATTTCTTTAAACAAAAATTCTTAATGACCCTAAACTTTAGATGGTAGTGTGTATGTGTATATACTGTTTATAAAAATACATTGAAGGGGAATTTACAATTAAATACCCAAAGTCCAGATATGATGAATGAAGCCCCGGAGTCAGAATTAAATAAATAAATAAATAAATTGAAGAAATTTTTATTTAAAGGGTTAATTCACCCAAAAATGAAAATAATGTCATTAATTACTCACCCTCATGCCGTACTACACCCGTAAGACCTTCGTTCATCTTCAGAACACAAATTAAGATATTTTTTATTAAATCCGATGGCTCCATGAGGCCTCCATAGGGAGCAATGACATTTCCTCTCTCAAGATCCATAAAGGTACTAAAAACGTATTTAAATCAGTTCATGTGAGTACAGTGGTTCTATCTTAATATTATAAAGCAATAAGAATATTTTTTGTGTGCCAAAAAAACAAAATAACGACTTTTTAACAATATCTAGTGATGGCCGATTTCATAACACTGCTTCTTGAAGCGTTGGAGCTTTACGAATCAAATAAGTGGATTGGAGCGCCAAAGTCATGTGGTTTCAGCAGTTTGGCGGTTTGATACGCAATCCAAATCACTGATTCGACTCAAAAGATTCATAACGCTCTGAAGCAGTGTTTTGAAATCGCCATCACTAGATATTGTTAAAAAGTCGCTTTTGTTTTTGTTTGGCGCACAAAGAATATTCTCATCGCTTTATAATATTAAGATAGTACCACTGTACTCACATGAACTGATTTAAATATGTTTTTAGTAGGCAGGCCTCACTGAGCCATCAGATTTCAACAAAAATATGTTAATTTATGTTCCGAAGATGAACGAAGGTCTTACGGGTGTGGAACGACATGAGGGTGAGTAATTAATGACATTATTTTCATTTTTGGCGAACTAACCCTTTAAGGATAGTTTGCAGTTTCATTAGCAGAAGTCAGCTTCAATACTCAGGAAGGAGTTCATAGACCGCTCTGCGTACACATTCAATTCAGCAGCAATTATACTCTACCTGAGTCCACTAACTACGTTATTACTTCAAGTTGAATGATTCTGATTGGTTAAGAAATAGACAAAGTTAGAAATTGTCCACAGATGGATTGATAGACAGAAATGCATGTCTCCATAGATTATACAGATGACAACAAAACCCTGGTTTAGGCCTGAGAGTGACTCTCCAAGGTCATAGAACTGCTCTTCTTGGTGCCAATTTGTCAGGAAAAACAAGTCATTCCATCATCCAGGGTGCAAATTGTAACAAGGGATACTAGCGCACATACACAGATACATAGATAACTTCAGCCAAGGCTGAAGTCGGTTGAACCCGATACCCCGGTAGAGGTACAGACAATATTCATCATTATTCTCTAGTGTTTGAAGATGCTTCAATATTTAGAAGAATAAATATTGGTTAATAACTTGATTATAAATCACTTAAAAAGTTATATATTAAAGCAGCAGTGGATTCCAGAATCCACCCCTTCAATAGACTGCCTATAAATTGATAGTTTTATATTGTACCAATATTTTTTATTTGATTGCATCATTCATAATGCTTCATGGGATTGTAGTTTAATCATTACAAAAGACTTATTTTTCCTGATTTTAATATACTCTTTAGTTTCAAATCAAAGTGTGTAATGTTATGATTTATTTTGGAGATTGTTGGTTTGATCCCTTGCTTTGAACTTTTACTGAAGAATTGTGTGTAATCCCTGTGGAGAAAATGAATGGGAAAAGCACTTTCAGAACCAAAATAAATGTCAGTGCTGTACTTTACATATCATTAGCCTTTAGTGCTGCAATATTTAATTGTCATTTTCAAAATGACCAGAATTCATCAGGTTGTGAAAAGTAAACAAACAAACACACAAATATATACAGAAATCACATTTGAAAGCATATTTGGACTGCAAAATAGAAACATACTTTTTATAACTCTATGTGTGATTGCATACGCACAATTACCCCTTTTAAAATGTGCCAGACAGTGTCAATAAACACAATGCCTATGACATGTGCACATGAACTATTGTTCGTGACCATTTGCTGTGCTATAACCTGGGGATTTAATTGTAACTGGACTGCGTGTATGTGAGTTTTGGTGTATGTGGAGTAACGATCAGTCCTGCCACACTAAAAGCACACATATGCAATTACACTAACATACATACGTTAAGTGCATATACACACACAAGCACATAGTGATCTGACAGAATTGGGTCAGTGTCCACACATCTCCGCCCAAAGGGGAGGACACAGGAGGTGTGTCCTAAATAACCTTTAGTGACCTCTGCACAGCATATAGACCGCAGATAATCGTGTATACAGCAGTCTAACAAACATCCGCCTCAGAAATGGACATAAATTGCATGCATTAACAAACATGCCCATAGGAAAGAAAGAAATATGATCTCAGTTGTTTCTAATAGACATCAATGGCTTTACATTTTTTCATAAGAAAAAGATGTGTATGATGCTCACATGTCTCCTTCAGTTTCAGAAGAGTTTCAGTTTCACATTAAGCTTGACTTAATCAAAATTGTCTATCTACATTCTCAATAAACATTTATATTTTCCATTTTTTCAATTGTCTGTAAAGATGCTTTTGAATAGTAAAGCAGCATTTCCACTGGAACTTTCCCCAGGAACAAGGGACTTTGGGTTGGTTCTCGGTGTGTTTCGACCACAGGAACCAGGGTCTAAATTAAGTTCCGGGTAAATATTTTCCCCTCAGAAAGTCCCTGCTCACAAGGTAGTACTTTTTCAAAGTTCAGGAACTTTCGGGGGTGGGACTTGGGCGCTGAACATGCTGACTGGTTGAGTTCACACAGCATTTTGATTGTTTGTCTCTGAAGCATTTCAACCATCATTTTTAAAAGTCTGTTGCACCGCGTGCAGTAAGAGTTGTTTGCTATTCGAATCAACAATGGGTGGATTCTAATGTCTTTTTTTATACTTATAGTCAGTAGTCTTTTATTAAACAGTCATTTCTGATTTGATGTAATTACTTTATATCATGCAATACTTTATATCATAATTAGTTCGTTCCCACATTAAAAGATGTTAAGTACACAGACATGTACCTTTTTATTTTCTTTCTTGTGATTTATATTGGAGCTGGCTGGTTTTGCTTTAAAGGGGACCTACTTTGCAAAATTCATCTTTGAATAATTAGCATCGCACACCTGTAGGTAATAGATAGGTGCGTAGGAAAAAAGACTGGTACACTCTAAAAATGCTGGGTTAAAAACAACCCAAGTTGGGTTGAAAATGGACTAACCCAGCGGTAGGGTTAAATGTTTGCCCAACCTGCTGGGTAGTTTTATTTAACTCAACTATTGTTTAAAAATTACTGTATTGCTTAATTAAAATTAACCCAAAGTATGTTGGAAATTAACATTTATTAATGTTCAATGAATTATTATTAAACAATAAACATTTATTAAATTGCTTATTAATAAATTTATATTAATAAACTATTAAACTATTAAATTTATATTAATAAAATATTAAAGCTTATTAATAAACATTCACCTTTTGTCTATTATTGTTGCCTCTAATTGCATCTGGTTTTTAATTTCCCAACTATTTTGGGTTCATTTTAAGCTAGCCATATAGCAATTTTTAAACAATAGTTGGTTTAAATAAAACTACCCAGCAGGTTGGGCAAACATTTAACCCAATCGCTGGGTTTGTCCATTTTCAACCCAACTTGGGTTGTTTTTAACTCAGCATTTTTTAGAGTGTATAGTCGAAATATGAAAAAACAAAAAAATGCGGGATTTTCTTGTTTTTGCAAAATTCATCTTTACATATAATGATAAAAATGTATCCACTCCTTTTTTAATCCCCATAAATCATAAGCAGTGTCTCAGAACAAGCCGTTTGCAGATTCTCTACAAAATGACATCACTTTGCACAGGCCCCACCCACAACTGTTGACGGACACTGCCGTATTAGCATAGACCCCGCCTTGAGTGAGTTGTACACTGTCCGCCGTTTTTCTCGACGCCGGAGCAGCTGTATCAACAAGGATGTCTAGTAAGCAGTTGAGGTGTTTTGTTGTTGGATGTAAGAGTGAACATAACAGTCTTTATTAACTTCCGACACCTGAGACGCTGCAGACGCAGTGGATTTGTTTAATTTTTGAAGAGAATGCACTACAGATCTAACATACACATGCAATTTCTGTCCCTGCTGTTTACATTCGCAGACATAACTGACTGTGTTTATGTGAACTTTATAGGTATGTTTTTAACAACTGTATGTTTTTGAAAACCTTTTGTGTATTTGACAGTTTAAGCACAATAAAACATAAAAGAGAACTTAGTTTAATACTCAAGACGTGTGCTTCAGATGTGTGCGCTCAGAAAACGATAAATTAGAAGTTTAAACTTATAAAGCTTTAAAACACATGCAGATAATAAACTTTCATGATGAAAGTTCTTGTTAGTATTGTTGAGGGGATTCGAAAACACCTCTGATTGGCCATTGTGTTCACGTGCTCATCAGACATGTCTGTGATTAGCTACAATGATCAACACACGAAAGCACATGGAAGTGTTTGCATTTGAAAGAGTTTTGAAAGCGGGAGCGTTTGAAAAAAGGCGTCTATCAGTGGACTGGTCCGCGATAGATGCCTGCTTTCAAACGCTCCTGTACCTGTGTAAGCGCTCGGTGAAGAGCGTCATTGATGACTATTTACAACGTTTGAAATGTTGATCATTGTAGCCAATCACAGACATATCAGATGAGCATGTCAACACAATGGCCAATCAGAGGTATTTACGAATCGCTCAAAGCGTCACATTTTTTCAATTTCAGTACTGACGTGGTACCAAAGTCGCCAGTTTTGACAACTCTAAGCAGCTCATTTGCATTTAAAGACACATGCACAAAAACAGCATGTTTGTTAGCACTCAAAAATGGGTATTTACAACATGGTATAATAAATTATCTGTGGGGTATTTTGAGCTGAAACTTCACAGACACAATCTGTGGACACTTGAGACTTACATTACATCTTATAAAAAGGGGGATAATAGGGACAAAACTCTTTTTTGAAATGCCTTTGAAGAAAATAAATGGGGGAAAAAACATGCAGAACCAAAACTGCTAAAAAAAAGTGGGTGGATGTTCACTGTTGTCCTTTATATGAACTCACATACATTTCTCATCAAATTCCTCCAAGACTAACTGATCTGAGCTTTGTTGTCCACATCTATTTTACAGTTCAGTTTATCAGAGACAACATTAATGCACCAGACAAGACTAAAC
Organism: Megalobrama amblycephala; assembly: GCF_018812025.1. Taxonomy (NCBI): domain Eukaryota; kingdom Metazoa; phylum Chordata; class Actinopteri; order Cypriniformes; family Xenocyprididae; genus Megalobrama; species Megalobrama amblycephala. The sequence goes on along the minus strand of NC_063044.1, from coordinate 50,235,495 downwards.
GTTTTTTGTTTTTTTGTGCAGTTTAAAATATCTAGAAAAACAAGGTTTGTTTATTTGAGAACTGACATTGCATAAGACAGGCTTGTTTTGAATATATTTGTATTTTGTCTTATTGTACTGGTAGATTTTTTCACTTTTTTTTTTTTTTAACTTGATAATACTTAAAACAGTGCATCAAACCAAAATACACTTTAACTGTAAAGCCTGACAAAATGGAATATGTTATTGAATTTAGACAATCTAAAAAAAAATTGGATATGTGTTTTTTGTTGATTATCATATTTGATCAGGCTTTTATGGCTCATATAGCATGATATAAGAGAATATGGAGTTTGAGGAGGAAACTGAGCAAAAGTATGCAATTTGGTGCAGTTGCTGATATTTATATGGCAGACATTCCCATAGCTTTATGAAATTATAATAAATTCTAAAAACTCATTCAGCAAAGCTTTGATCATGTTGATAATTTAGAGGCCTTGGAAATTTGCATATCAAATATTATACAGTAGGCTTTATAGGGTAAAAGAGACTGTATATTCTCTGAAAACTTGTCTTAATATCTTATGCATTGCTGCTTAAACAGATCTTGTTTTAAGGATTTTTAGTATTTTAACTGTCATCAATTTTTGCAGTATACTTACATAAAACATTAAGATAACCTTATGCAAGAGCAGCCTGCATTTACATTTATACAAAAGACACTTTTATTAAGTGAATAGAAGTACATCCATGGCATTAGTTCACATGTTCCCTGAGAACTGAACCCATGATTTTGGCGTTGCTAGCGCTGTGCTCTACAGGAACCTCTGAGCTATAAGATCTTCCTCTGGCTATGCATGTCCTACGTTCCCCTTTACTCACTTAAATTAATGGCAGAGTTTCTCCTATCACATGCACTCGTCTGTCTATAAATGTGCTGATTTCCCATTTACTAACGCACCCCTCCTCCTTGTGTCCCCTTCTCTCCTCTTCGCTTCCTTTCCTCCTTCTCCATGCTCCTTTGCGCTTTCTCTCTTCCTTCAGAGCATAACCACCTGAATAACGTCACGTTTCCTCCTTTGAGTCCTGCAATGGCTCTGTCCCAGCCACACAACAACCTGGGCTACAACAAATACTCCTCTCTCAAGACTATGGGTAAGACACACACACACACACACACACACAATCCACACAAACAGCTGTCACATCTTGTAATGTACACCATAAACGCCACGCATGTTCATCAAGGTCACTTTACCCATAACCACTGATTACCATTGCAAATGATTCTCAGTGTCATTGACTGCAGGGAAAACACACAACCTTGCATATATTAGGACTATAATCACATAAGCAAATATCACCTCTCAGATCAAGAGGAAAAACCCCTCTGACATGTTGTTAATATAACAGCGCTATTAATGTCTCGCGGATGATCTTAGGAGTGCGTAGAGTACATATACGGATATGCTAATGGACACAGACACAAACACACATTTAGTAGTGTGGCTTTATCAATCACAGAAGGGGCAAATTCACAAAACAATGAATATTAAAAATAAAGATAATAAAAAAAATTAAAAAAAATCACACACCTGGAAACCAAACCCCTCGTGGAAGAAGAACGCCCTTGTGTTTACAACTGTGACAATGAGCGTTTATCAGGATCAACTAAACGCTGGATTTAAAAGTATGTGTAGTTTGCGGCTCCATTGTTGCAGTAGACTTGCACAAATTAATAATTTATTAGATGCACGCTGGTCTGTTATTGTAGGGACATCGACGTTACATTTTCACACCCCTAAACATGACGCGAAACAAAGCGAACTGTGAGTGGTTGTGTTACATGTCAGTCAAACGTCCTCTTGGGGCGGTCCTTGGCCAATGAAAGCTGCGATAGAGTCCAGACCTTCTGCAGTGCCAACAGTCTGAAGGTCTGGCTATGCGAGACTACTGTGCCAGTACCATAGACTGTAAAAAAGTACCCTTAAAGGGACTACTTTGTATCTTATTTGCCCTGAAAAGCTACATAGTAGTAACTTAAGGGTAAATATTACTAAAGGTACTATGTTGAGAACCATAGACATACTGTATACATCAAATTCTACTGCAAAACTTTCTATCTTAACATTAATGTAAGAATGAATGTATTCCCCTTGTGATCTGCTCACCATCTCAGCTGATTTGGCCCTTCTGACAGTCAAATTGTGGCCTTTTCAGATCACAACAATTATATATTCATTCACAACACAGGTTGAGAAAGCTGTTTCTTAAAGCATCTGCTGCTAGGACTGTGTTGATAAGGACACATTTACAATTCAATGCTTTTCAAACTACATATGTGACACATACACACAAGCACACACTCACTGGATGTCAATGTGTTTGTGTCAGAATGCAAGTCACTTGGCACAGCAGGCTGGCACACATGACCAGCAATGGTGATGACAGCAGTGCACAGGCCACACACACACACGTTTAATAGGGACTTTCCATAGACAATGATTTTTATACTGTACAAACTGTATGTATCCCCTAATCCTAAACACACAAAACCCTCTGCAATTTAACATTTTCAAAAAAAAAAAAAAAAAAAAAAAAAAAAAAAAAAAAGATTTATGAGCTGTTTTCCTGTTTCCTGTACCTATATACTGTACCTGAACCTCACAGACCAAAGCTTGTTATTTAAAAGCAGAGTATGTGATTTTTCCAAGTTTAAAATATTTTTTTCAGTCACAGTTTAATGTCTGGAGTCAAGTTTAAAATGTGTCCTTTTTTAAACCAGAAAGATGCAGAAAAATTAATTCATGCTCTTATCTCAAGTAGACTTGATTACTGTAAAGCACTTTTTACTGGTCTCCCACAAAAATCAATGAACAGACTCCAGCTTATCCAAAACTCTGCAGTTCAGTTGTTAACTCGAACCAAAAAAGAGAACAGTGCTCAGCGTAAATGTGTACACCCCCTTTGAAAAGTAACATTTTAAACAATATCTCAATGAACACAAAAACAATTTCCAAAATGTTGACAAGACTAAGTTTAATATAACATCTGTTTAACTTATAACATGAAAGTAAGGTTAATAATATAACTTGGAGAACACATTTTTCAGTTTTACTCAAATTAGGGTGATGCAAAAATGAGTACACCCCACAACAAAAACTACTACAACAACTTTGTTTGGCCTCCATGATTTTTAATGACAGCACCAAGTCTAGGCATTGAATGAACAAATCTGTGACATTTTGCAAGATCTATTTTTTTCCATTCTTCAAGAATGACCTCTTTTAGAGACTGGATGCTGGATGGAGAGAGATGCTCAACTTGTCTCTTCAGAATTCCCCATAGGTGTTCGATTGGGTTCAGATCAGGAGCCACTGAATTACTTTCACCCTGTTCTTCTTCAGAAATCCAACATCCACCTTAGATGTGTGTTTAGGATCATTGTCATGTTGGAAAAGTGCATGACGCCCAAGGGCACGGAGTGATGGTAGCATCTTCTCTTTCAGTATAGAGCAGTACATCTGTGAATTCATGATGCCATCAATGAAATGCAGCTCCCTGACACCAGCAGCACTCATGCAGCCCCACATAAGGACACTGCCACCACCATGTTTCACTGTAGGCACCATGCATTTTTCTTTGTATTCCTCACCCTTGCGACGCCATACAGTTTTGAAGCCATCAGTTCCAAAAGCATTTACCTTGGTCTCATCACTCCAGAGAGTCCCAGGAGTCTTCATCTTTGTCAGCATGGACCCTGGCAAACTCTAGGCGGGCTTTTTTGTGCCTGGGCTTTAGGAGAGGCTTCTTTCATGGATGGCACCCATGTATGCCATTCCTCTTCAGTGAACGCCGTATTGTGTCACGGGAAATAGTCACCCCAGTTTGGCTTTCTACTACTTTAGATAACTGCACTTGCATGCCAATTTTCTTCAACCCTTCTCATCAGAAGACGCTCCTGTCAAGGTGTTAACTTCTGTGGACGACCTGGACGTCTCTGTGAGATGGTTGAAAAACTTCTGCTACAGTATTCTGACTGATAATAGCCTTCACCTTTCTGGTGTAAAGAAATTATTTTCTTTCTCAGGTCTTGTGACATTTCTCTTCCATGTGGTGCCATTGCTGACAGCATGAAATGGGAAGGGGTTTTAACACCCTTTTATAGTCAACTGTCTGCTGGACACCTGTGTAATGAATAATTAGACTCACCTGTGATTGAATTCTTGTTAAATTAGACATTTGTAGTCTAAAATTTAGACTACAAATGGGGTGTACTCATTTTTGCATCACCCAAATTTGAGTAAAACTGAAAATTTTGATCTCTAAGTTATATTATTAACCTTACTTTCATGTTATAAGTTGAACAGATGTTATGTAAAACTTAGTCTTATCAACATTTTGGAAATTGCTCATTTACGCTGAGCACTGTATAACACCACTCCATTGGCTTCCTATAAAATTTAAAGACTGACATGCAAAATAAATATATGCTTTCTTCTCACCAAGTTCTGAATGTTCTCTTATGCAAAAAAATAATATAAGACAAAGCCCATTTGATTTTATTTCTGTATAGCTATTGTGGGATCTTACTGATTCAAAACATATTGCAGGCTAAATATGTGAAACAGGAACATCAAAGAGATAGGAGAGGATAAAACACAAAGATGGAGAGGGATTTATTTTTCCCCCTTCAAACGCTGTGCAGTTATACAGTTCGTCCGCACACATGCGCATGCAGTCCCTGGCACGGTGTCTTCTGTTGGATTATTGCATTTGGAAAGCTTGCGGTGGATCAGCCCTGACTGCGCTGGCAAAGAGATCGGATGGGGAGAGTTCAGCAGGGCAAGTGGAGGAAAAGATGAAAGGATGATGGGAGAAAAGGAGGGGGAACATGCGCATGGGGAGGGGGTGTAATGAATAGGGTTGAAGCCAACTTGTGGCAGGTGCCTAAGAAAGCTTCCCAGCATCATCTTAATTAAAGAATAACGATTGGAAAGAGATGGACAGATATAGAGAGAGTTGTGAAGAAGGAAACAAAGATAGAGGCAGAAAAAGAGATATAAGAGAGAGGAGAAATGATATATCTGGTAAAGAAGGGAAGAGACAGTAAGAAAAAAAAAAACAGAAATGGACATAGAGGCTGTCGGTACATTTACCGTCTGTTCATTAGTTTGATACATATGCTCACTCTCTGAGCACTTCCTGTGTCTGACATCATCAGGCGGTTATGTCACATTCTCTCCTGTTGCAGCCTGAATGTTTCTGAGGACCAAACACACACACACAACTATCATGGTGCTGACTTTCCATTGACGACGACTGCATTTATACCTAGCTAATGATCTGTTCAATATATTAAACCAAACCAAACTTTTTTGAATTTTTACATTTTATTACAACATTATTTGGTATGTCTAAATAGACTGCAGCAATTAACATGTTGTCAAAACCTCTAGTAAATTACTGTACATGTTATTTTGTTTAATTGTCTGTATAGAATCAGGGGAGAATGGTAATCTCTATTTTAAACAAACAAACAAAAAAAATTCTCAGTTGATCCAGAATTGTGCTCTACTATTAAGGTGCTTTCCTCATGGTGTCCCAAAAAATAAGGCAAAACCCAAACACATCTAAATGAAAACATACCATAGACTTCTACTGTTTAAAGGTAATTACTACAGACTAATCATAACCCTAACCTTAGGACTAAAATAACACTTCTTGCAGTGATAAAGTTAAAATTATACATAATTTATAATTCCAAGTCAGGATGTCCCTAGAGATCCAAAAAGACGTTTTGTCAGATTTATCAAACCTTACTATTATGCAAAGGCTGCAAAAATAAAACTTGAATGAAGGAATAAATGAATGAATGAATGCTGTTGTTGTCTATGCATATTCAAAATTCTCAATTTTCCAGCCTATAATTTAAAGTGTGTGTGCAGTTGTGTAGCTGTGCAGTACTCTTTTTCAAGCTATGGCATAACTGTGTACGTATGCATGTTAATTCTGTTCTTCTTTTGCTCATTATCAGTGTAATATATCTTAGGGTCCTTCTCTTTAAACACACTTCCTAAATAATTCATGCCTACTCAACGCACACTGCCCACATTACCTATTCATTGGTCCTTCGCTGGAAGTCGACTGAATTGTGATTCTTTAGCTCCTCTCTTCTCCTTCAAATTCAAATCAAAACACTCCTAAATTTAAAAGCACACGAATGTGCTAATGGATGTGCATGAAATAATATGAGCTAATCTACATGTCTAACCACATTAGCAAATTACTGCTTGATTTACTATCCACAGGAAAAAATTAACATCCTCATTTGGGTAAATTGTGTCATATTTCTAAACACAGATTTTGTCACTTCTTCAATCACTTAAGATGTTCAGTGCTGAGACATGGCTTTGGCCCACAGCATGCGCCATTGTCTCTAAAACCCCTTCAGGTTTCATTTTGACCTTCTTAGCTGATTGTAATAGTAACCGACATTCGCTCATGCACAGCTACAAACAGTGAGCTCGTCCATACTGATGCGGTCAAAACTAATCATAACAGTGGTGGCTAATGCCAAGTTACCAGTTTTACTGACTACAGTATTTTGGCAGAAACAATGATTACCATCGGGCCAGGATATATGTTTGAGAGCACACATGCATTGAAATTAAGCTATGTTTGTGTGCCTTGCCGGCAGCTGTTTGCCTCATGCATTAGCTATGACTTAATCGATAACGAGAAGGGACAGTATAAGAAGGATGGAAAATGAGAAAATGAGAGAAAAATGACAAAACAGTAAAGCAAGGTTGTTTATGTCAGAAGGCAGTGAAGCTAGAGACCCTGTCTATAGCTTGCAGTGCTCAACGGAGATGGGCTAATTTGACGAGACAGGCTAAAAGGCTAACCCTCTGCTGTCAACTGTTGCTAACATGCTAACCCACTTCAACCTGACAAAGAATAAAATAATCAGCCATTAATATACTGTTCCAAACCCTAACTTGTTTCCATTTCATAAGCAGCTAACTTTTACCAAGCCACTTTAAATATCACTAAATAAAATATTACACACGACAATGAATAATAATTATAGCTCACCTGCAGTTTTTGTAGTGAGACTTTAGTAAACACCAGGTAAAGCCATGGATGGTTCCTCCCAGCAAGTACAAAACATTCAACATTGTTGCTTTTTGGTTGCAGTTTGGTAATGTTGCAGTACAAACATTCTTAAAAACCTGCATCATAGATTGTCTTTGTGCCTCAAAATGTCAATATAACATTTTTACCATACAATCAAAACCAGACCAAACTGCAAACTGATCTACTTTCAGCTATGTTCATCAGTACCTCTTCACTTGAAATTTCTTGTATTGATTCTTTCAAAAAGTGTCTGGCCTCAGGACACATATATTCATTTTTCATCATGACCATGATGTGTACAGCCATAGCTCCCTCAAATGAATGCATGTGCGTGCCTGCATATGTGTGGCGTGATGCAAAAGCGCTAAGGGCATCCTCATGTCACATTTGATGACCCTCTGCTCCAGGTGTTTTACTCATTAGATCCTCTGAGCACTAAATATAGCAACTATAGTCTGTGACAAATACATTAGGTTTGTACACTATATACTGTAGGTTATGTGAGTGTAGAAGCAACACTATTAAACAAATCTATTGCATATTTGTCACAATGCTATGTTGTATTTCAGCCTCTATCTCTCTAACTCTTTTCCCTGCCCTTTTTCCCTGCAGACACTACAGCAAGGGATTACTACCCCAAGAGCTACCCTATGATGGATTACACACACCGCCAATCCTCGCCTGCAACCTTCCAGCCCATTGCTTTCCACCCAAAAGATAAACCCTTCCTTCCACCTCCAGACATCCATACTCCTTTGGCCATCACCATTACATCGGCCCAAGTTCCCAAGCCCAAGATCTCCAAGACCAATACCCACCCACTCACCTCAACCTCGGCCTTCAAAGTCTGGGACCCCAACAAGAGTCATGTCCAACATCAGGTCCCTCTCATGGCACAGTCACAGCCACCACTGTCCCAACCTAACTGTCGGCGCCAGGCTTTCACCAACAAGCGGCAGTTTAGTATTGAGACTCTTCCAGAGTTGTTCACCCAGCCTCTGGGGTACGGACAGTCTCCACACCTTCACCCGAAACACAAGGGACTGCCCACGAACAGCAAAACGGAAGTGACGGTCTGAGGGGAAAGTCTAGAAAGGACACAACCACAAGAAAGCATGATTTTGATTAGACACTGCAACTGGATGGATGTGAAAGCCTTTGCACATGTGTTTCAGTTATATTTGTAGTATATTCCCTACTTGTACATGTTTTGGACTAGATTTATATTCATTGTTCTATAATATAGAGAACTGAAGGGAAAAATGTTGCATGGTCTAGATTCTGATTCGTGATGGGCCTCAAATCCCTAGTGATCCAACTTCCCCCTAACATTCTGGCCTTGTACTGCTGGTCTTCAGATGTCTCTTGTGGCCCTGACCCATGTGTCCGATAGCAAAAGGCAGGAGCCCTCACCTCAGGAGCTTCACACCCTTTCAGACAAGGCCATTGTGCTGTCAACTTCTATCAGCCAAGAGCTTCCACACAGTGAGCTATTATTCAGACAATTCTAGACCACTGAGGACAAAGAACAGCGAGGAAGCATAAGGAAGAGGACAGTGAAGAAATCAAGGTGTCCTGTGAGAGAGAAGGAGAGAGAAAGAGAGTTTATGATGTCTAAGGGTTTGTTATTTCAGTCAATGGATAAGGGACTAGGTGAAATTGGCAAAGTCCAACATCCCTAGGACTCTTTACCTCAACACCTTCATCAAAGGATGCATTCCAGCACTTGTTTAGGGAGCAGAACACCAACATCACTTCAAGTCATAGCTATTCTGGCTGCTTCTATTTCAAACTCTTGTTCGAGAGGTAAAGACAAGGTCAATGAGCAAGTCTCTATTACCGACAGACCTCAAGAGAGACTTTTCAGGGGACAAAAGTCGCCCGCAGAGATAAGGTGCCATAGTGACGGAGGAGCACACAACTAGGTGAACAAGTCCGGCAATGTCATATGTAGCACTGCCAAAACAACTTTCCTAAAATGACCAATGTGTATTCTTTGCAATATCTGTCAAACAGCCTGCTTCCTCTGAATACTTCCAAATGTAAATAATTACACTTTTGGTGAAAGCAAGAACGTATTTTACCGATCGTTTGGTGGCCAAATCTAGCATGTAGCGGCAATACCTACACCCTATTGTAGCACCCTAATGCACACGGCATGGAAAACCATTAAATCTGGTGCTGGGCATCGGTTTCAGAGTGAAGAGTTTAGGTGTCTCTGGAATTGCTCAAGAGACCAGGAAAAATGGTAGCAATGCTAGGCCTATCTGTCCTCTCCCGCCTGGGGCCAAATGACTGATGGATACAGCTGTCAAACTCACTCACTTTCTGCTCTTCCAAGCTGTTCCCAGCCAGGCGTTTGGCTGCCACACTGCCACAGAACAGCAGGGGGCGCTGTAATTGATGATGGCCTGCTTCTAATACAGCAGATTCGAAAATATGTTCTCCAGTGCTTTCTGTAGACTTGTTCTTTTCTTGTCTGTTTTGTCTTTTTCATCCACAATGGATCTGAATGGAGATTTAGCATTCTTCCTCGAAGACAAATGCAAGGTGACAAAACAAAATTTAATTATGCACCAATTTAAAGGAGACCTGCAGAAATGTGTGATGGTGACCTCTTGCTTCTTTACATGACAATAAAGCATCTGTGTACTGAGCAAACAGATGTGTCTAAAAAGTAGCACACTTTGTTTGAACAGCCTTGTGAGATTTTACGGGCCAATGACAACTAATGTACAAGCCACCTAGGGACTTATTCAAGAGTGTGAAATGTTCAGAGTTCAACGAAACTGCTCCTTTGGGCTGCTTGCAAATAAAACGGCAAGAGGCAGAGATGGATTATTGAACTCGGAACGAGAACACTAGATTCCATTATACTCATTGCAGTACACTTTACAGCAATTGAGCTTGTAATGAACTATAAAAAGGGACAAAAAAGGAAGTTCTCTCTCTCTATTCTCACCAGATTCATTTTGGAGTTAATTTCAACTTCTGGACCAACTCCAGGGACAGCAGCTCCAAAAATATGACAGCAAATACAGTTACAGCATGTTCCTGGATGGCTATTTTCAACCGTTGAATTGATGTGAGGATGTATCAACATGCTCTCATGGGTCAGCGTCGAGTCAAACTATCCTGAGCTACAGTGATGCTTCATTTTGTCTCAGTGGCAATTTTCTCCAGAGTGTCATTGGGTTTCAGGGGCAAACCCTGGAGGACAGACACGTCTGGCACAGAGATGTCAAGCGATGCCAAGGTGAGCCAGCTACACAACCCTCTGCCTGGAACGGAGCCACTTTGTGTGCCAGGAGGTCATGAAGTCTGTCTTTGAGGAATGCTCGAGAAGAGCAGAGTAGATTTATCTGTCAATAAAACCACAGTGACAAAGATCAGCTTAAAACCTGAATCAAATGAGGAATAACTTCCTGGAATAAACTTTGTACAAATCAAGTAAAGCACTGGATTGGTCAGGTTACTTCTTTAATTCTGCAGGTTAAAGACTAAAAAGTGAAATCAAGTGATGGTGTGTGCATTCACATCTGTCACAAAGAAACACAAGGTGTAAATATCTTCTTCCGAATTCCTTCGGTGTGAAGACTCGTTTCCAGTGGTTATTTTAAACCACCCAAATAAGCTGAATGACTGTTGTTTCTGAGTTCTTCTTAACATACAAGTGTTCTACCTGTGATGTGAATGCCACCGGGTAGCATTTTATCTTTAGCAATATATGATGTACTTTTTACTGTTTATGTACTATTTGCAATGTTGTTTTTTTGTACCGTAAGCGTAAACGGAATCAGAGTCGAGCCTGCCGCAGTTGACAACCATTTGACGGAGATGAAGTGCTTCCGAATTTTAACACCCTTCTCACTTTCCTTACTAACTTAAAAGATGTCTTGCCATATTTTAAGCTTGCGCTATATGTATAAAGCATATGCTTTATTTAATCATTTTTAAAAGATGTATTATAACCAATGCTTGAATGACATCTTAGTTGCCAGTCCAGAGACATGTAATATGTATATTAGAGAATCACATTGTTCCCATTTGTTTGATGGCTCCATTCGTTTGGTGGTATGTTTGACCAATCTAATCTTATGCACTATTCTAAGCTGTACCTTTTGTCGATGTATAATTAGGATGAATTCTACTAAGGGCTTTTAAAGAGGCGTGTGCTCTTAAGAGGAGTTGCCCGTATTCAACATGGAAAGGGTTAGTTTTTCCCAATGCAATGAGGAGTACATTTGCTTGTGTTGAGTGGACAGAGCTTACTTTGGTGAATTCTGTTTTGTGATCAAAAGTTGAGAAAGTTTCTAGCTATAACACACTCATGGGTTGTGTAATACCATCCATCGCCAAGCAAAAAATGTTCCCTTCTTAAGAAAACAGGAATGTTCTTGTTTGAACCCAGAAAAGATATGCAAAAATGTGTTAAAGGTATATGAGAGCTTATTACAGGCATGGAAAAAGACAACTGCTCTAAGATTGAACTTACCAGCATTAAAGGAAATCCAAAGCCAGCTACAGCACTGCAGGTTGATCCTAATTAAAAGTCACTGGTTAAATCATCGATAAAAAGGACGTCAGGAAGACTAATTAGGCTTGTCTGTTAACTTAAACAAGGCCAGGTTTTTTTTTACCGCAGCACTAGCATTGAGAAATTTCTCCTGTCACATTTGTGTTTTACATGTTTACTGATTATATACGCCCGTTTATTCATACATCAGGTTTAAAAGAGCAAAAAGTTTAATATATATATATAAATAATGTGTAAAAATGTATGTATATGATGTGAATATAATGCAGCATTAGTTTACAGCCTTTCACAAATACACACACACTCTAGAGCTGAGGATTTGAGATTGTAAACACAGTGTTTTGTGCGTGTAAACTTTTCAAATGCTTTTCTGGGTGCAGCCAGCTGATGTTACATCATGTCCTGAGATGTGACACGACACGTTTATAAGTAATTTATTTGTCCAAAATACCATGCAAACACTGCAACAGTGACTGGTTTCTGGAAGTATTATTTCCAAATGATATTTCAGTGAACCAAGCCAATGGCTCTGAGATCAATCATTCAATCAACATTTAAGAAAAAAGTATTTTGAATTTAAAAAAGGGAAAAAGAGACAAAAGCATAAGACTATACTGAGCATTTTTTGATGAAGTGATGAAGTTCTCAAACCAAAAAGCACTGCAAATGATGTAAAATGTAAAATGATTCATTATCAAAGTCATTGATTATCAGAAATAGTATTGAGTATAATGTTTGAAAATATTCAAACATAAAACTTTAATTATACCATTAGCAGTGCTTTATGGGATCAATGGGGATTTTACTTCCTGTTGTGCTCTAGCAAGCAGGATTTTGGACCAATAAGATTTCACCGTGGGCGGGGCTACCCAACACAATGCTATAATAGTCATGTCTGGTTAGGACACAGGTTCCCTTGCTGAGATAAACAACACAGTATACTCTTTCCCTTCCTTTAGCTCGGTGTCATCAGCATTCACTCTCTCTTTTCCACTCATCCTAGCTTCCTCTTCTAACTCCTCAAGGCTCAATGGACGTTCACATTAAATTCGATTAAATTGTTGGGGGTCACAGAGTCTATCCTGTCTGCATTCTTAATGGCAGTCACCATATTACATGGTAGTTTATTTGCATAAAATTGAACCTACATTAACTTTGGGGATCTTGTCGCTTGTGTCACCCAGTTAATTGTCATCCCTCGATAAAAATGGCAAATCACCGTCAGTGTGAACGTCCAGTCATCATCCATCTTCAAAATGACATAAATGTAAACAGGACCTGTAGACAGGGGTGTAAGAAATACTGAGAAAATATACTCTTGTATGGGTACTGTGTCGATCAATATCACGATTTTTGATCATGGTGAGACTTCAAAAAATTCGACATCAAACCCTTGAACTGTAGTGTAATTGTACATAGCTTTTAAAACAAATGAAATCATTTTGGCATTTCAGACTTTGTTTGGTAAAGTAACTTTGATGCAAAGCATATTTAACCGTATTTGTCTTCAATGTCCCGAATATATAAGACTCTAGGACACTAAAATGCGTTTAGTGCTAAACTGAAATTAATAATGCATTGTGCAGATCGAACATGTTTGAGTCAAATTCATTTTCAACAATGGTTACAATATGTTGTGGTGATTGATGAGATGTCTTTTAACAAGGATGAATGACTATACTTTGACCAATTACAGTACATTTTACATTGATTTTACTGCTTGTTTCTTTGGATTCCGGGACCAGTGTTGCCAAGTCTGCGGCTTTCCGGTGGAACTACTTTTACACTGTTGCCACGTGTTGTTTTTCATGTCCGCGGACTGAATCAACCCAAAATAATGTTATATTTAGCGCATTAAATGCGATTTTACCAGGGGAGCCCCGCCAAAAACTTGAATTTTCACCCCCGGAAAGCAATTTTTACCGTGGGGCCCCCCCTAAAATGCAATTGGGCTAATTTCGGGCAAGTTTTGAGGAGCAATTGGGCGGGTTTTGTTGTGAAAACCTGGCAACCCTGTGCGGGACCTTGATATGCCTTTTTTAGTTAAATAAGGCTAACAAAATTATATATTTTTAATAAAAGAATAGAAAAGAATTTCCAGAACGCAACATTTTCAAGTACCTTATACCCTTGCCTACAGGAACCCGAGCAGCCAGAACTTCAACTACTGCACCATCTCACACTTGGACAGTTTCATTGATTATAATCTAGTTTTGTCGTATCACTCACTTGCAGTGTAGACCTCATATTACAGTAGTCTCTCTCTCCTTCCTTCTCTCTCTGTCACTGTCTCGTTTGTGTTTGTTCCTCCGTCTCTCATCGGAACAGTGGGAGGCGTAAGTCTCAGCTGTCGGTGATATCTAAGTTAATATGGGTCTCCTGAGGCTGGGGAGAGAGAGAAATGGAGGATAATACAGTACATGATGATGAAGAACTGTGGGTGGAGAGAGGAGATCTGTCATCCTCTCCTCTCGTTTCCATGTACTCCATCTCTTTTGCTTGTCTAATGCCCCATTTCCATATCTGCCATGCTTTTTTTCTCTTTAAGTCTGGTTGCACTTTGAGGAGATGTTGAATAATTCAGAGAAATAAAAATTTACAGGATGGTAAAAGAGAGAGACAGTCAGAGAAACACAGCTGTAGAAAGCACATGAAAAACTGGCAATTCAAAAGTGAAGCCGGAATGCACCTATTTGAGTTGAACCACAATTTATTGTCGTATAAGTGTGTAAGTTGTACGTTTTTAGAAGACATTTATGGACTGTTATGATGTCTGGGAAGGTTTGGCTTGACTATTAAGGAATATCCTAGGTTCGAAACAAGGTTAAGACCCCGTGAATTCGCTTGATTAGCACCATTTTGTGCCCTGTGTTGACATTTTCTATTAAAACAGGAAGTTTGAGTGGGAAACATTAAAATCTCATCCCTTTCTTTTCTTTTCTTTACTTTTTTTTTTTTTTTTTTTAAAGTAGCCAACAGGAATGAATCATGATTTGCTACAGGTGGTATCAAGGGGCGGGACATTCTCATTCTACAGATCTGATTGGACAAAAATCCATTCAGTGCAGGATGATTCATCAATATTTCTGTCTGTCTAAGAAACATTTTGTTTTTAAATGGAAAGTTGTGAATGTGCAATATGTGCTAGATATTTTTAACAACTTTTAGGAATACATTAGCCTATAGGTTGTTTCAAAAGCTGTCTGACATGGGCTAAAAGCAACAAAAACTATTTTCATTGGGACTTGAAGCTATCATCAAAAACATCTGTAAGCTGCTGTCAGTAACCTTAGAAAATATTGTAATTACAACCTAAAACAATTTAATGCATTTACAATGGAATATAATAGCATAAACATCACCATTTCAAAATTATAAATGCTAAGATTATGTGTGTTAAAATGTTTGATAATATTTCTTACTAACCTTGTCTGTGAAGTTATATCCAAATGAACTGCTGACAGACTTTAAACTTGTTTTGAGCTAGTATATTCCTTAAAGGATTTACAGAACACTGACTACTAAAACTGTCTAATAATACAAACTACAAATCCCATGATTTAATGCAACAATTGTTGTAACCATCAGGTAGAAAGATGTTTGTAAATTCTTTCTGTTAGGTCAGCATGAGATCTACCTTATTCAATAAATAATGATTATTAATATGAAACCAATTTTCTACTTAGCAATGAAACAACTGAACATATGGTAGAGGAAATGTGATGTTAATGATAACAAGAGCACTGATGATGATGATGATGGCAACAGTAATCATGCCTACACAACAGCAAAGAAAATGCCAATTGTTTCTACGACACTAGTTGCAGTTTATAAGGAACATACGGACATGGTCCAACTGATTTAATGGCTTTTTAAACATCTCTTTATAACAGAAACATTGTTAAGTGTTCTTTGTATAAACTTGTTTAAAAAATAAAAGGCAGAGTGAAACACTCCTCTGGACTGAGTCTGATTAATGATGTCGGGGAAGGTCACCCAGTGATCTATCTATTTCTGGGAATATCTACTTAAAATCAACATTTACTGATTGACAGAGAAAGTATAGGGGAGAGTGGGGTAAGATGAGACATTTTTTACTCAAGATAAGGGAAAATGAAGCAGAAGTATAATGAAAGTATCTTAAGTAATTTCAGGATGTTCCCTATCATTTTAAATGATTAGAATACGTCTATGACAAAGGGTTCTAAAAATATGGCTTCTTATATAAAGTGTTCCTGTGGCTCAATTTACCCCACGTTAGGGGTAAGTTGTCAGAGTTGTCAGAGTAGGTGTAAACTGACCATCTAAAATCCAAATCAAACATGTGAAACTGTAAAGATAATTTACCTCTTTTAAAAACTAATATATTCTGTTTACAAATATCCATATTTCTTTTCTTAAAGTTAACTTAAACAACATAAAACCAACAAAATGAAGTTGAAATTTCAATTTCTTTTATTGTTTGCATTTCTGAAACAATATGTTGAACACCAAAGTTATAACCTTCCCCAAAACAGACTAAACAGAGTGCTTGTTAAATATAAACCAAATTAGAATGAATATATGTCACTGAAACTAATAAACATTTTAGTCAAAAGGTTCTTGACATGGTAGTTTTTCTGCAATGTCGATTAGGGACTACAGGTGGAAAGATATATATGATTAAGCGTCTTCTGGTTCATATCAGAGAAGGATTTGGTGTACTTGTACACTGTTCCTATTAAATAAACTCGGAGAAAAAAAGACAAAATAACAGTTGCGTAATATTACAATGAAATTATACTAGTTCAGTGTTTCTCAAACTGGGGTACGCGTATGAGTACTTGCGGAGTAGCTAATTTAACTCTACCATACCTTAAAATAATATTAAAACTGAGCATGTATTTCTAACTGGCAAAATGCCGTAAATCCAGTACATTTAATCAAATTACCTCATGTTTTGGAGTCTAAAATGACTGCATCCACACAAGCAGCATATATGATAGATTGCGTGCCGAATCTGCTGCCTTAAATCGCGCTAAATTACTGCCGTTCTCGACAATGCACCTTTGTAAAAGTGGAGATTTAGCACTTACTCGCATGAAGAACAAATATAGACACAGATAGTGGATTTATATCAATTTAAGACTCAAACTTTCTTCGATACAAAAACATACCTTGTGTGAGTTCTTGTATTTAATGTTGATAATGAGGAAGACGTATCCATGATCAAATATCCACATGACTGCAAACGTGACATTATTATACAATAGGTCAAAAAACAAAACGTACATTTTAAACACAGTCCTGTCAGTATTTATTTTGCAACGAAAACATATTTCTAACGAAAACCAAAGCAGAACTACAACACACGAATGCGGCTTTGAATGAATCGTGAGAGTCAATGATTCAATGATTCATTCACAGCCACTTCGTTACTGAATGAATGACTCGATGACTCACTCATAAAAACAGTGACTTGCTGCCACCTACTGCCAGTTTTAGTTTAATATTTAAAAGTATCACTTCGTTTTACCATCATTGCATATTTCTCTATTAAACATTTTTATTTAAAACATTATTTATTTTATAAAGTTATTCATAAACGTAAAAATATGCACTGGAAAATCAATTTCGGGGGCAAATATTGTCCCTTAATGGAAAAGGTGTGACTGCAGTCGAAGTGGAAGAGAGGGGGTACGCAGAAGGATGGGAATCCCTTCAGGGGGTAGTTTGTAAACACAGTTTGAGAACCACTGTACTAGTTTATACTTCAGAGATTTAACTTAACTTCAGTGCCTTATGGTGGGGTAAGTTAAAACACTTACCCCACAGCATTTGGCTTACTTAGCCCCATAGCTGCCATTTTGGGAAAAACAAGCTAGTTTACCAAATTAGGCTAATATTTAGCTAAATGACTTGCATGGTTTTATATGTTGCTAAATCACCAATATGCATCATAAATATTTTTAGACCTGGACAAATTTGCTTTGATGAATTAGAAGATTCACTGGCATGCCTATTGTTTTTAGTAGCCTAAGAAATGAATAATTTGGAAAGAGGTACCACAAAGCCGTCTATCACAGCAGTTTAATTGGAAAGAAACTCGAGGAACAAAGACATCTTCACTCACTCATTCACATTAGAGGTGCTGGAATCAGGAGGGGCAACGACCTCCTGCGAGTTTTGCTCACATTAAGCTGGCTGATTTTAAAATATACTTTCTGTTGGATGTGCACTGAAAATAAACTATTTACAGTAGTTTCAGAAACCCAATATTATTTCAAACAGATAAAAGTGGCCAATGTGTCAACACAATGATGGTATAGAACCATATAACTCAAGCAAATACATGAATTTTCCCAATTTTTCTGTTTAATTCAGCTCTAGAAACAATAGAGCACTGCAGTGATCATGTATTTTTGTAGGCTGGCCTAGAATTTACCATCACCCTGGTACACACAACAAAAACCCAATAGGTTTTTCCCATTGCATTTGAATTACTGCAGAAAATAAGCTCTGTGACCAACAAAATATTTCAGGCATTTAACCAAAAACCCATTAAAAAAAACCCCAAAAACATTGACTTGAGGACTACAGATCCATGCTAATTTGTTTCCAGGTTTTGGCCTACAAAAATATGTCATCCCTGCAGCTCTCTATGTCAGCATCATGAGTTAAGTCAGTGCCATTGATTATGACTTGTTATGACTATTATGCATTACCCTCAACACTGCTATTAAAATACAACATTTGAGACATTTGTGCCAGCTGACATCTCTGAGAGTGTGTGCTTTTGTTCAGAATTTCCTGAACTTATGCAATTCAAAACCAATGAAATGTCATTATTCACAATGAGACTGAGGAATTCGCAGCCTAAATGAATGATTTAACCTGTCATTAATGATTTCACACCAACATTTGCACATCAAGACATGGAATTAAACCTCAGCGTGTTTCCACTGACAGACTTCTACCTGCAGATCCCAAAAGATGATAAAGTTTTTCTAGTGGCGTCAGATCAGATGTCTCATCCTTCTTTCTGAACATCTGTCTCTCACTCTGGGCCTGTAGATGGAGAAATACACATGCAATATCTGCAACAACAACTGCAGAACAAAACCAAAAGTAGAAATAAACTGTGTTCCAAAACTTACTCATGCTGCCTTCATTTCCTGGGTAAAAATTGCACATGAACACTCTTTGAACTTGAATGCAATGAGCTCGTAATCATGACTTAAAGGTGCTAAAGAGGATGTTTTGTTTTATACATTTTTGCAATATTACTTGAAACTGTCTTTACTAACTGATAAAAGACTATTTATTAGGTGCACTGAAAGGAATAATATTAATATACATCATCTGTGCACGAGGTAGGGCCTTAAAAACATCAGCCAATCGTTTACGCGATCATCACGTAAACGATTGGCCCTCTGGCTTGTCAATCACTGCCATGACGTTCCTTGTTAGAGACGAGCGCGGCTGCGCGCTCCAGTAACTTTCCACACTCCACAGGCGCCGCATGCAATGTTTTTGTCAGGAGACAGGAGTAACAACTGCAGATTATGAGTTACCTGCGGTGAGTCCGACATAATGAATCCACTAACATGACACAGCGAATGCCGGTGGTAAACACTCGTGTTCCAATACTCGTGCACGAGTTTTGGGAGGCATTCCCTCGAAATGAGCTGTGAATGAGTTGTTCTTACGCATGCGCTCATTTCAAAAACTCACTAACAGTCTTTGGTTTCTCAGTCGACGAAAAGATCCTCTTTAGCACCTGTAAGCACGTGAATAGCAAGTGAAGGCAGCATTAGTGACAACAATCATGAAAGCTTGGCCAAATGCTAAGGCATCATCACATGTATCTTTTGCAGAGAAGACAATCCCAGAATGCATTGCCAAAACATAAACCAAGATGGAAGACGAGGTGGGAGAAGTCTTTTATTTAGTACCAAGAATTATGCATAGGTAATTCTAAATAAAATTCACTATTTTACCCAATATTTGCTTGCTGTGCATTGTGTATTTTATGCTTAGTAGGATATCTATTATGTAGCTTTTTTTTATTTTGTGGAATGAATTAATACTTTTAAGGCATCTTTACACAGCCGATTTATGGCTGTTCTGAAGCGGGTCTGTTCCTGCTCAGTATTCAGTGTAAAGACGCAATGCCGTGTTAAAGAAGACCCTAAATACGCCGGGTCTGACCCACCTCAGCCCCTAGTATCAAAGGCGAGTCTGATACTGTTCTGGTTCAGTGTAAATGAACACGGAATATAGCCGCTCTAAACTACGTCATTGTCATGACAACCAAAAGCATTCCAGTCAACTCAGGCGGCGCGAGATTCAAGAAGCAGGAGACGAAACATATAACTTAGGGCAAATAATAAAAATAATGTCTTCCAACAAGGGGCATTGAAGTAAAAGAGTCCTGTACTCACATCGTGAAGCAAAACCACCAAAATAACAGCAGAGAATCGTCGTGTGTCATCAATTGGCTTTCGCCGTTTGTAATCTTCCCATGAAGAGACTGTCGGATACACGCGCTGCTACATTTCTCTCAGATAAGGTAAATGCTTAACACAATCGGCGTCACTGTGATTGTGTACTGTTATATTATATTCCAAAAATCATCTCTTTGAGGACGATATTTCACCCACACACGACGGTCTATCTGGTGATCTGCTGCTGCCTGATACACGCAAATGCTAGCATCATTTGTTGTTTCTGTCTCTTTGAAAAAAAAAAAAAAAAAAAATGTTCGACCTCTTTTAATCCTGTTGTGAACTACCCGGTGTAATAATGTATAATTTTTTGTTGCATCGTTCAATTTTTATTATGACAAACATCAAAGCGTGAGATATAGCACGCAGTTTAGGCCTACTAACAGTTACTTTAAATTTTCGCATTTTTTTTTTTTTCGAATTATATTTCATTGTTTATTATTTAATTATTTTTAAATTCATTTTGTTAAAACTGTTAGTTTTGAAATACTTATGTTCAAAGCATTGTTTCCCGCGATTTTAATTCCTGTGTAAATGCATTTATGCCGCTTCAGGGGAGCATTAAACAGTCTGTGTAAATGCACATTTTTGTGATTTTATGCCGCTTCAGAGTTGGTTTCTGTGCCGCTTTTTCTGTGTAAAGATGCCTTTATTCAGCAAGGATGGGTTTAATTGATCAAAAATGACAGTATAGATATTTATAAAATGTATAAGATTTCTCTTTCCAATATATACTGTTTTTTTTAACTTTCTATTAATCAAAGAAGCCTGAAAAAAATGTATCAGAGTTTTCATAAAAATATTAATCAGCACAACTGTTTTAAAAATCAATAATAACATTAATTATTATTATTTTTTTTTTTTAAATATTAGTGGCTGAAAGATGTCTGACAAAAGTGATGTCAAACTTTATATTAAATATTTAATAAATATTTCATATGCATATTGTGAAGTTGTGCCTGGAGTGTTAAACTAATGTAAGCGTTCCACATTTCAGCTGTATCTTTTGTCATGTATTAGCTATATTATTAGATGATATTTTGTGGGTTTTAGTGAAAATAACCAGATGGAAGGAGCTGTCGTCCTCAGCAACCAAGGAGGATATTGTTAAAATAGCTAAATCTGAATATTGCTCATGTGCTGGATGTGAATGGTCACAATCAAGTAACTAATGTAATGCATTACTTTTAAATTGACAAAAAATATCTGAGTTATTTTTTCAAATAAGTAAGTTTCTTTGTTTTTCTTTTTATTGACTGTTCTGGACTAACCATGAGCATTTACTCATCTCACTTGCACAAAAAACAGATTCAGTTTTTCTTAAAATGAATGTGAAACAGTGAAATGCAAACTTAAAACATTACACAAACTTCAAATAAATGGTAGATAATAAAATATACTTTATTTATTTAATCTCACTTTATTAACCAATGTCTTTGCTGATTTCTCCCAAGGTTTTTTTTTTTCTTTCTCCATTTTAACACCTATTTGGCACTTGTTTGCCACCTGATGTCACCTGTTGGAGTTTGGGTTCCTTGCCGCTGTCGCCTTTGGCTTGCTTAGTTGGGGACACTTGACATTTGACTTGACATTTGATATTCAACAGTATTCTTGACATTTATTCAACAGTGCTTCTGATCTGCCTGCATTGACACTATTATTTAAGAGCTGCTGTGCAGCCAAATTATGTACCAGTTATCAATGTAAAGCTGCTTTGACACAATCTGCATTGTAAAAAGCGCTATATAAATAAAGGTGACTTGACTTGACTGATGACTTTCAATTATTTAATTCAACCATAAGCAAAAATGACTTTAGATAAACATCACATTTGCATTTCTTTCTTTTTTTTTTAATTTCTGAAGAGTGTTAAACTTTCTTCTCCAGCGTCCTGTTCTTTTTCATTCCAGAATATTTTTTACGCGTATGCGAGCGAAGTTTGCAGGAGTACACGCGTACTCTTCTGATGAACTCTGCATCAAACGCAGTGTACACGTTTCACTTTTGGTGTGAAAGGACCTTTACATTTGCCAAAAATAGAACTTTTTTTATTATTATTAAAAAACAAACAAGAAAGCCCAGGGCAGGTGGAAAAAAGTAACATAAACATGACGCTACGGATTACAAGTTACGCATTTAGTTACTTTTTGGGAGTAACACAAAATTGTAACACATTAATTTAATTTTAAACCGCGAATGTAACAAAGTTGCACACAATGAAAGTATTCATGCTCAGCATTTTAAAGTCTTCAAGTGGTCTCCTCAGTCCCCTGACCTTAAAGTTTTTGAAAACCTTTGTGAAATTATAAACCTGAATTTTGATGCAGGTCTTCCAATGAAGCTCAACTTTAAAACTTTAAAAACTTAAGGAGGGTTAGAAAGAAGTTAAGCATGACACATGCACAAAGTTTAGTGACTCAATGCCCAGGAAAGGCTGCTGTAATCAAAAACAAGGGAGAACCAACAAAATATTAATAACTGATTACATTGTAGTCAGCATTTCCTGTGAGCTTTTTGTTTTACTATGCCTTTACAATAAAAATATGCATAATACAATAAAACCCATATTTAATTATATGCTGGAGTTCGTCTTTCATGCCAAATAATGTTGTAATTTTAATACCTTAGCCAAGTTTAGTGTATTATTTATCCCAATATAACATACTCCTCAAATTTTGATTGTTTTATAACCATAGTTGTCCTCAATGTACCATTTTCAAAAACATAAAAAAAAAATCTTACCAACCCTATACTTTTAAACTGTTGTGTAAAAGTATGTGACTTTAGGATTGTTCCAGGTAGTGTGTTTATGTGATAAATAAATGTCTGAAATGGGTCATGTCTCTCTCACACTGCAGCAAGATGAACCTTAAACACACTGAGAGACGCAGAGATGATGAAATAACTGGGAAGGATTGCCAAAAGAAAGAGGAAAATTGCTTGCAAAAAAAGAGAAGCTTTTTTTTTGTTTTTAAATCAATAGAAGTAAACAACAGGGAGAGACACTCACAAGAGCACACACACTTTCTCATCTGTATCCATGTCTGCGGAGAATGGAGGCCATCACACTCCTCCCTATAGTCAGACATAAACACACACACTGCTCCTGCAAACCCCCAACCCTTTTTGTTACCCAGTTAAAACACAGAGTCAGCTATAGCTCCATCAATCATTTGTGTGAGAGCGAGAAGAGGGTGAACACATGACAATAGTCACACAAAAGATAAATGTTGGACTCATACGGACAAGAGGTCTACAGAACATGGTCACAGCAAGCTCCGGTTCTACAAGCACTATATCTGCATGTGTTCTACAACGTCGACCTGTCAATCACAGCGTTACTGTCACTACATGGGTCACCTGGGAAGGGTTGCACCAGCCATTCATCAAGTCTTTCCTAAACTGGAACATAAAGTTCACACTAGGAGCTTAGTGACTACTAGTTTACTTTACTACTTTAACCAAGTCTGCTCTTAATTTGGTTGTACCATTTTTATCTTAAAGTTGGGATGTAACAGAAGTAGCAACAGATCTTTTCTTCTGTATTGTGACATACATCCAAGTGAAACACATTTAACGAAGGGGATTTGGTTCTATGCATCAGTTGATGGATGGATGGAAGCAGATCTGATTGCGAGCTTGTAGTTGATTGTAAGGAAGAGATGGAGTTTAAGCAGAGTAAATAGTTGGAGAAGACTAAATTAAAAAAATTAAAAACATGCATGTATGAATCGTTAAAGGGTTAGTTCGCACAAAAATTTTAATTCTGTCATTAATTACTCACCCTCACGTCGTTCCACACTCGTAAGACCTTCGTTCATCTTCAGAACACAAATTAAGATATTTTTGATGAAATCAGATGGCTCAGTGAGGCCTCCATTGACAGCAAGATAATTAACACTTTCAATGCCCAGAAAGCTACTAAAGACGTACATTAAAACAGTTCATGTAACTACAGTGGTTCAAACTTAATGTTGTGAAGCAACAAGAATACTTTTTGTGTGCCAAAATAATAAAACAAAATAATGGCTTTACGAATCTTTTGTTTCGAAACAGTGGTTCGGAGCGTGTATCGAACTGCCAAAGTCACGTGATTTCAGTAAACAAGGATTCGTTATGTCATAAGCATTTCGAAATTTGAATGGTTCACCACTGGGGGGGCGTGACTTTGGCAGTTTGATACACAATTTGAACCACTGATTCAAAACAAAAGATTTGTAAAGCTTCAAAGCTTCATGAAGCAGTGTTTTGAAATCGCCCATCACTAGATATTGATGAATAAAGTCATTATTATTATTTTTTTTTTTTTGGCACACAAAATGTATTCTCGTTGCTTCATAACATTAAAGGGTTCGTTCACCCAAAAATGAAAACAATGTCATTTATTACTTCATTAAGCTTCGGAACGTTATGAATCTTTTGTGTCGAATCATGACTCGGATCGCGTGTCAAACCACCAAACTGAAATCACATGACTTTGGCGCTCCGAACCGCTGATTCGACACACTGATTCATTTGTGCTCCGAAGCTTCCTGAAGCAGTGTTTTGAAATCGGCCATCACTATATAAGTCGTTATTTTGTTTTTTTGGCACACCAAAAATATTTATAATACTCAATAATAAATAATACTCACATGAACTGATTTAAGTATGTCTTTAGTAGCTTTCTGGGCATTGAAAGTTTTAATTATCTTGCTGGCAATGCAGGTCTCACTGAACCATCGTATTTTATCAGAAATATCTTAATTTGTGTTCTGAAGATGAACGAAGGTCTCACGGGCGTGGAACGACATGAGGGCGAGTAACTAATGACAGAATTTTCTTTTTTGGGTGAACTAACACTTTAACATGCATTTAGAAAAATAGCGATTTTTTTTTTTTTTATTTCATGACAAATTTAGGCAGATTTTCACTCAAATAATTATAATTTGAGGTTTACCCTTACTGATCCTTTAACAAGCCTCCAAATCTTGTCTTTAAAAATCTTGTCCAGTTGAATTTTGGTTATGTCTTAATGGTTCAACACTTAAATATTCAGTGATGCACAAACTAGAAGTTGCCATTTACGCCATAATCGTGCAAAGTTTTAACTTACACACAACTGGAGAACCTGACCCGTTCTTGGAGAAAGCAATAAACTGACATGATGCATTTCAAGGATGTAGAGAAAAACTAAAGTGTGATACTTTTAGTGCAACGCTCATAGACATCCATTAATCAATGAGAATTTCAGACAAATTTGCCCTAATTTGCTGTATTCCTGCTTTGTTTCAAACTCAAAACACACCTTATACATGTGTCAAAAGCTTTCTTTACTCTTCAAGTACCCTTTAATAAATGACCTCAGGTCTAAAAGTCATGAGGAAGCACCAATGAAATGGGTCACCAGATGGCTCATAACTGCTGAGGAGAAACCTGCCCTATACTGAAAATGAAGAGATGCAAGACCCCCATAGTTTCTTTCGTCCATCAGGTTTTGACCTGCTCAGCTGAATCACCTTATTGTGTTGAATAAATTACATATGATGCTCTATCAATTGAGCAATACAACGACAAGCCCTTCCGTCTGCACAAGCCATTATTTAATTAATTCGGGTCGTTAAGAGAGGGGCTGTCTGGGAAAGGGGTTGGGTCAGCAGTCCATTACGGCTGATTGATTTCTGCATCTCTGTAAATTGATTAAACAATGTGATGAATGGACACTGAAACACTCAGCCAGGAGGAAAACACACGGGACAGGGGCGATGATGTCATCGGGGAGGGCATGGAACGTGGGAACAGACTGTTCCATTAGAATTTGAGAATCCTGGAAGGCTGCAGTTGCAGTGATTTATTATCTTGAATCGCTCATCCTAAGGTCAAGATACAATCAAATAGGTTCATCAATGGGTGCATTCGACGCCAGGGTGTGAATTAGTAATTTACGGGCAGGGGAGGCGCTCTTATACTCATCTCGCCAGAGGAAAGTTATGAATTTATAATCATGCCCGCACCATCTAATCTAACAAGCTGCCTGGAAACGCAAGGCTCACTGAACATGCATGAAATAGAGTAAATTTTCTGCTCGAGAGTCTGCTTTCACACTAAAAAAATACGAATGAATGAAAAATGTCACTCAGAAGGTTCAGCAAGGCATCACGAGTGTGCCAAACCTCCACATTAAGAAAGAATAAAGTAATGTGTATTACATTGTCAAGTGTCGAAAGTTCAAATTGTAAACTACATTTAGGTTCAAATACAATTTCGATAGTTTTGTGCTGAAATGTAATCATTGTTCACACACTTGCTCATTTTTGAACTGTCTCTTTAATGAAGCCCTCTTTAAATAGACCGGTTTACGGTCACATCCACCAGACACATTTGCAAGGAATATATGGATGTCAAGTGCTAGTTGACCATTTTGACCCAAACCTAGTGCATAATTTTTACCCCAACCACAATAATAACAATATAATTTGTTAACCAAGACTGTACTTTCCATCCTGGAAAGCACAAAACACATTTATTTTTATTTGTAACATTTAATCCCCCTATTAAAGATATTAAGCCCTGAGAGGCTCTGAAGCCCCACAAAAGACGACATTCAGCCAGTGAAGCATTGAGGAGTTTGATTCTCCAGCATACAGCAGGGGACGGTGGACTGGGGACCATGTGGACATGAAGTTCAATTTGGGCTCAACCACAGGAAGCACCAGCCAAAATTCTGTAAGTGCAATTTTCAAACAGATGGAGAGCGTGAATACTGCGGACAGTAATGCTGTTCCCACAAACAACGTCACATATGCCACACACACTCGCACACGACACAATTCATTCCTGAGCTCATGTACAATATGCCGAAACACTGAAAATCGCACATTCAAGCAATGCATAAAGAGAACAATATAAGTGCGTTTAAAGGTCCTTGAAATTTGAATTTTGCTTATTGATAAAATGCGATTATGCCTTGTTTATATGCGATTAGAATCTTCTATACACAAAAATATATACATTCAAATCATCTTAGAAACATTCATTATCTCTTAGGCTCATATTCCTTTATCAAAACTTCAGCCTGCAGACAGAAGTATTGATAAAATACAGTGCAGTATGTACAGTACGCTGTGTACTGTGATAGGCATATACAACATTTCAGTTCATATACAGTGCAGAATATTTACAGTAAAACATTTAAAAATTCTCACTCAGAGCTATAAGTAATGTTTTTGAAAGAAACAGGCATGTTTGATTTTTTAAGAACGTTAACATTAATGCAGCTTAATGTAATAAAGTAATTTCCCAGCACTTACCGCATCTTGTATATAACATGCGCAGTTTGAGCAAAATATATAGGATTATTTACTGGGCCTGAAACGTATGAAGCAGTAATACTTCTTTTAAGTTTGCCAAAATGTGATAAAAATGTGTCTTTTGGTGGTTATTGATAATGTAAACCTGGCAAGGAAAAGGAGTAATAAGGCTAATATTTGTACTCTCAACTTCAGAGCTCACTATGTTAAGCAATCTGAATTAATTTGTACTATTAACATAAGCAATCAAAACTTCAGCTGGCAGCTCTCATCGGATGGCGATGCTAGCAGGCTAGCAAAAACAAGGTTTGAATGGCTTGTCTTTCCATATTGAAAAAGATAACTAAAGTAGAATAGTCCATTTGTATTATAATTCAATCAAATTTTGAATAGCTTACTGGCTATCTATGTAGCCATAAAATAATATTTTTGGCACCTCTACAAAATGTTTAACAGATAATGTTGTGAATAGTAGCTACACAGATACACACACGTTGAGTCTCTTGTACTAATGAATAATAATAATATTAATAACAATAATAAAAGCAATACACCGTAAAAAAATCTATGTGATCAAGAAGTCATGGCAACATACTTTTCTATTACCTTAACTCATCAAAATAATTTAAAGGGATAGTTCACCCAAAAATGAAAATTTGATGTTTATCTGCTTACCCCCAGCGCATCCAAGATGTAGGTGTCTTTGTTTCTTCAGTTGAACACAAATGATGATTTTTAACTGCAACCGCTGCCGTCTGTCAGTGGTATAATGCAAGTCAGCGGGAACTTGGACTATAAGAGCAGACAAATCCAAATTAAACCCTGCGGCTCGTGACGACACATTGATGTCCTAAGACACGAAACGATCGGTTTGTGTGAGAAACCGAACAGTATTTATATCATTTTTTACCTCTAATACACCACTATGTCCAACTGCATTCATCACTCGATTCGTTTGGTCTGATCGCGCTCTGACAGCGGCAGTGATGTCTCGCGCATATACTTCAATGAGAGCGAGACATCACTGCCGTTGTCAGAGCGCGATCAGACCAAACGAATCGAGTGATGAATGCAGTTGGACATAGTGGTCCAAGTTATAGTATAGTCCAAGTTCCCAAGTTCCCGCTGACTTGCATTATACCACTGACAGACGGCAGCGGTTGCAGTTAAAAATCATCATTTGTGTTCTACTGAAAAAACAAAGACACCTACATCTTGGATGCTCTTTGGGTAAGCAGATAAACATCAAATTTTCATTTTTGGGTGAACTATCCCTTTAACCAATTTCAACCTTTAAATTAGAAGATTCAACTCAATTTTTTAAAGTCTATTTAAATTAGTTGAAATGACTTGTAACGCCAATTTGATTATATTTAAAAATAAGGTGTAGGTAGAAATGTTTACAGTGTAATATTAATAATAATAGTAATAATACTAATACTAACAATTATTATTAGAAGTAGTAGTAATAGCAGTATTACTAAAATGCTTATGCTAAAATACAAATGTCAATACTAACAAAATGTAACGAAATCTGTTGGCTTATGCTATAATTTTTTTTTTTAGCAACATTAGCTCAACACTATAAATAGGTGCATATTCTGTAGCTCTATGATAAATAACCAGTATGCACAAGTTGACCAGTTATATTTGGTAAAGCAATTTCGAAAAACTATTTGTTTACTGCCACATATTCAAATTTAAATTCAAAATGTGCACTCAGTTAATGAATTTGCTAAAATTGAGGCAAAAACTGGATATATACTGCTTTTCTGTACGCCTACTTCCATAAGCACATGTATGTCACTAAAACATTTGAGCAAATGCATCATCTAGAAAGCATCTTGTTTTGAGTGTCATATTATAAGAACAATTCACATATTTTAATTGATGAAAGCACAGAAACATCTTGTTCTCTTCGTTTCCAAATTTGGAAAGGTTTAGATGTGTTTCAGATAAGCAAATGCTCAAAAAACAATATATCAGATAGACTGCTCTGTAGGGGGGTAACATAATGTAACAATATGTAACATAATCCAAGTTAAATTAGTATTATGAGAATCCAAACTTGTTGAATCCAAACTGGAAAAGTCACCGGTGGAAACGAAAATAAAAGCGGTACTGTGCGAAGGAAGCTAATCCACTATAAACTGGACCAATTCAGATCAGAAGTGTCCAGAAAGTCGGCAGAAAATAAGCTAGAGGAGTCATGTCCATTCATAGGTACCATCCCTGGCCCCTCCTCTCCGGTCCCGCCCATTCCGAGCTCCAGCCAATCCATAGGATCAGGGGCGGAGTCTACCAAATCTGAAACTGAGTGATTGGAAAAACTCATGTCACAAGTATCCATCGGGGAACGTGGGTGGTCTAGGATACTCGGTGTGCTGAGCATTTGGTTGTGGAGGTCGACGATTAGCGTTGTCGGTCCCCCTGGCTCCACTCCCAGCAATGGTTTGCCAGTAGTGCTTTCCAAGAAATCTTCAAGACGCCCACCTCCTGTGTCACAATTGCTGTGAGCCTTAATGGAAGGAGGTTGAGGGTCTAAAATCGATGTTTTGACGGGCATATCAGAGGGAGGGGAAATATTGAGAGGGGAGGAGTTTGAGAAAAGGGGCGTGTTTGGCCGAAGCCTTTCGAGAACAGGATCAGGGCTGGCTTTGAAATTCTCTGAGATTTCTGTAGGACATAGGAAACAAAGCATGAGTGTGAGCAACTATATACTTTTCCCATTTAAATGACTTTGGATGACAATAAATATTAAAATAAATCATCAAAAATCACCTCCACGCTGAATTAGGATGTCAAACAGGTCGTCAACTTGCTGATGGCAGCCATTTTCCTGCAAGAACAACAACATCATTAGATACGCCAACATGGAGAGCTACTGGGATCTCATTCAGTAATCAGATCTTGGATCCGCTCCCCGAAATCCATTAAATCATTCAGTAAACAAATGAAATGGGAAAACAATCCTAAATCTGCACCATGTGGTGACAAATCATGGATTGCAGCACAAATTAACGTTCAGAAAAATTATTATGAAAAGAAAGGAACAACAGAAATTCGACAGCAGATTGAGTACAAGACAGTACCTGATGGCAAAGAGCTATGGGTGAACACAAGGTGGAAGGAGAGCGCAAAGCATGCTGGTCCAAACACATCTTCTCCTGAAAGACAGATATGGGTGCATATTACAGGACTCGTTCTGTCATTATTTACTCATCCACACGTTACTCCAAGTCATTTTCCCATGGAACACTAACAGAGGAATTCTGAGGAATGTTCATGCGGTTCATCTCCATAAACAAGTTTACAGGACAAAAACACCAAAATGTGACATTTGCACCATAAAAGTTGCCTATTGGACTTGTGCGTTATATTCCAAGTCAAACAATAGCTTTACTTGTAGTAGTCTATATGATTTTAATAGTCGTTTGAACCATATTTGTGGTGTTTATTTGATGTCTTTGTCGTTTTTGTAGATAGCGTACAAGTTTGGAATGATGCGAGGGTGATAAAATGACAGAGTGTGGTGGGAAGAAATAAAAGGTATGAATGTGGTTAAAAGAGAATTTAGAGTAAGATTAAGTAGAGTTGGTGAGGTTCATGATGCCATGCCAAACTATCAAAATAGTTAACATGCATGTTGCAATAAAGATGTGAGCTTTATTTATATCACAGACCTACAGCATAAATCTGTACTCCACTAACAGAATCTGTGCCATAGTCTAGACAAAACTGCAGTTCGACTGAAGTTCCTATTAGAATTCCTGCCTCGTATGACACAGATTTTGTTATTTAGCTGTAGAAAAGAGTCTTGCTGGCCTCAAGACAGTCTTTACATAGAGTACAGACACAAACATGAGCTCTGCTCCAAAATCCTTTTTTGTAACTCTTTCCAGCTTTACACAGTCAACAATTCTTAATCTTAGGTGTTCTGAGATCTCTTTTGCTCAAGGCATGCTTTATATGAGGCAATACTTCTTGTGAAGAGCAAACTCGAAACATATATATATTTTTTGACTAGAGTCCAGGTTAGCTGAATCATGACTCCAGTTAGCTTCTAGTGAAGATTTTAGACTAAGGGAATCACATTTTTACGTTTATACAGGATTGCTTTGCTTGTCTATTATTGTGACTAAACCGAAGATCTGATTTAAAGGATTAGTTCACTTCAGAATGAAAACTTCCTGATAATTTACTCACCCCCATGTCAACCAAGATGTTTACGTCTTTCTTTCTTAAGTCAAAAAGAAGGTTTTTGATTAAATCATTCCAGGATTTTTCTCCATAAAGTGGACTTCACTGGCGTTCAACAGGTTGAAGGTTAAATGCACCTTCAAAGGGCTCTACACGACCCCAGACGAGGAATAATGGTCTTATATAGTGAAACGATTGGTCATTTTCTTTAAAAAAATAAAAATTATGTAATTTTAAACCACAAATGCTCATCTTGCACTAGCTTTCTGATGCACCAAGCATTACGTAATGACGTTGGAAAGGCGATGTACTGTATGACGTAGGTGAAAGAAACAGTGTCTGCAATGTGCAAAGACTAAGACAAAACGGCCTTTATATAAAAAAAAAAAAAAAAAAAAAAAAAGGTAAAACAATGTCGGACAATTTTTGTCGGAGTTAGGAGGAGAAAATAAGAAGGAGCTCTTATTCCAATGTGATTACGTAATGTGTGGCCCAGAACAGAGCAGTGCAAGACGAGCATTTGTGGTTAAAATTATACAATTTTTATTTATTTTTTTTAGAAAATGACCTATCATTTCGCTAGATAAGACCCTTTTTCCTTATCTGGGATGGCGTAGAGCCCTTTGAAGCTGCAATTTGGACCTTCAACCTATTGGTAGCCGCTGAAGTCCACTATAAGGAGAAAAATCCTAGAATGTTTTCCTCAAAAACCTTCATTTCTTTTCGACTGAAGGAAGAAAGACATGATGAACATCTTGGATGACATGGGGGTGAGTAAATTATCAGGAAATTTTAATTCTGAAGTGAACTAATCCTCTAATGCATAAATCCAGTTAAACCCAAAGGGTTCACATTCTTTTTTTTCATACTGTACATGCAATGCTACATTTGAATTTAGTTAAAACAACATATATTAGAAGGCACCATAATGTAAACAGCATCTAGATAGGCATCAAACAAGGTTTTGAAACAGATCTTTGGTGCCTACACAAACAAAACACTTACATTGTTGTTGTTGGGAGATGAGGGGACGGGCTCGGTGTCGTTCATGGAATCCACTGAAGAGAAGAACTGTTGGAGATTGGCTGGTGCTGAGATGGATGTAGAGCTTGATGTTCTGTAATTGCTCGTCATGTTCAGGTCTGGCTTTAGTGCCTGTCAAAGTAAAAACATGCATCTCAATTAGTCTCGATGTTAATGGGCTAATAGCCCATGCCTGCAGCCCTCATTTGAACACCAGTGAAAGTGATTAGTCATTAACATTTTAATAAGCGAGTTTAAAAGCCTCATAATTGTGTTCAATGACTTGTCAGGAATAAGTGATGCTGCTTTATACATATCATTAATTTATATGAAGGAAAGCTGACCATTTTTGGCAAAAGTCCTTCCCTATTAACTATCATAGACTCTCAATTACACTGACATCTTAAAGAAGGAATGCTATTATTCAGAATAGCATTCTAGCACAATACGAGTACGAGATTTAAATACGAGATTTTAAAAGTATGTAACATACTGTGTGTAGTATGCACATTTTCTATATGCATATAATTCCCCTTTCAATGTGAGAAAACATGCAGCATACCAAGTCGGTACTGAAATTTAAAAAATGTGATGCTTTGAGCGCTGTTGAGCGGATTCGTAATCACCTCTGATTGGCCATTGTGTTCACAAGCTCAACAGATATGTCTGTGATTGGCTACAATGATTAACGCACGGGAACGTTTGAAAGCACACGGAAGTGTTTGAATTTGAAAGTGGGAGCGTTTGAAAGCAGGAGTCTATCAGTGGACTGCTCCGCGATATACACTTGCTTTCAAACGCTCCCATGTGTATCTGTGCAAGTGCTTGGTGAAGAGCGTCACTGATGACTATTTACAACGTTTTTGAAGCGCTGATCATTGAATCCAATCACAGACGTATCCGATGAGCACGTCAACACAATGGCCAATAATGAATAACAAATCCGCTCAACAGAGATCAAAGTGTCAAGTTTTTAAAATTTCAGTTCTGACTTGGTCCCAAAGTCAGTACTTTTGACAACTCCAACCCACAATGCAATGTCATCTGTGACTTATCTTTTTCTCATTTAATTGATCAGACTGACAAAAGTTAATATTTTTACACAAAATCATGTGACCATGTATGTGTTTTGCAGAATTATTTGATTCCAAGAAGCACAATGCATAAAAAAAAGTGGTTTTGAACAAACCTTTTTGATTGGCTGTTTCAAGATGACAGTTTGTATGGGCTGTTCAGATTGGATGTTATTGTTAGGCAGTTCAGTCACTGATTGGTTGGGTAACGTTGTGGATGTAGATTGTAGTCTCTGAAAATGACATAAACATCAATCATTACATAATAATTTAACAGATTTTGACAACTTTAACCATTGATACTCAACTCCTTGAGTATTACCTGTAGTTTGATCTGATTGGTTACTTTGCCCTGGGGGCGGCGGCCTCTGGCCGGTGTGTCTGTGTTTTGATTTGACAGTGTTAGCAGGAACTGGTTGCCATTGCAGTCGGTCACTATCGTAGGGGTGGAGTTTGAGTTATGTCCGTCCACTGGGAATGAAGAAACTGGATTTGACTGCTGGTTGGTAAGTGCTTGAGGCAACTGCTGGAAAAAATAGAAAAGACACGATTTTCCATTACAATAAGTGTCTGACTACTGCTGTGCTGCAAACATAACCCCAGGGGGACGCAATGAAGAGCTAGGGTGTCAGGGGAAATGTTCAGGGAAAAACAGTGTAAAAACATGTAGTACGATAATAATAAAAGCAATAATAACATAAAATATGTACGGTTTACCAAACGTGACATTCTTTCTGTTTCATACTGCTTTCTAAAAACAGTTTCTTTTTTCAGTTCTTTTAATTACTCTGCTAGATAACAATGTAAACGTGATCATATGACTAATCTCAAAAAGGGAAATGTCACGCCGTAGAAACACTGTACTGACTTGTTTCTGTTGGTTGTGCTGTTGTTTTTGTGTTTTCCTCTTCCTCTGATGTGCTTGTTGCTGCAGGTTACGCTGATTCTGTTGCATTACGAGCTGCTGTTGCTGCCGTTCCTGCTCCAGCTCTGCTGCTTCCAGCATCCTTTGCTGCTGCATCTGCTCTGCCTGTGGGAACACCTGCGGCTCTGTTACCATCTCACTCTCCTCCATCACCTCTATGACCTCTTCCTTTATGGTCGCCCTGACCGCCTCCATAGTGACACCAAGAAGTTCCTCTTTGACTCGGATGGGCACGCCCACCCGTTTGCCCTCCAGCTGTGAGCGCAGCGTTTCGACCAGCTGCTGCTTCTGCAGCAGCATGCGTGTGAGTTCCTGAATGCGCCGGTCTTTCTCCTGCAGCATCTGGTCTTTGTCTATAGGGGGCGCAGCAGACTGGGATACCAGGCAGCAGGAGGAAGGAGATGTCCGGCTGCCAGGCTCCTCTTTAATGCAGATTGCTGTGGGGAGAGGGGAAGAAGGCTGCAAGGACAGCTGGGTAAGAGGAGAGGTCACCTAAAATGGACATACATAAATATTATGAGCTCTTATACAAAATATGACTAATTAAAACAATTCAAAATACTTGTTGTATATAATTGTATACATTCTTGGGGAACCGACACAAGTATAATCAACAGAAGAATCTACGCTGGAAGCGGCTGATATATTGCAATGTGCAATTAGTTGATGAACGCACTGTGTGATTTCTGACTTCGCAGCACAGCTACTTTACTATCAAATAATAATAACATTTTATTTGTTTTTATATGTCTTATGTGTGTTAAGAAATAAATGATTGCCATGGACTTTTTGTTAAAGTGCCCCTATTATTAGTTTTGTTTTGGAGGTCTCTTACAACATGCATCCAAGGTCAAAAAAAACTTTCATTTTCTCATAATATACAGTGTACACCTCATTTCTCAAAAAGTCTAAAAACGGCTTGTTCGTAGATTCAGTCTCTCAGTCTGACCAATCAGCTACTCTGCTCTGATTGGTCAGACAGCCCATTCTGTTGCGATTGGTCTACTGCTTACAGCGCATGTCAGAAACGAAATGCCTATTACCATCTACATTTCAGCTCCAGAGGCTTCTTCAACACTTGATGCACAGTGGTACAAATGATGGCATTGGTTTTTCTGTGCGAGTCAGTACGAGTCCTCATCCTTTTGAAGACAATAACTTCATTTGTAGTGCACTTTGATCTTTAAAGTATGCAGACATTTTACATTCACACACGGCTGTATTACACAGTGCATGAAAGGTACTATTCGAAAAAGCATAATAGGGACACTTTAAGTACGTTCTGATCGTTACAAGCCAGTATGATGTTTCTGTCGTTCTAATGTAGATTGACATTTATTAACCAAATAATTAAATAAATGAATGAATAAATAGAACAAATACAATTCATAACAAATCAATTGTATATACATATGATACACAGATATAAATAATTACTAAATTATATTATTTTATTATTATTTTGAAACGAATTATTTAAATTATTATTAATTAAATCAATTTTTATGATATCAATTATTATATAAAAGATATATTTCATTAAAAATTTAAATTTTTATTTTCATTTTACTGTTGCTAACATCTAGCCTAATTATTATTTTATTAAATAAAATAAATTACTTAAATTATTATTAATAAAATTGATGATCATATTATTATAAATTATATAACCAACAGATATATTTTTATTTTACCACCGCTGAAGTCTAGCCTAATTATTATTTTGAAATAATCTAAATGATTATCAACAAAAATATATTACAATATTACTATCAATTATATAACCAAAAATTTTCATTAAAAATAAAGTAGGATTTTATTTTCATTTTACTGTTGCTGAAGTCTAGCCTCAAGCTCACATCTGATTGGTTTGTGGTGAGTCGACATTCGGAGGTGTCATGCAGCTTTCACACTAGACAGCCTCGGGCTCTAGCTGTTGTGGTGCAATGCTTCACTAGGCGCTTCCAGTGCAGACACAGTGTAAAGTTATCTGTAAATGTCACTTTGTACACGCTTAGTAACGTTTCACAATCGCTAATCCAGAAGTTACCCGTTTTTATTTATCTGAAAGCTAGTGGTAGGAGAGCATTTACCATTTCCCCAAAAGCATCCCCATTACAGCTTGTTTCATCTGGGCTCAATCCAGTTGATGAGCGCTCTGAGTGGGCGGGGGAAACCGGAGGGGAGGAGCCAGTGCTGCCAAACTGCATTATCTGTGGTGCCGTCTTCTGAGCTCCACCCCTTTCAGCAGTTGCAACAAATGGGAAGGAAGCGACCACCATGCTCCTGTCTGTTAACTGGTAGAGAGAAGAGTCTCCTCCTGCTGAGTGTGTGCTGGTTTTAGAAGATGTTGGTGCAGTGGTGCCACCATGCTGCTCCTGAAAATTCTTCAGCCGTTCAATAAGGTCATTTTTGGTGCCCGAGACAGTTAAGCCACGCAGTTTTAACTCCTGCTTCAGCTCTGCCACCTGCAGGAAATGAAGAAAACGACAGGATGTGACAGGAGTCCATTTGATTAAATGCAATTTGAATAGCCAGTCAGTGATCAATACTGTAATTAAGAATGACAAGCATAGCACGTGATTCGACCTTTAGCTCCTCCAGGTTGGGAGGCAGAGGCCCTATATTAATCCCGCCTCCATTTGCAGTGGTCTGTTGATTTTGACCAGTCAGATTAGTAGATATTGATTGAGGTTGCGTGTCATTCCTGGATGGTGATGGGCCATTGGCTGAGGCAAGCTGCTGATCAGCAGGAGGCCTAAATAAAGTGTAAAAAAAAAAAAAAAAAAACATATAATTACCACAATAATAATGTGTACAAGTTTTTTTTTTTCAAAGTAACGATGCATTAAATTGATCAAAAGTGACAGTAAAGACATTTATATTGAGAATCTTGAGAATTGAATATTAGAATGATTTCTGAAAGATCATGTGACACAGAAGACATGAGTAATTGCTGCAGAAAATTCTGCTTTACCATCAAAAGAAATCAAATAATAAATCTAATATTATGAAACTGAAATTTGAAACTACAATAATATTCCACAATATTACTGTTTTTACTTTTTTTGATCGAATAAAGGTATATAGTTTTAATTTTTTTAACAGCCTTTTGGCATAGGTTTTATGCCGGATGCCCTTTCTGACACTATCCTGCACTGAGTGCATAATTTAATATATAATTTAAAGGTGCTCTAAGCGATCCTGGGTGGAGTAACTTCCTGTTGACGTTCGAAGTGTTGTCAAACAAAACAGAGGATAGCTAGACCCTCCCTCCTCCTCCTCCTCCCCCTCCCCTCAGTGCTTCCTGAAACAGTCATGAATGCGCATTTAAAATCATTCTTGTCGGTTATTGGCTGGAGCATGTTTATTATGATTCGTGGTCCAGGCTGCACCAGTTTGTTTTTATTGGCGGCTACAGAGACCGTGTTTTTTTACAGTGTGTTCAGGGGACAGGCAGCTAGCGGATAGTGAGCAGATGTTTGCTGTATGTGACAAAAAATGTTTTGGCCTAAAAACGCGTGACATCACTTAGAGCACCTTTAATATACAAATATATGGTGTATCTTACTTGGGAGGAGCAGGTAAGATGGTGTGGTAGTTGTAGTTTTGTTGCTGTTGGTTTATGATCTGAAGCTGGAGGAAGAGCTGCTGCTGATAGAGGAGTTTGGCGTAGGAGGAGTCGAGCAGAGGCGGAGGCTCACGCTCGGCTTTCTGGTCCGGAGGAACATACTGGTGATATTTCAGCTTCTTTACTTTTGGTTTATTGTCTCTCACCTTCTTAGAGCGCTGAGCAGGTCGCTCACTACTCACTTTACCACCCTAAAGAAGACAGAAAGAGATTATGATTAAGCATTAACAACATGTTAGTTATTCAGACTAATCACCATCCCAAGTCAAAGTGACAATAATCTTTAAACTGGTGGGGGAATGTCACCTTTTGACCAATGACATTTGATGATCATGACCTTTCCAGTCATTCATAATAACTGGATACGTTTTATTTCATATTACAATACATAATGTATTTTCAATAGGCTGTAACGGTACTTGTATTCGTCCCAAACCATCACGGAGCGGTGCATACAGTCAGACGACGAATACAGGCGATTCACACTCCAATCCAGAATGGGGCATGCATGGTAACGCAACGCTGTTTGCTTACCGCCACAAGAAGAGGAGACGATATATGCACCAACCCAAAACAAGAATGGTGAGTTCAGATCACTCAAGAGCCTATATGCTGAGTTTCGATTAATTTTTGTGACACGCTCTACAAACTTCACAGAAAGGAAACTGGGACAGCAAAAAGCAGCATGCTGTTTGTTTTCTTTATTTTACAAAAGCACATTGTTTTGTTTTATTGTGAGTGTACACAAACAAAAACTAGACTAGTTTTGAATGATGCATTATTCTTATGTATGACCATATATGATGGAGTATTCTAAGCTGTTTTTGCTGTTATAACGAGACAAAATCATTTGGCATTGTGCCGATTTGTGGCATGGAAGTCTCACAACTACAGTCAAGTGATGAAATTTGCATGTCCTGAAAATGGGAAGCCTCAGGTGCCGCTTCACTGGCTGTCTCTGCTTTGTTTACTGCTTAGTGCTTAATACTCTAAAGGGGGCTGTGCTATGTACCAACCACCTCAGGGAGGACTAAATGCTGCTAGGGGGAACAAACTGTACTTTGCTCTAATGTCTGTTCAAAACAAATGAAAAGGAACCTAGCATTAGGGATTTGTTGCCTTTTTCCTGTTGTAATGAACTCGTATTGAACCCCAGAACTGAGGTATGTGTATCGTTACAACCCTATTATTCAACAAGTAATAAAAAAAAAAATGCAGGGTGACTTAATAGTGTCAAAAAACTAAGATTAGCATGGAAGAGGATTGTGGCATTATTGCACTTTGCATGATAGGACACGTGTGCAAGACATTAAAATTGTAATTACAGCTGTCCTGGGTTATAAGAGGAACCATCACCTTTTGTAGTGCAGGAGCTTGCTTGTGGCCTGTTGTTCCATTGGCTAGTTTCTGCTGAGGGGCGAGGCCAGCTGCATTTGGCAGCGGAGGTGGTGGAGGAGGAGGAGGAGGAGGAGGAGGAGGGGGAGGGGGTGGGACCTAAGAGAAAAAGGAGGAGCACATGAACTTAAGGAACTCTATCATGATTGTGTGACTTTATTCAGTCATGTGTGTACAAATGTGACTACAGGACCAAAACATTAATGTGTGTAGATGATCAAGAGCGATTACACGCATTCTTGTTAGAATAAGTGTGTGCGAAAGTCTCTGTGTGGATGTTTAATGAGCTGAATGAAGATGGTGAGCGTTGCAAATAATTCAGAGCTCTAGAGAGCTGACTGAGCATGAGGAGCTACACGAAGACTTCAAAGTGTGTGTGTGATATTCTGATGATGATAGATTATTACTTTATAAACCTTAAGGCAGGAACACACCAAGCCGACGCCGACGAACTAGTAGCGACGAAAGCAGACTGAGGGGTTGGCTCATGTCAGCAGTGTGCCAAGTTGGCCTGACACACCAAACCAACGCTCGACATCCGAGAGCCAAGTAGCACGTCCGTGAAATGCCTTTCCATACCAGCAGGTGGCAGTAGCTGCCAATCAGAATGATCAGATGGCCCCACGAGCTCCGACGCCGATTCAACATGTCGTCAAAAAACTAAGATTAGCATGGAAGAGGATTGTGGCATTATTGCACTTTGCATGATAGGACACGTGTGGAAAACATGATGAATCGGCAAAAAAAAAAAAGCCGTCGAGGACCAACTTCAACCGATGATGAGGAACACAATGAGAAAACTTAGTCGGCCGACGAACAAACACTGCCCAACGGTTGGCCGTCAGCTTGGTGTGTTCCTGCCTTAGAAGGGGATTTACTGAAACTGCCAAGATTAACGCAGGCTTAATGGAAAACAAATTGAGACTACCTGTATGTGTTTGAGACACTCAATTCATATACTATGCCCTTAAAGTATATACGTCACTGGTGATGACAAAGTATATACTTTTGGCATACTTTTACATACCACTAATATACATACATTACACTAATATACATACAATTATATAACACTAATAACCCTTATCACACATCATTTGCAGTTTTATTTTAGTCTTATTTATATTCTATTATAGTATTTATTAGGGGTGTGACGAGACGGGTATCTCACGAGACGAGACGAGACGAGACTGAGAATGAGTTCATGAGATGAGACAAGACTTTTACACACTATTTTTAAGAAATCCTCAGTGGCGAAATACAACAATACTCAAGCACTGTAAAAGGTTTTGCCACTAACTCAACTGACTGACTTCTCTTCTGTATGATTTCAGTCTCTTCAGATCTTACTGTACATGATTTATGAGCTTCTACAACTTTTGACCCTCCTAACTGAACTACTTTCCACAAACTGATCATAGAAATAAAAAATAAAAATGTTAACACTTTATAATAAGGTCTCATTTATTAACA
The DNA here is from genome assembly GCF_018812025.1 of Megalobrama amblycephala. Lineage (NCBI taxonomy): Eukaryota > Metazoa > Chordata > Actinopteri > Cypriniformes > Xenocyprididae > Megalobrama > Megalobrama amblycephala. Next base: position 50,194,344 of record NC_063044.1, on the reverse strand, counting down.
TTAATTAGCAAACATCAACTAACAATGAGCAATATATTTGCTACAGTATTTATTAACCTTTGTTTATGTTAGTTAATAAAAATAGTCATTCATTGTTAGTTCATGATAGTTCACAGTGCATTAACTAATGTTAACAAATGAAACCTTATGTTTGTGCTTAATAAGATTAAGAGAAAGCTGTTATTCATTTATATGGTAACACTTTACAATAAGTGCAACGATAACCGCACTCTCTCAATATTCAAAGTGCAAATAAGACCAAATGTTTCTTTGATACAGAGCTGAGAGATGGTTACAACTACACTGCCCAGCCTAAAATAGCTTTCATATTGAGAGATATCTGTATTCATCAGGGAGCAGCTTTCAAAATGCGGGTATTGAAATCGCGTTTGAATGCGCGCTCGCGTTTACTTTCACTTTCAGCGATTGCGCGTAACTCTGTAAATATGGAGCGGGGGCGACCGTTATCCAACTGAATTAAATGTTTTTTATTTCTATAAAAAGCAAAACGACAGTGGAGCCGTAATGTAAACGTAGCGGTGCCATATTCCTTCATAATCATCCTAACACTCTGTCATGGCAATATCACGAGACTACTTTTCGCCTCGACGAGAAATCTCGTCACATTTTAGTCTCGCAAGATCTCGTGACACGAGATCTCGTCACACCCCTAGTATTAATATTTTGAATTAGCCTTTATTTTTATATTTTCAGATTTTAATTTTGTTATATGCTTTTGTCATTTTAAAATATAATATTTAATATTTTCTTTATAAAAATATTTAATGAAATTAATGCAGCATCCATTTTTTCTTGGCCTGCTTTGGCTAGTGTTAAGGTCGTTGCACACTGAGTCAGAAATTTTCGTATGCATTTTTTCATATTCGTCATCTTAAAAATTTGTTGTTACACACAGAAACCTTGCAAATGAATCCGTTGCGAAAACAATTAGCAAAATCCCGAGCGATTCAAAGTTTACTTCAGGATGTCAGAGGCTCAGTTTGATGCTTTGCTAGCGATACTGGAGCCACAAATTAAAAAGACGACCACCAATATATATGTATTTCACACTTTGTTTGCCATACAGTACTTTGTGCTGCGAATCAACTTGCCAGACACCATTCTGGATTTTGGCGTTCGCTTGTATGGTGGCTCTGAATTGTCAAAACACCTCTCAAAATGCTTGCTACGGATGAGAAAAACACCGAAAATTTAACCCGATCCAAATTTTTTTATGATGGCCGAAAGTTTCGGAGGCAGTGTGTAAACGTGAATGACATAATATGAGGTCGCATTTATTTTTTAATGTGCAAAAATTTCGGATGAAAATTTCAGACTCGGTGTGTATGATCATCACACTATCTGGATTCCACTCGCCAGCTCCATGAAGTGAGAGAGAACGGCCGGCCTTTGTTTGCACGTAGGCCTATCCTATGATCGGCCAATCATTCATTCAAGTGTTTTTAAACTATTCAAGTGTGATAAGATGTAAAAGAGAACTCAGTTCGGTACTGGTGCACTGTCTGTGTAGCAGATCTCAGCACCGATTTCAGTTCTCTTTTATCAAAACACACAAAAATTGTCAAAATGTCTGTTTTTGGCAAGTATCTTCATAAGCACAGTCTTAAATGAGTTAATGCTTCACGTTGGTGCTGCAATAATACCATGGATGTGCATTATACAGTATTTCTAATAATTCAGTGGCTTGTTGTCAATTACTCCTTAATTAACTGACATTTTTATTTCAGCTTTATTTCAAATAACAGAAAAGATCTGTAATAGTTTTAGTTAACAATAACAACACTGAATGTTTGAATGTTAAGCCCAAAATATACTTCGATCACTTTGAGGTATAATTTTATGTATGCAAATTAAGATATGGCACCTGTTTTGGTGTTGTTTCATTGGCTGGTATCTCAGGTGGAGAAGGTATGTGGGTGTGGCCAAGGGGAGAGTCCTGACAGAGTAGCTGCTCCGGTGAGAACGCATCACTGCTTTCCTCATCAAACGAAGAGTTCTCTGCTTCTACTTTTGGAAACTCCGTCTCTGATGGTGAGACAGCGAAAAAAGAACGGTTAGAGTAGAACATACAAGATTTTTACTTTTTCTAAAGAAGACATCAGTGGCGTTTACCAACACAAAACTCACTGCCACAATGCCAAGGTGTTGCTATGTGGTTATATAAAAAAAATACATATTTTAGCAATAGAAATAGTCAGCGATCTTAAATAAGAAAAAGAATGCATTTGATAAAACAACATGAAAGAAACCTCTGATCTTAGTGCACTATTTCCCTGTTTCACACTGCACTGATATTGTCCCAGAGTGAATAATAAAACCTTTAAACTTCACTGGATGATTTAATTTGAGCATGCTCTGAGAGTGTGGTATTATGTCGATAATCATTAACTCTCTAATTAGGGTATTTAGGGATTAAAACAGTTTAAGTCATTCTGTGCAAACGTCTTTCAGTGTTCCTTCTCTGTGCTGCATTGTGTGACGCTGCATAAACTTCATGGTTAATCGACTCTTGCCACCACAGAGTGGCATATACTGTATGAACATTAATGTAAATTCCCCTCTAATTAATTTAACTTGGTGTTTGATGCACACCGATCTCATTACCATAACTCCGCATTAAATTATCGCCCTCTGCACCGCTGCAGGAACGTGGCGGAATATAAATATGAAGAATGGAATGAGCAGTGGAGTGCCTGTGTATGGATATGCTGTAGACTGAGGAAAAAAGGGAATGATCCCGCAGAAATGTTGAGTGAGAGGAATATAAATGTGAATGTTAGCTTCGATGGGAGAATTATCCAAATCGTGAAAATAGAGCTTTGCTTCACAAAAACAGCGAATAAAGAGAAAGATGGAAGGACTGAAAAGGGCACATAGATAAAAGATAAAGATTTAGACAGAATGAGGATGAAAGAGAGTCTGAAAGTTGTAACTGCTATCTTAAAGTTTCATTTTTTGATATTATGGCAATATATATATATAAGATTGCAACAACTAATCAACAAATTTCTAATTTCTTAGACAATTAACAGTAGGCTTGTTCTTTGTTTTCCTTAAATATTATTTATTTAGTTTACACTGAATATAATTAATATTCCTTCTAGCTATTTAAACTTGCAAAAGAAAAGAAAAAATCAGTTTGAAAGCAGTTTATATAGTAATTGCACATAATGTATTGCATATACACTGCCCTCCAAACGTTTGGAAACACCCCTGGCAAAGTGTGGTTTTGGACGAGATCAACATAAATCCTTATCATTTTTTGGTGCAAATACATTACAGTAACTTGACATTATCATTGAAGACCAGCAATAATAATTTTCATTTTGATTACATAATAATGGCAATATATACATGTCAAAATCAGACATGCCCCTTTGCCAGCTGTGATGCCTGGTTACTGGTTTAAACTTGGCCCAGGTTTGTATTTATTTTTGGGTCAGCACACCTTAATAGCTTCAACAATTGATTTCCAATTAAGTTTAGATACAATGAACCAATTAGAACCCAGTTTAGGTCAGATAGCTGCTAATGGTGCATATTTTGATGTATAAACTGTTTATATAATAAAATATGTTTTCATAGTTTGTGTTGTCCCTCATCAGTGCAAAATTATCACAAATTAAAAAGGATTCACGCCAATATTGTCCAAAACCCCACTTTTCTAGGGCGTTTCCAAACTTTTGGAGGGCAGTGTACATGCATATATAAATAAAGAATATATATGATAATATATAAGAATATTACAAAAATAAATAATAATAATATTTATATTAAATAACTGACAGATTATCAGCCTAATTGTTATTTGTAGTCCTAGCTATATTATAAAAATATAATGAAAATAATATAAACGAAAATGAGACATACATACATAATAGTTTAAATTAAGTACCAATTACTACATGTTAAATGGCTGACTGTTTTTGTTGTAACGGTTTGTATATTGGTCTATAACTAGATAAAGCTTTTACTGAACTGCGTGTTTACATTAGTAGTGTTGATAAAAGACTCCTGTGTGTTTTTGAAATGTTGATTATTGTAGCCAATCACAGACATATCTGATGAGTGTGTCAACCCAATGGCCATTCAGAGGCATTTACAAATCTGGTCAAAGCATCACATTTTAAAAATTTCAGCACCAGCTTGGTACTAAAGTCAGTACTTTTGACAGCACTACACATTATTGTGTTTCTGGCTTTACTTTAGTACCTATGATGACTTGTTTGAGGCTGCTGTCAACTGGAAGGATATTTTTGTGAATGAGCTCCATCGGACCAGGCCGCTGGGAGATTTTATCGTTCAGGTCGTCAGCTAGACGAGCTCGTTTCAGCAGAAGCTGCCTGGCCTGAAGAGATGGCTCCGCTGACGTCTCTATATGCAGGAAATACATACAGTTAAACATTCTGTATATAATCCAGTCATATTTTTTTAAACGTTTGGACGCCTCTGTATATGTCTTAACCTCTGGACTCTCTATGAGGTGTGTTTCTGTGTTTGAACTGGAAGGGGTGTTAATAAAATGCTCACCTTCAAGAATGTGCATCCTGACCAGCTCTGACCTCTCTGGGCGACTGCGGATCTTTCTCTTCAGGTAGTCCTCAGTCTAAGATACAGGAGGAAAGTATGAGAAATAAAGTGAGAGTGTGTTTATTTTGGCTTCACTGAGAAGAGATGATTAAAAAAAAAAAAAAAAACTGGTTGGAGGACTTACCCTAGCTCGTTCTAAACTTCGTCTCTGCTCATGAAAGGACGCAGAACTTTTCAGTGCTACAAAGTAAAAAGACAGAAAGGGAAAAGACTATTAAATCCAAGTTGACATAAAAATGGATAAAGTTTCTATTTTTAAAAAAAGAAAAGAGCTGTGAGAATGGAAAACATTGTTCAATAAATGAGAAAAATCGTAAATAGCAAACTTGTTATCTACACTGTGCAGATTGCAAGAAACGTTTTTGCTTCAGTGTGGTGCAAATACTTTTCATAGTTTTTTTTTGGGATCAGGTGAAAATTTTACTTTTATATAAATGAAAAAAAGTGCTTGTAGAAGACCTTGATACAGGAACAACTTATTACACCACATCTCTTTATACCAGGCACACATACGCATTTGTACATGCAAAATCTAAAAATATTAAATCGTAACAGGCACATCTGAGAGACAGTTTAATCCTGCAGATTCACAGTCTGAGTGTGCGTGTGTGTGTGTGTGTCTGTCCCATATTTAATACACTTTGAAACAGAGCTTCTCCTCCTGGTTCACAGTTGTCAGCACAACGTTTCTACAGAGACTGAAAGCAAAGCCCGGCTGGTGATACAGAGAACTAGAGATTAATGAAGAAAAAGGTGAATGGTTCTTGCGCATGCAAAAATTCTCGGTGGTTTGCTGGACGTTTTAAAGTGGCTAACCTCTCTCTGAGAAGTTGCCTCAAATATTATCCCCTCTCAAAAGAACTGAACATATTATTACACACACTCACACACACACACACACACATATATATATATATATATATATATATATATATATATATATATATATATATATATATATATATAGATATATATATACACACACACACACAGTATATACAGTATATACAGTACAGTCCAAAAGTTTGGAACCACTAAGATTTTTAATGTTTTTAAAAGAAGTTTCGTCTGCTCACCAAGGCTACATTTATTTAATTAAAAATACAGTAAAAAACAGTAATATTGAGAAATATTATTACAATTTAAAATAACTGTTTTCTATTTAAATTTATTTCACAAAGTAATTTATTCCTGTGATGCAAAGCTGAATTTTCAGCATCATTACTCCAGTCTTCAGTGTCACATGATCCTTCAGAAATCATTCTAATATGCTGATTTGCTGCTCAAGAAACATTTAATGTGTACAATTGTACAAAATATTTGTGTGCAATATTTTTTTCAGGATTATTTGATGAATAGAAAGTTCAAAAGAACAGTGTTTATCTGAAATCTAATCTTTTGTAACATTATAAATGTCTTTACTGCCACTTTTGATTGATTTAATGCATCCTTGCTGAATAAAAGTATTCATTTCTTTAATTTCTTTTCAAAAAAATAAAAATAAAAATTCTTACTGACCCCAAACTTTTGAACGGTAGTGTATAATGCTACAGAAGCTTTGTATTTCAGATAAATGCTGTTCTTTTGAACTTTCTATTCATCAAGGAATCCTGAAAAAAAAAGTACACAACTGTTTTCAACATTGAAAATAATCATAAATGTTTATTGAGCAGCAGATCAGCATATTAGAATGATTTCTGAAGGATCATGTGACACTGAAGACTGGAGTAACGATGCTGAAAATTCAGCTTTGCATCACAGGAATAAATTACTTTGTCAAATATATTTAAATAGTACACAGTTATTTTAAATTGTAATAATATTTCTCAATATTACTGTTTTTTACTGTATTTTTAATTAAATAAATGTAGCCTTGGTGAGCAGAAGAAAATTCTCACACACATACACAAACAACAGTTCTTTCTTGTTCTCGATTCTCATTGGCTGATAGCCGTGCAATATTTTAGTGATAACAGCACTCCTACCTTTTCACCGTTTGTATCACTATGCTTGAAGCGACATGTCGGCCAAGCAAATCCACCATTTTTTTTAATACAAATACTACATTTCTTGTACCACAAACTGTAGTTTTAAGAGTTTTTTAGGTGATTATGTAGTTATTTAGACCTGGAATATGTAACTTAATCATAGCGCCTATTTTACAATTTGCTTAGACGTTTTCGGAGATGCGAGCTCCAGGCCAGTGCTCGTGTACCCGCCGAGAACAGCTTCATCTCGGCCAGTGCTTCAAGAATTTGCCGCTGTCTCTTACAGTGGTTAAACATGAGATATAATTGATTTTGGGTACATAAAACAGTGATCTTTGGTCTTATTAATCTATTACTTGCTCCTGAGCAAATCGAATTGGGCTATGTTAAATTTACTTTTAGAGACTTTTAAATTGAAAGGGACTTTTGTAAACAAAGGATGTTGTTTTAGCGCTGTATGTTATAGAAAATTCCCTTAGCTATAAAAAGGACAAATACAAAGATTGCTTTCCTCAGTGGACATTCAAACTGATTTTTATAATGGATATAATATTATGGACATTGACCTGAAGAATAAATGATTTATCAGACACAGGTCTCTTTCTCTCTCGCTTTCTAATACTGTACAAAATACAATGAGTCTCAATGGAGGGACTCAACATTCCTTCGTCACTAGTTCTAAAGTGACGTTTTAGAATTTTTAGAAATGGAGGCTTGGTCAAACTGTCAACTTGAGATTTGAATCAGTCCACAATGAATCAGACACTTGGTTGTTATTTCTTATTTATTTACACACTCGTGCCATCAAACTGTTGTATAAACGCAATATCACACTTGTAGCCATGAGATAAGGCTGTATATCAGCACGCTGTGATTACCTACAGCACTCAGCCTGCAAATCACAGCCGTGCTGATATACAGCCATATTGCACGGCTATGAATGCGATACTGCTCATAATATATATTATTGCAACATAATAATACATAACATTTACAGCAACATTTAATTTAAAAGAACATTTTCAATCTAAAACAACTGAAAATGATTTTTGTTCCTATTTTCCCATTAGACTTTAGATTGTTTTCGTTATGTTTTGTCTCTTCCCTTTTCATAATGTTACAGGAATTCAATCTTTCGTTTTGATGTTTATGATATATTGCACCCTGCATACAATGAATGAGAATTACAAAGCCACAAACACAGAAAAATAAAAAACAATATATAATCTTAGAGATAAATGCAATGACAGCATGAGGAAAGAAAGAAAAAGAGTGGGCTGGAATAAAGCAAGAAAAATAAGAGGAGTACTGGTTGTTGTTTGTTGAGAGATTCTGGTCTGTGAGGTCAAAGTGGTTCATGCACTGCCCACAGCAACACACAGACACACAAATACACACACAATGCCCTTTAACCCTGACCAGCAAAAATGCAATTATCTGCCCGAAGAGAGAAAAGTGTGTGAGAGAGAAATTATGAGGTTAGTGTGAAAAACCACTTCTTCTGTGTGAATTCTCATCATCATTTTCAGCTCTAACACCCCATCAAATGCTACGTCACCCAACCGCCATCTTGATATTAGTGATTCATTGCATAATTCAAATAAGGTTGCTTTATCTGACATCAAAATCTTAGACAGACCAATTACTAAATCTGATTATGAGTCAAATGAGGGTCCTATGAGGGTCATCTACAAATGAGAAATTACTAAGACTGAAAAAGTGAAAGTTAAGGCTCAAACACAATTAATTTGTGTTGTAAAACCTTTAGAACTGCATTTGTAGATACCTGTTGAGGCTTTATGCAGTATCCCTATCACACACCTGGCAGAATGCGGCGGCAGGCGTAGTTTCAGCCCAACGCAGTTATCATTTTCACACCCTGCGCCACATTGTTTAAATGGCAAAGGCATTTGCTCCCATGGGCATGCTGGTCTGAAAACGAGGTGTGGTTGGCGCATTACTATTTTGAGGCAAATGAAATAGACTGCACCATTGACCAACTGAAACCTAGTCTAAAGTCAATGGTGCAGTATTTGTTTTGTTATTTAAAGAGCGTGTTAGTAAAATGCCTATATGCGGGTGCACAACGCGCGTACACTCTGCTTATTACACACAGGGACACACAGCAGCACACAAACATGCCAAATATTAAAAATAAAAGGATTACAATATAAAAGATGTGTTTATATGTTTATATGGGATTATTATGTGCATAAAGATAAAAATGCTTTGGTGGAATCTGGCTTGTCCTGTAGATGGTCTGCTTGCGCGCTTCCGTTTCCACACTAGAGAAGCGTTCAGTTTTTCCGCTTGCAAATTCCGCCATGTAAACAGTGAATCCGCCATGGCGTGAGCGCAACTGGCTTTTAAAGGGAATGGGAGATGAGAGAGGTTGGTTTATTGCACGATACGCCCATAACACACCCATTACTCATTAAGAGACTAGGGACAACCCTTTAAAGGATTAGTCCACTTTTAAATACACTTTTCCTGATAAATTTACTCACCCCCATGTCATCCAAGATGTTCATGTCTTTCTTTCGTCAGTCGAAAAGAAATGAAGGTTTTTGAGGAAAACATTCCAGGATTTTTCTCCTTACAGTGGATTTCAATGGCTACCAACAGGTTGAAGGTCAAAATGACAGTTTCAGTGCAGCTTCAAGGGCTTTAAACGATACCAGACGAGTAATAAGGGTCTTATCTAGCGAATCGATCGGTCATTTTCGGAAAAAATACAACCGTTTATGCTTTATAAACAAAATATCGCCTTGAACGTACTTTCCGCTTCCGCATTCTTCATAACGCTTACGCTGAATGTCCTACGCCTTCCCTATTCAAGTTACGGAAAAAAACGAAACTGGCGCCGCGTTCGTTCCGTAACTTGAATAGGGAAGGCGTAGAACATTGAACACAAGCTGCACTGAAACTGTCATTTTGACCTTCAACCTGTTGGTAGCCATTGAAATCCACTGTAAGGAGAAAAATCCTGGACTGTTTTCCTCAAAAACCTTCATTTCTTTTCGACTGACGAAAGAAAGACATGAACATCTTGGATGACATGGGGGTGAGTAAATTATCAGGAAAAGTGTATTTAAAAGTGGACTAATCCTTTAAGACCATGTGCCAAGGGCGCTGACCATTTTTAACTAGCAAAAGTGGATTCAGACATGCTTTAGCGCACTTGCGCCATGCGCTTTAGACCATGCACTTAGATCGCTAAAATAGGGCCCTAAATGTTTTTTTTAGGTTATGTAATCAGAATTTTAAGCAGAAAGTCCCTGTAACCACATCCACGTCAAAACTTAGGCTCAAATCTTCAGGTTTCCTTTCTGAACTGCATCCTGGATATGTGATTCACTGTGCTGACAACACAGATTGTCTCTCAACAGATTGTTTCTCAACTTTAACTTCTCCTGTGACTAAATCAATTACCTTTTATAAGCATCATTAACGTAAACAAACAAAATGCATGAAAACTTTTTTTAACTTCTGAAAAAAAAAAAAAAAACCTAATATAAATGCAAAAACCTTTTCAGATAATACAATTTAAAGAAATATATAAAATCGGCCACAAATTGTTCTTAGTTTTAGTTTTTGATGCAGAATAGTCAATATAGCATCATATTTCAAATTATTTTATAACATGACTTCTATAGACAGTCGTGATCATTTAGTACAAACATACATAAACACAGCCTAAAGTGTTTATACTTTATTTCATTAGTCCACTTTAGTCAATCTACGAACCATAAGTAACTTTTAAACTACATGTCAACTAACACTTATTAGAGTATAAGTAGACTGTTAGGGTTTGGGTTAGTAGAATACGTTGACATATACAGTAGTTGCAAAGTCACTTATAGTCAGCAGAATGTCTATCAAAATAATAACCCTAAAACTAAATCCAAAAAGAACTAAATTTAAACTAATTTTATATTTATATATATATATATATATATATATATATATATATATATATATATATATATATATATATATATATATATATATATATATATATATATATATATATATACTAAAGTTGGAGTGAAAATGTAAAAATAATCTAAATTAAAAAGGACAAACTGAAAATAATCAGGAATAAACATTAAAATCAAAACTATAATAATCACTGTTAAATAATGATTTTTAAAATTAGAAAAACTAAATTTACAATCTGGCCTGATGGTTCTGATGCGTCAAAGGTCAAATTGTACTTATTTCTGGAAGTTGTATTAATAGGTTTTAATAGGGGAAGCATTAACTTGAAAGTAGGAGATGTTGACTCAGTAATCAGGGTGATCAGAAAAGGCAGATAAGAGCGAATGAGGGCATTCAAGTTGACAGGAAGTGCAGACATACACAGGAAGTGAAAGGGAGAAGACAGTGAAAGTAGTGCTTAGGAATATTCTAAAAGAGCCGATACACATTTGCACATTTGCTGGTGGCTTTTCTTTCCCCCTGGGATCCATATTTAGATCCAGACAGTTATTGGGTGAGAGCTGTAAAGATCCCCCTTAGGTTGCCATCTGCTGTCATTGCTGTTTATTTCTATTCTGGAAAGACCATTTCCATCCAAACGACTTTCTATATTCTCTCCACAAAGTATGTAGTTTGCTTCGTATAATCAAAAGGATTAGGAAAGCAAATGGAAAGCGAATGGCTTTGATGGTTATAACAGGCGTCTGACCTTTTACTAACAGATATAATGGGAAACATGGCATGGATTTAAATACACTGCTTATCACCTGCTCACTAGCTCAACCGAGTATGTGTGTGTCTGTGTGTGTGTGTGTGTGTGTGTGTGTGTGTGTGTGTGTGTGTGACTCACTCAAATGAAGAGCATGGCTAGTCATGCACTCACTATGAGTAGGACCGCACAAAATATCTTTAACTTGGACTCATGTGTAAGTGTGCTAATGTGTATTCGACATGCTTCATGTCTGCAATACAAATAACAGCAGATCTACTGCGACTAAAACTTTTAGATTAAAAGCTAATTCTGAGGGCTTCTTCAGACTTTTCTAGTCAACTAGTTGTCATTCTTTCAAGCTATTGGCTGACTAGTTGCTTGTTTATGATACGAATTTAATTACACACATATTATATATATATATATATATAAACAAACAAACTAGTGTTTTCTGAGTCAATGTCACCAACAAAAATGAAGTTAACAATGCTGATTCTCATCTCTGCAGTATAGTGGATGCGTCTATAGAGAGAAATACGTAAGCACTGTACTAAGTTAGCTTCCAGACTCCGCACGAACACTTGGATTTGCGCACATTTTTCATTTTAACAGTTTAACATTAATGTTAGAGCGATCTGCCATGTAGAGTGGCTAACGTTAAGCTAGCTACTGACAAGTTTTAGGTGAAAATTGGATTTCCTGCCTGACATAATTACCAAATGGACCAGCAATGTGAACAATCTGTCCATTAGACTGCGTGACTTCGCCAATTCCTTTGGAGTTTGTTTTTTCTGTGACTAATTAAAATTTGGTTGACTAAGCCTCTTCTCACCTACTAACAATTAGTCAACTATTAGGGGGCAGCCCTGGTAGTGTATGAATTTTACTGAATGAACTATTTATACTACCAAACGTCATAGAATAGTGCATAAGCATGCAAATTCAGACGCACCTTAGAATCCTGGGATAGATTTGCAATGACTGTTTTCAAACAGGTTTCTCAAACCTTCTTTTTTTTTTGATTATCTTTACACATGGTATTAAAAAAATAAATGTAAAAATTAAATAAATTAATAATAAATAAAAAATAAAATTGCAGGTAATTAAGGAAATCACAAAGAAATTGCTTCTTAGTGTGTTCTATGGCATCATTGTTGATGGTTGAACAGTTGACAGCCCAGTCAATGTGCCAAGCAAAATGCTGATATCAGCAGACACTGGGTTTAAATTGGATCACAGATGCTGGAAGATAATATGGGACCAGTATGAAGCATTACATAAAACTACTAAAGGGAAGTGTCACCTAGTCTGAACTCTCTGCTTCTTCTTTTCTGGTTTTCATTTCTTTTTCTTTTAAAGACAATTCTAAGAAGAGATCTTAAGCAAGCGTTTGGTGGTTCCACCATTGACACGCCTTCTTAAAGGGCCAGTCACACAATCAAGATTTAATACAAAACAAACATAAATTGACATCAAATTTCATATTGGGTGCATGCTTTAATAAGGAATGTGCATTTAATATATCTGTAATCATATCATAATTAGAGTATTGTAGGTTAAACTGGCACATATTGGACATTTTTTTCCCTAATTCAAACAGTAAACTAAAATACTTAACTGTTATATTTCCTACTGTAAATTCAAATGGAAAAAAAGAGACACATATGCAAAGTACATATGCGAAATTAGACCAGATCTCTGGAGACAAAATGAGATGGTTGCAGGGTATCTACAGATTTGAGAGAATGAAATTTAAGACCTTTAAATAAATACTCAAAATGCAAACTAATATTCAGATGCAAATGAAGGGCCAGAGCAATGGAAACATCACATCAGTCCGATCATTTGGATTATATAACTAGATATGCTCCAGAATAACTAGTCTAGTCTATTCCCCAGATATCCTCAGAAGTTTATAATGTTTTGTATAGGAGTAGAGCCAGAGATGAATGCTACTGGTGGTAAGTTTGTCATGTACATGATTAGCAGTGTTGGAAACTTGGAAACAAAATGAGACAGATTCTGTAATTGGTTTTGTAAATGCAGTGGTTAAAATAAAATAAAATATTTACTGCTCCTCTGTCCTTCTCTTAAAAACATTGTATGGAAACACTGCTTGTGTTATTTGTGCAATAATGTGATATTCAGTCATTCACATGAATTAAATTTGCAAACATAGCTAGTTAGACATTTAAATCATACCCTACAATATAAAAAGACTTTCAGTGCTATACAACCATAATAGAAGTACATCGGAATAACCCATAACAGCTCATACAACAGCGTTTAGAATATTTTTGAAGGCTGATAAATGGATCACATTTATATTAAGATCTTTTAGGTGTCTAAAAGAGTTGCATTTTTTAAACCGTGCTTCCTGTGTGAGCCAAGTTTAGTGTTAAAGTCTCAGCTATGTGTGAACAAGACGCTTAACATAAAGGTCTCAGACACATCACCAATCTAGAATGACGCGACTCAAACTTCTCACCTGGCTACACTTGACAACCACTAAAAAACTTGTAAGCATAACCGAACCATCCTGAACATGGCAGCTTATGTGCACTGATACAAAAATGTCTTTAAAATAACAAAAGTCCCTAATTACATCAGCAGACCGAATGCTAAATGTCAAAAATTCTGCTTGCACAACATCTTAGCTACTGTATGAGATGTACCTCGAGTAATTAAAGGATTAGTTCACTTTAAAATGAAAATTACCCCAAACTTAACTCACCCTCAAGCCATCCTAGGTCTCGAGCCAATATCTAGCTTCCGCCAGAACGGCTTCCGTATTCTACTTACGTATTCAACTGTAACGCCTCTCGTAGTTCGTCCTACACCTTCCGTATTGAACTTACGGAAAAAAGGGTAACTGACGTTGCATGAGTTACGCTTTTTCCGTAAGTTCAATACGGAAGGTGGTCTTGGCGGAAGCTAGATATTTTGTTAACTTGATAACTTGTTAAATATGGATTTATTTTTTTTACACAAAAACCATCGCTTCGCTTCAAAAGGCCTTTATTAACCCCCCGGCGCCGTGCGGAGTATGTTCATGATGGATGGATGTGGATGGAGACACTTTCTTCAGCTCATACTCGTTGATCCAACTCCAATTGCGTTCATCAGAAAGAAGAAAGTCATATACACCTAGGATGGCTTGAGGGTGAGTAAAGCTTGGGGTAATTTTCATTTTAAAGTGAACTAATCCTTTAAATATAATTTGATAATTCTTCTATGAGATACTTGGTGAAGTAGAACATGTAAAAAAGGAAAAGTGTGAGAGATATGTTGAGTTATTCAGGCTAAGCTACTTTAAAGTTTTGACCTCAAAAAGAGCTTGTTCAAACATACATTGGGATCTATGTGTGGTTGAGACCTCTGGGTACTCGTTTTACTCATCATTACGCATTCAAATCATCATGTAAACTATCTTTTAACTATACATCTCCAGACAACACAAGATGGAAACATTTTTGCCAAAATCGAGTGCGTAGGCTAGGCATCATCAGAATACTGATGACCCGACAGTTAAGCAGAGAAATCATAGTTTTGAGATGAATGGGCCAACCTTTCTTGCTCGGTGAAACCACAACGCAAAAGGAAATGAGTTCGACTATGTTTACCAAACCAAATCAGCTTCTTACACAGGATGAGAGAGACTAGCTATACCTGCTAGGTTTAACCACAAGATAAAGCTACATTTTACTTAGATTCAAAAACGGATTTAAACCGTACGCCAGGTGTGGGACGAAACTTGTGCAAAAGAAGGAAAAATATCTTCAAGATACAAATCAAGAGAACATTCGGGATGAACTACAAAACGTCAGTGGAACAAAAGATCCACTAACAGAACCGCATAATATGACAGATTATTAACTAGTACTACTAGGAGAGTGTGAGTGGTTCTTACGTGGCATGATCCCCTGGCTAACCAGTTCTTCTCGAGTCCGTCTCTGCTGAAGTTTTAGTTGGAGCACTAGAAGAGAAAAAGTCAAAGATGAAGACATATATCATATATATTATTATCAAGGACGCAAAATGACTCCAAATCAATTCTGAGTTAGACAACAGGTTAACTAAGAGGGTTAAAAGTACTCATTTAACTAATTTAATGAATTATTGGGATATGATGTACCACTGTTACACAATGAAAAGATTGACAAACTGTACATTTAGATTCAGATAAGCATTATCAACCATATATGTCAAAAGTGCAGACAAAACTATACATATATACACAAAATGAAACATTTCATAGACTGAAACTTAGTAAAAAAAGCTAAAAGAGTGCTAGCTAGATGCTAACAGGCAGGTCTTGTGCAATAAAAACATTTGAAACTCTCAAAACAGAAACACAACTGAACTGAAAAAAAAAGTTACTCTGTACAAAATGATTCAATGTATTTCATTACTATTATAATGCCTCAATATGTGAATGTTTATGAGACAGCACGCTATAAATGTAAGGAAATACATCATGACAGAAGACACACAAGTTGATAAAATACCCGGCGAGTAGCTCGATCTGTCTCCTTCATCCTCCCCTCGAACAAGCTCTTCCTGACAGCCGGCAGAGAGCTTATCAGTCAGAGAGGAGAGAGTACAGACTACAACATACTTCCTCTTCCTGTTTCTACATTCAATTAAAAACAGAAGCAAGTGTGTGAGATGTTTCTACGGCTTACCACAGGAAGACAGACTGTCAATTCCATGAAAATGCAATGAAGAGTGTTTGAAACTACATTACACCTAGAAGCTTGTATTAAAATGATCATGGCACATCTACCATGAATAATACAATATAGACGCTAGAGTTATGGACATGTATACTTCTTAAAGCAAACA
Organism: Megalobrama amblycephala; assembly: GCF_018812025.1. Classification (NCBI taxonomy): domain Eukaryota; kingdom Metazoa; phylum Chordata; class Actinopteri; order Cypriniformes; family Xenocyprididae; genus Megalobrama; species Megalobrama amblycephala. The sequence goes on along the minus strand of NC_063044.1, from coordinate 50,178,207 downwards.
TCTTCACAGGTTATCTGGGGTTGGACTGAAACCTCAAAGATACAGTCACAACAACAACAAAAATGTGCTTGATCAAGCGATTTACCAGTAAAGCGACAAGACATGAGGTAAAATAATCAGACAGAGCACAAGGTTCTTGCTCATTGGCTCATATTTGGATTAACCAAAGTTTGTCAACAGCATTAAAGTATAATTATTTACAAATGTCCACCATTGCAAATCCAAAAGTCAAGCATCCATCTCCTTCATTAGAAGAAACATCAACAGTAGTGCAATTAAAAAAAAAAAGTTTTATCTGAAACATCAGGTGGTTAAAAACTTAAAGCATCTATGAGAATGCATAACCAAGTCGTTCATGTAACAAACATGCAACTAAACACCACCATGAGGGAACGGGCTCCTCTGTGTTAGATTAATAACATGATATGAGGCTAAATCGAGCCATCTCTCGCTGTGGTTTTACTTCTCGCATCTGACATTTTTACACATTTGCTCCCTGGTTTTGTCATTAACCATGTGGTGGTTTAGAGTGAACATGCATGTATCTAGATGTTAGTGGAAATACAGTAAGAGCTGCCAAAACAGGCAGAAAAAAGCATTCCGTGAGCAATATTAACAAAGTATGATAGATACAAAATGTTTATTAAATATTATTACATTTTCATTAAAGGATTAGTTCACCCAAAAATCTTCAAAACACAAAAGATATTTTAAATGTAATGTTCTGTCCCTCCAATAAAAGTGTATTTTGAGCTTACACAAGAACGTTGATGTCCATTTTCATGTGTTACGCAGCACGTTTGAGCTTCCGCAAGAACCAGTGAGGTTCATTATCGTGTTACACGTGTGTTTGTGCTCGAAAATGAGGTTCATTCTCATGTGTTATGCAGCATGTTTGGGCTTCCACAAGAACCAGTGAGGTTAATTATCATGTGTTACGCAGCATGTTTGGGCTTCCGCAAGAACCAGTGAGGTTCATTATCATGTGTTACGCAGCATGTTTGGGCTTCCTCAAGAACCAGTGTGGTTCATTCTTGTGCGTTACGCAGCGCGTTTGAGCTTCCTCAAGAACCAATGAGGATCATTCTCGTGTTACGCAGCACATCTGAGCTTCCTCAAGAACCAATGAAGTTCATTCTTGTGTGTTACGCAGCACATCTGAGCTTCCGCAAGAACCAATGAGGTTCATTCTCATGTGTGTTTCGCAGCACGTTTGAGCTTCCGCAAGAACCAATGAGGTTCATTCTCGTGTTACACAGAACATCTGAGCTTCCTCAAGAACCAATGAGGTTCATTCTCGTGTTACGCAGAACATCTGAGCTTCCTCAAGAACCAATGAGGTTCATTCTCGTGTTACGCAGCACGTTTGAGCTTCCTCAAGAACCAATGAGGTTCATTCTTGTGTTACGCAGCATGTTTGAGCTTCCTTAAGAACCAGTGAGGTTCATTCTCGTGTTACACAGCACATCTGAGCTTCCTCAAGAACCAGTGAGGTTCATTCTCGTGTTACGCAGCACATTTGAGCTTCCTCAAGAACCAATGAGGTTCATTCTTGTGTTACGCAGCACGTTTGAGCTTCCTTAAGAACCAGTGAGGTTCATTCTCGTGTTACGCAGCACGTTTGAGCTTCCTCAAGAACCAGTGAGGTTCATTCTCTTGTTACGCAGCACATTTGAGCTTCCTTAAGAACCAGGGAGGTTCATTCTCATGTGTGTTACGCAGCACGTCTGAGCTTCCTTAAGAACCAGTGAGGTTCATTCTCGTGTTACACAGCACATCTGAGCTTCCTCAAGAACCAGTGAGGTTCATTCTTGTGTTACGCAGCACATTTGAGCTTCCTCAAGAACCAATGAGGTTCATTCTTGTGTTACGCAGCACGTTTGAGCTTCCTTAAGAACCAGTGAGGTTCATTCTCGTGTTACACAGCACATCTGAGCTTCCTTAAGAACCAGGGAGGTTCATTCTCATGTGTGTTACACAGCACATCTGAGCTTCCTCAAGAACCAATGAGGTTCATTCTCGTGTTACACAGAACATCTGAGCTTCCTCAAGAACCAGTGAGGTTCATTCTCGTGTTACGCAGCACATTTGAGCTTCCTTAAGAACCAGGGAGGTTCATTCTCATGTGTGTTACACAGCACATCTGAGCTTCCTCAAGAACCAATGAGGTTCCTTCTTGTGTTACGCAGCACGTTTGAGCTTCCTCAAGAACCAATGAGGTTCATTCTTGTGTTACGCAGCACGTTTGAGCTTCCTTAAGAACCAGTGAGGTTCATTCTCGTGTTACACAGCACATCTGAGCTTCCTCAAGAACCAGTGAGGTTCATTCTCGTGTTACGCAGCACATTTGAGCTTCCTCAAGAACCAATGAGGTTCATTCTTGTGTTACGCAGCACGTTTGAGCTTCCTCAAGAACCAATGAGGTTCCTTCTTGTGTTACGCAGCACGTTTGAGCTTCCTTAAGAACCAGGGAGGTTCATTCTCATGTGTGTTACGCAGCACGTTTCAGCTTCCTTAAGAACCAGTGAGGTTCATTCTCGTGTTACACAGCACATCTGAGCTTCCTCAAGAACCAGTGAGGTTCATTCTCGTGTTACACAGCACATTTGAGCTTCCTCAAGAACCAATGAGGTTCATTCTTGTGTTACGCAGCACGTTTGAGCTTTCTTAAGAACCAGTGAGGTTCATTCTCGTGTTACACAGCACATCTGAGCTTCCTCAAGAACCAGTGAGGTTCATTTTCGTGTTACGCAGCACATTTGAGCTTCCTCAAGAACCAATGAGGTTCATTCTCGTGTTACGCAGCACGTTTGAGCTTCCTTAAGAACCAGTGAGGTTCATTCTCGTGTTACACAGCACATCTGAGCTTCCTCAAGAACCAATAAGGTTCATTCTAGTGTTACGCAGCACATTTGAGCTTCCTCAAGAACCAATGAGGTTCATTCTTGTGTTACGCAGCACATCTGAGCTTCCTCAAGAACCAGTGAGGTTCATTTTCGTGTTACGCAGCACATTTGAGCTTCCTCAAGAACCAATGAGGTTCATTCTCGTGTTACGCAGCACGTTTGAGCTTCCTCAAGAACCAATAAGGTTCATTCTAGTGTTACGCAGCACATTTGAGCTTCCTCAAGAACCAATGAGGTTCATTCTTGTGTTACGCAGCACATCTGAGCTTCCTCAAGAACCAGTGAGGTTCATTTTCGTGTTACGCAGCACATTTGAGCTTCCTCAAGAACCAATGAGGTTCATTCTCGTGTTACACAGCACATCTGAGCTTCCTCAAGAACCAATAAGGTTCATTCTAGTGTTACGCAGCACATTTGAGCTTCCTCAAGAACCAATAAGGTTCATTCTTGTGTTACGCAGCACGTTTGAGCTTCCTCAAGAACCAATGAGGTTCATTCTCGTGTTACGCAGCACATCTGAGCTTCCTCAAGAACCAGTGAGGTTCATTCTCGTGTTACGCAGCACATCTGAGCTTCCTCAAGAACCAGTGAGGTTCATTCTCATGTGTGTTACGCAGCACGTTTGAGCTTCCTCAAGAACCAATGAGGTTCATTCTCATGTGTTACGCAGCACATCTGAGCTTCCTCAAGAACCAGTGAGGTTCATTCTCATGTGTGTTACGCAGCATGTTTGAGCTTCCGCAAGAACCAATAAGGTTCATTCTCATGTGTGTTACGCAGCACGTTTGAGCTTCCTCAAGAACCAATAAGGTTCATTCTAGTGTTACGCAGCACATTTGAGCTTCCTCAAGAACCAATGAGGTTCATTCTTGTGTTACGCAGCACATCTGAGCTTCCTCAAGAACCAGTGAGGTTCATTTTCGTGTTACGCAGCACATTTGAGCTTCCTCAAGAACCAATGAGGTTCATTCTCGTGTTACACAGCACATCTGAGCTTCCTCAAGAACCAATAAGGTTCATTCTAGTGTTACGCAGCACATTTGAGCTTCCTCAAGAACCAATAAGGTTCATTCTTGTGTTACGCAGCACGTTTGAGCTTCCTCAAGAACCAATGAGGTTCATTCTCGTGTTACGCAGCACATCTGAGCTTCCTCAAGAACCAGTGAGGTTCATTCTCGTGTTACGCAGCACATCTGAGCTTCCTCAAGAACCAGTGAGGTTCATTCTCATGTGTGTTACGCAGCACGTTTGAGCTTCCTCAAGAACCAATGAGGTTCATTCTCATGTGTTACGCAGCACATCTGAGCTTCCTCAAGAACCAGTGAGGTTCATTCTCATGTGTGTTACGCAGCACGTTTGAGCTTCCGCAAGAACCAATAAGGTTCATTCTCATGTGTGTTACGCAGCACGTTTGAGCTTCCGCAAGAACCAATGAGGTTCATTCTCGTGTTACGCAGCACGTTTGAGCTTCCTCAAGAACCAGTGAAGTTCATTCTCGTGTTATGCGTGTGTTTGAGCTCAAGAACCAATGAGTTTCATTCTCATGTTACGCAGCACATCTGAGCTTCCGCAAGAACCAATGAGGCTTGTTCTCATGTGCTACACAGCACGTTTAAGCTTCCACAAGAACCTTTGAGGCTCATTCTCGTGTGTTACGTGTGTTTGAGCTTCCTCAAGAACCACTGAGGCTTGGTCTCATGTGTTACACAGCACGTTTGAGCTTCATCAAGAACCATTGAGGTTCATTCTCGTGTGTTACGCAGCATGTTTGAGCTTCTGCAAGAACCAATGAGGTTTTCTCCTGCATCAATGAAGTATGTTTGAGCTTCTGTTTACTATATTTGAGTACTTTATGAATGTTCGCTGATCAGTGTTTATAAAAGCCCAATTTAAACTTGTTCATCATGTAAAGTGATTGTGTCTCTTCAGAAGACTTTAAAGGCAGGGTAGGTAAGAAATTTTGTTCCAAATTTGTTTAAACTTTCTATATATATACATGCATAATTAAAATGTAAGAACTCTGATAAAAAGAGTATAAAAATCGAGTGACTCTAGACCGTTTAATCTGTATTAAACACAGCTCATTATTTCCATCCGGGACGAAACATAGGATTGGCTTAGGCGGCTGTCACTCTCTCGCAACCATGGCAACCACCCTTTTGCCACACATGACCTGCCCACTTGCGCGCGCACGTTTGATTTGGGGAATCCAAGAGGCATGGATCCTAGGAATACCAAAACAATGGCAGAGAAACAGCAAGCTAAATTCACAGTATCGGCCTATGCAGTTAGTGAAGGCAAACCAGGCAAAAAAAGGAAGACAGTAACAGTACAAGAAAAGGCAATGAACAAAAAGTCTTTGGATAAACAAAGAAATAAAACGCGAGTTAATATCGGCGTGGCTTTCCAGCGATGGCGAGAACTGAGGGAACTCAAGGGGCTGAAAAGTGACTCCTTGATGGCTTTATTTCTGCTGGACAGGTAAATCTTTCTTTTTGTATTTTGATCATACGTATTTTTTTGTTTATTTTTTCATGAAGCATGTGTCATTAGCACACTTAGCTGCGTAATATAGCTAACATAACATTACTTAGCGAGCCGTAGTAGAGACGATAAATAATGATAGCTATAGTGTTGAATTGTGCATAATTTTACCCTCTGTCTAACTCTTTTACCATGTTCACCTGTAAGTTTACCTGCACGTTTTTTTTCGCCTGTTTTGTTTTTATATTCTCTACCTATGTTTACTGATGTCTTTATCTTGTATCTGTGTGTGTCGTACACACTTTGTTGTATGTGTGTGTTATTATTTTGTGTCTGCAATGCAGTTGTGAGTTGATATTTGAGTGTATGTTACTCTGTTGATCTGTAGAACAACGTATATGTTATGAATCTTACACGAAATTCATCTTCATCACAGTGTAAATGATGGTAATGGAAAAACGTGTATCATGCAACCTGTTTTTAGCTTTGCCTTATAGATAACTAGCTCGTTAGCGAATCAAAAAATATATATTTTAAACTTTACCACTATCAATATGCTAGCTTGATAGTGAGTACTAAAATACATCTTGTTTGTTTATCTTCATAATTATAAAGTTATTTTTATTACATGTGATTCTGACATGATGTCACTACATGCACTGTGCTCCTTCCTCTCCGCTCGTCTCAGGTAAATAACGCGTCTTCCAGCTCAGTGGTCGGAGTCGCACGTTCATGCGTTTTGGGGGCGTGGCTTTGGAAGGAGCCCAGAAGGGAGGGGGTGGAGTGAATGGAAATAATGAGCTGTCTTTAAAACAGTCGTGAGAGGTCTACAGACACTCGATTTTTATACTTTCTTTTTCAGAGTACTTACATTTTAATTATGTATTGATATATAAATAAAGTTTAAACAAATTTTGAAAAAAAAATTTTTATACATTTTTTTGCCTACCCTGCCTTTAAATGAGCATTTTGATGCATTAGAATTTTGAATGAAGAGACTTTCAATGGAGTGACAGAAATATCTCAGATTTCAATAAAAGATATCTTCATTTGTGTTTCGAAAATGAACAAAAGTTTGGAACGACATGAGATTGAGTAATTCCTCACGGAATTTTCATTTTTGGGTAAACTATCCCTTTAAATAAATTGTATATATTTTATAAAATACAGTACATATCACACACACAAAATTACCATAGGTAGCATAGTTTGTAACAAATTTATTTTATCATTCATTTGATAACCATGAAAGCCTGAAGATATGTTTTTAACATGGCTTGGGATCAGAACCTGTCAGTACTGCTATATTTATTAACCAAGTGCCTATAGCACCTGTTTGTGTTGTGGAATAGAGTCAGTGACGCACCTGTTGTGCAGTTAAATTGTGATCTGGCAGTGGCATCACAACAGCTGACGGGCTGCTGAATTTTGATCTGGCATGAGGTCACTAAAGATGCTCAGGAGGTGAAATCGAGATGGCTGACAGGAGTCGTGTGCAAAAGTTTCACGAGGACAACGGTGCTAACAGACATTAAACCTCAATATTGCGAGTTAATGATTGTCACACCCACCGTAAGCAAGATAATTGAGGCCTATGACTCATAGCATTAGGAATCGAATGCTAGTCTGGGAAGATTGTGTGTATGATGTGATGTGCGAGAGAATTCCTTCAGTGTCAGAGTGAGTTGTTTCAGCACAAACTGCAGCACAAAAAAAACAACAACAACAAAAATCTGTATTGATGTGGAAAATATAATGTCAAAATCAGAGACCCGAAGAGTGTGAACAAATAAGAATAAAGGGATACAGATCCTAACTAGACTGTACAGTGTACACAAGCCCAACAAACATCTGCTCTATTGTGGATTTGTAATTTATTCTAATCCCCTGATGACGGTGCTTCTAAATAATCCATGGCACATTTACTTATAGTTTAACAGTTACAATGTTTTTTTAATCATATATAAAACAATTTATTTTTAATTATTATTTTTTATTAAAATGGTAATATGTAAATAGTAATGTAGATTAAAAGCAAAAATGTAGATGAAATACTGTATTATAGCCTATATGTAATTGTGTCGCATGTGTCACAAACTGCTCTGACACACACAGGTCAAGGATCCAAGTGCATTAGTCGTAACCGTAATTCTAATAACAGGCAAGAGATAAAAAATAAAAAAAAACAAGACAAACAATCCACACCATGACAGTCCAAATCTCAGGCAAACAGGGAAATCCAAGAAACCAGGCAAATGATTAGAATTGTAACACAGGAAACCAAAGAGAGAGCTCTCAGAACTGCAGTGTAACACTTACAAGACTTTGCAAACAATAACTGAAAACACAGGGCTCATAAAAGGCAGAGTTAACAAATTACATGGCTCAAAGTAATGAAGAACAGTGTTGGGGATAACGCATTACAAGTAACTTGAGTTACGCAATCAGATTACTTTTTCAAGTAACTAGCAAAGTAATGCATTACTTTTTCAATTTACAACAAAATATCGAAGTTACTCTTTCAAATAAATAAGTTACTTTTTTCACATTTATTGACTGACAGCTCTTCTGTCCCCATGTTGAGAGAAATAAGGTGTTGTGTGCGCTGTATAAACATGGGGGTTATTATATAGTTCTATCTAGACTAAATGTGAACAACATGCATTTACTCATCACACTTGCACTAAAACATTCAGTATTGCTCAAAATGAATAAAAAGTGAAATGCAAACTCAGATTTTTACGCAAACGTGTAATAATATATTACACAAATATACTTTATGTATTTAATCTCACTTTATTAACCAATGTCTTTGCTGCTGACCTTCAATGATCCAATAATTCAACCATACTAATAAGCACAATTTTCTTTAGATTAGATTTAGAAATAAGAGTGTTGAACTTTCTTCTCCTGTTTCCTATTCCTCTTTAATCCAGAATGGCAGCACAGCTGAAAGGTGTGTTTGAGCTGCGCCCTCTACTGTACAAGCATAAATATGCATTTCCTTCAGCCTGAGACTTATTCATTTCACTTCTGGTGTGAAAGGGCCTTAACATTTGCCAAAAATTGAACCTTTTTTGTTGTTATTAAAACAAACAAACAAGCCAGCCCAGCCCAGGCGAGAAAAAGCAATGGAAAAGTAATGTAACGCATTACTTTTCATAAAAAGTAACTATGTAATGCAATTAGTTACTTTTTTAGGGAGTAACGCAATATTGTAATGCATTACTTTTAAAAGTAACTTTCCCCAACACTGATGAAGAATAATAAGCCAAAGGGTTATGGAAAATGCAGTTCATGAAACAAAGGCAATAGACTAGGAAGCAGTGCCCTCTGGTGGAGATCAAGGGCACTCCAGCTGGTGGATGTGACACCATGAATACATTTGGTTAAATGGTGAAACTTAATATTTAAGTGATATGAATATATGAAAGTAAAAATTTAAATTACCATTTAATTGAGCAGCATATTTTTCTTGAACTGAATAATGCTAAAATAAACATAACTAGATTGCGAATCCCCCCAACCCCCTAGATTATCATGACATTTTATGTTAATTTATAATCCTGGAACTATATAGCCACGTAGTTAAAGAAAATTAATCAATATCCCGCAACATCCGTCAAACAATCAGAATCAAGGATTCAACAATGGCAGAATATAAACTGATCTAACCCCTCTAAAGGAGTTGCTTTACTTATGTTCTTACCAAATTTTCAGTTAAGCTCACAATGCAAGACTTATAGTAGTTGTTTAGAATCTCTCCATCTATCTCAGTAGCTTGCTCTCCATATGTTTCTATTTGTGTCTTGACAGTTATTCTGTACCTGACACTCAATCTGTGTGACAGGCCGCTGAGCTGCCGCTGAGTTATTGAGGATATCATTGTGAATTACGCCTCATGTCTCCAATTGCAACCTGCAGGACACTTAAATGTGCTGTTAAAGCATGTGCATGTGTGTGTGCGTGTACATCAGCTGATGCTTCTTCATCCTGGAACTAGGGGAATGTCATCGCTCCGGTTCCCTTATCACCCTTAGCACAGCACAGCACGCACAATCACACAAACACGTGCAAAAAGCTCAGTGGATCACGCCTGCTGTCTACATGTCTCACTAATAAAATATTCAATAATACAACATCACAGCTCACATTTGATCTTATTAGATCTCATTGCTAATCCACAGCCAATTTATAAACTAGAAGATGCACACATTTTGAGGCTTATAAACACCTAATTACGTGTTTGTTGTACTTTTTAAAAGCATTTTTAGTTGACTGACAGATTAATGGATGTAAAACAGGCTCAGAAGAAAGATACTGGGTTTTGAAAAAAATATTTTTATTTGGTAATTTAAATAAAGCTGAAATAAAGTAAAATATAAATATTTCATGAAAAAATTAACCATCCTAATGCATTAAAAAAGACTGGGTCTGTTTGGACCCTGTGGAACATAAGCTTATAAAACAATCATAACTTAAAAAGTTCGGTAAAACTTTATTTTACAGTGTCATAGTTACACGTTACTACATGTACTTACTATAGTAATAATAGTAAAATTATGTATAATTACAAGTAACTAACCCTAAACCAAACCCTAACCCTAACTGTAACTCTATAGTAAGTACATGTAGTTAATTAATAGTACTCAGTACTTATTTAAGTAATTACAATGCAACTATGGCACTGTAAAATAAAGTGTAACCAAAAAATTCTTCTAAAACAGTATCAGTAGCTTCTCATTAATGAATGCCGAAAAGTTTTGAATGTTACCATGTTTTTACCATACTATTACTTCATTTACCCCTTTTTATTAACTAAAAATTGAGAAATTCATTGAAATATAAAATGTTACAAGAACTGCAGCAAAAACTAGTGTGATGCAAGAAAATATATATCAATATTTATGAGAAATTTTATTTGAATATCATTCTATGAAATTTAAAAGAACATATAATATGAGAATCACCAGTAAACTCCATTGATTTCAAGGGATTTAATTAAATTTCTTTGAACTTAAAACTCATGACTGCTCAAAACAGTCTACATTTATGAATGTTTTCAAACAAAATATATTCATTTTACTTGCATAAACTTTTACTTTCAGATGAAAAAAAGATGATAAACAGCTTGAATCTCTTTTTTCATGCTGCAATGGTTCATCAATAGGTGGCAGTAGAGTGAAATAGAGACTTCTTTTTCGACACCTTTCCTTTTTCAAATTTAGACAATTTGGTCGATAAAACTGATCTACAAACAGACATTTAACTTGTCATTTTATTTTAAGGATGTTAACATAACATAACATAAAAAATTCTATCCAAGTGAGAAGGAAAAAATGTGTTTAAAAGGTGCAAAATGTAAAATCTGAGAGGATCTATTGACAGAAATGCAATATAATATACATAACGTCTCGGTTACAAAGGTAACCCTCGTTCCCTGAAGGAGGGAACGGAGACGTACGTCGGACAGACCGACGAATAGGAATCTCGCTAGAGAGGCCAATCTACTTCGAGTGTAACTAAAACGAGCCAATGCACATTGGCATGCAATCATATGCATCAGCTGCTCGCCTCGCAGCGCGGGTATATAATGAGCAGCAGGTGCGTTGCATCTTCAGGTTTTCGCTGAGGAGCCAAACCGGATAGGCAGCAGCATCAGCGGGGTACAGCGACTGTGGCGACGGGACGTACGTCTCCGTTCCCTCCTTCAGGGAACGAGGGTTACCTTTGTAACCGAGACGTTCCCATTCAGTCGGTCACGTTCGACGTACGTCGGACAGACCGACGAATAGGAATCCCTACCAAAGCGCCACAGGAGCTGCCCCCTTCCAGCGCTCTGTAGTAAGCCACCTGAACCCCCTTGCCTGAGGATGGAGGGACAGGGCTAACACAGAGAGAGTCGATCACTGCTGTTCCCCAAAACCCATTCAGTGAGACTTTTGGATAACGCTGGGAAAGCGTACCCTTTCGCTGGGAAAGGAACGCTGCGGAAGCCACATCCTTCCCCGAAGGAGTTATGTGGAGAAGTACATATGGACTAACCCTGTAGGGCTGTGCTACATATGGAAGAGCTGGGGTGACTCCAACCCGATGAAGGGTAGGTTCTCCCAGAGGGAAAGACACGGGCTTCGTTTAGGAGCAACCATGGAACCAACCACATGGGATCCCCGTAGGGTCACACATATGGAACCCAGCCTAAACCCGGTTCTCAAGGATACAACGGAGTATAGGCCTGGCGCCAGACGCTCCGCCACGTCGGCTGCCGAAGGGATATCGGAGGACTCGACAGGGTCTGCCTTGTAGGGACTCTCTGGAGAAAAGAAGCGCATGTAGCGCAGCAAGCCGACACTAAGCCGGGGCCTCTCCGTGCCTCTGACCTGTGGCGAGAACACGGGAGGAGACCGGCTGGACACGAAGGCTATAGTATCTAGCGAACGTGTAGGTGTCGCCCAGCCCGCAGCTCTACAAATGTCTGTCAGTGAGGCGCCACGAGCCAGCGCCCAGGAGGATGCGACACCTCTCGTGGAGTGAGCATGCAACCTGAGCGGGCAGGGCACGCCCTGAGCTTGGTAAGCCAGGGCGATGGCATCCACTATCCAGTGGGCCATCCTCTGCTTGGAGACAGCCTTTCCCTTCTGCTGGCCTCCATAACAGACAAAGAGCTGGTCTGAGGTCCTGAGGCTTTGGTTCTGTCTATGTACTGTCGCAAAGCGCGAACTGGACAGAGCAAAGCCAGGGCTGGGTCTGCCTCCTCCGAGGGCAGCGCTTGCAGGCTCACCACCTGGTCCCTGAAGGGAATGGTAGGAACCTTGGGCACATAGCCAGGCCGGGGTCTTAGTACCACGTGGCTATCACCCGGCCCGAACTCCAGGCACGATACGTCGACCGAAAATGACTGCAGGTCCCCTACCCTCTTGATGGAGGCCAATGCAACCAGCAGCAAAGTCTTCATAGACAGAATCTTTAAGTCTGCCGATTGCAAAGGCTCAAAGGGAGCAATCTGAAGTGCTCTTAGCACCAGAGTGAGGTCCCAAGAGGGTATGGAGGGGGGACGAGGAGGATTTAACCGTCTCGCCCCCCTAAGGAACCTGACGACCAGGTCGTGCTGACCAACAGATTTGCCATCTATGTGGTCGTGGTAAGCGGAGATAGCAGCAGTATGGACTTTGAGGGTGGAGGGGGACAGCCTACGCTCCAACCCTTGCTGCAAGAAGGAAAGCACGACTCCGATCGAGCATCCTCGGGGGTCTTCTCGGCGAGAAGAGCACCACTCGACGAACAGGTTCCACTTCGAGGCGTAAGCACGTCTCGTAGACAGTGCAAGTGCCGAAGTGATGGTGTTAAGTACCTCAGGGGGTAAGTCACCTAGAACCTCCGCGTCCCATCCAGGGACCAGACATGGAGTTTCCAGAGGTCTGGATGCGGGTGCCAAAGAGTGCCCCGTCTCTGAGAAGAAGGTCCTTCCTCAGAGGAATGGGCCAGGGAGGGCTGTCGCAAGGAGTGAAAGTTCTGGGAACCAGGTCTGGTCGGGCCAATAGGGCGCAACTAAGAGGACCTGCTCCTCGTCCTCCCTGACTTTGCACAGGGTCTGTGCAAGTAGGCTCACTGGGGGAAACGCATATTTGCGAAGGCCCCGGGGCCAGCTGAGTGCCAGTGCGTCTGTCCCGAGTGTTCCCTCGGACAGGGGGTAAAACAACTGGCAGTGGGAGGTTTCCGGTGAGGCAAACAGGTCTACCTGAGCCTCTCCAAACTCTCTCCAGATCAGCTGGACCACCTGGGGGTGGAGTCGCCACTCTCCTGGCAGCTCAGCTCGTGATAGCTCGTCGGCCACATGGCTGAGCACACCAGGGACAAGAATGGCATGAAGCGACCTCAGACGCTTCTGACTCCAGAGGAGGAGATGGCGGGCGAGTTGCGACATGCGACGGGAGCGTAGACCACCTTGATGGTTGATGTACGCAACGGTCGCAGTGTTGTCCGTACGGACCAGTACATGCTTGCCCCGTAGCGGCCCTTTGAGGCGGCTCAGAGCAAGACGTACTGCTAGCAACTCGAGGCAATTGATGTGCCAATGCAGATGGGGTCCCGTCCAAACCCCTGACACTGCATGCCCGTTGTACGTGGCACCCCAGCCGGTGGCAGGAGCATCTGTGAATACCACAGCATGCCGGGACACTTGTTCTAGGGGCACTCCTGCCCGGAGAACAAAGGGTCCGACCACGGACTGAAGGCTTGGCGGCACTCCTGAGTGATTAGCACCCGGAACGTGCCGCGTTGCCACGCCCATCTCGGGACTCGGCCGTGAAGCCAGTGTTGAAGCAGTCTCATATGAAGCAGACCAAGCGGGGTTACTGCCGCCGCGGCCGCCATATGCCCCAGGAGCCTCTGAAAGAATTTCAGTGGGACCGCTGTCCTGCCATTGAACGTATTCAGGCAGTTCAACACCGACTGAGCACGTTCCTCTGTGAGGCGTGCTATCTGTTCGACCGAATCCAGCTCCATACCGAGAAAAGAGATCCTCTGCACAGGGGAGAGTTTGCTCTTTTCCCAGTTGACCTGAAGACCCAACTGGCTGAGGTGTCTGAGCACCAAATCCTTGTGTTCGCACAACTAACCCCGGGACTGTGCTAGAATGAGCCAGTCGAGGTAGTTGAGAATGCGAACACCCTGTTCTCTCATGGGAACAAGGGCTCCCCCTACGACTTTCGTAAAGACGCGGGGAGACAGGGCCAGCCCGAAGGGTAGGACTCTGTACTGATATGCTCGACCTTCGAGCGCAAAGCGCAGGAATGGCCTGTGTTGCGGAAGAAACGAGACATGGAAGTACGCGTCCTTCAGGTCGATCGCTGCAAACCAATCTCGGGGACGGATGCACTCAAAAATGCGCTTCTGCGTCAGCATTTTGAACGGTAGCTTGTACAGGCTCCGATTCAAAACTCGCAGGTCCAAGATCGGTCATAACCCACTGCTCTTTTTGGGTACAATGAAGTAGGGACTGTAGAACCCTGACCTCATATCGGCTGGAGGGGCCGGCTCCATCGCGTCCTCCGCCAGTAGGACTGCGATCTCCGCACGCAAGACAGGGGCAACGACATCTTTCACTGTAGTGAAGAGGACGTCCCTGAACTTGGGGGGGATGCCGGGCGAACTGAATCGCATAGCCGAGCCTGATGGTCCGAATGAGCCAGCGAGACGGACTGGGGAGCGCTAACCGGGCTCGCAGAGACCGTACAAGCGGGACCAAAGAGACCACCGGCGTACCCGCAGCGGGGCAGCGAGGTGGAACACAGGGACGCGGCTCGGGGGGCTCTCTTTGTGAGGCGGCCCGAAGCGGCGTCACAGTGTGCTAGGCAACACTTACCTGGTTCCACGGATGGACAGAGGGAGCAGTCGAGGCTTTGGCTGCCCGCTGCTTGCTGCTGTCCGCTGGCGACAGAAGAGGGGGATGACAGTGGTGAGGTTTTTCTCCTCCCACTGCTCTCCAAACCCTCTTCAGACCTGGAAATGGAGGAACTGCTCTTTTAATTTTGGGTACCACTGCCTCTTGGGTCAGTGGCGGAACAGAAACAAACCCAATAAAAGGATTTACCACCCGGCCCTCCTCCAGGGGTGGAAGAGCAGCCCCACCCATTTCTGGGTCGCCCGTCTCAGGGGTGATTCTCACCAACCACTTAACAGCTGCAGAGACGGGAGGCGTCATCTCCCCGCAATGGACACAGCAGAGCCTGCTGGGCCAGAGTTTCTTGCAGGGGACGACACCCTTGGCGACGAGCAGACTGAGGGGCGGCCCAAGAGGAACTCAATGGTTTGTCATGGGAAGCTCCCCGATCCGCTACTAACTGAGGAGAACCGCTGGGCTCAGTCCTCGACAGTGTCACCGAAAAGGACACCTCGTAAGATGGGAGCATTGAGAAAGCATTTAGCTTGACAACCTCTCGCACCTCACAAGGTAAGCCAGGGGGCACTTCTGGACCACTGAGGTGGACATCGTCTGGCTGAGGGCCTGCGCCGTGACTTTGATCACGGTTAGTCAACAAGCGCAGCTCAACCCCAGCACAGAACTACCCTCATGCAAAAAGAGTGCCTTGGCCTCACATGCAGGGTGGGTGTGGTCTGTGTACAGCCACCCCAACCAAGAGGGTAGTGAGAGAGGAAAAACTTATGCAGATTTTGGCACTTTCGGCATTCCATATTTATGGCACCAACATACCCCCATACTGCCAAGTTTTCCATGCACATCTGGAAGACCCAGGAAAGCATGGCTGTAAACTCCGAATCTGAGTCAGCATAAGCACACACCATTACAGTGGGCAGCGTCACCCTCATTTCCAGAGCATAACAGCACTCTCTCCGATGCTGCAATCGACGTCTGTCCCTCAGCTGGAGCTCTGAATGAAATGCTAGGTTCCCCTATGAGTAGGACCAGCAATCCAATCCAGAAACTGCACAGCTTGCAATGCGCTAGAGAGGGAGGGGCCCTAGGGGGTTGGTTCCCCGAAGGAACCCCTCAACCTCATGTCACCCAAGCCATATCAGCAAAGTAGACCTCTTCTGGTGCACCAGAGAGGGCGCTACAATGGAGATTATGCAAGGGAACCGCGCATCTAGAGCGCCGAGCGAGCGCTGGGTTGCCGTGACAACCCGCGCTGCAGCCCGGCAGCTCGACGGCACACGACACGCAGAGGAGCGAGAGGTTTGCTCTCGCTGATCTCCACGGTCTTCCCAGAGTGTCGGGCAGACCCGCGGCTGTGCTTTTACACACAAGCGGCAGCTGGCCAACAACAGAGGGGACTCAAGCTTCCCGGAGAAAGAAGAGTCACGACCGGCGTGTCGACGTGATCATGTTCTCATATGAAAACATGAAACACCCACGAACATCATTTCAACACGCGCCCAGACATGTGAAACAGTGATCGTGGCCGTCAGTGAGGACAGGAACGACCGCATCCAGAAACACAAGTAGGATGTCATCTTTAAAAAGACGCGAATCTACTTGTGTAAGCTCTTTCAGGGACTTTACTCTTTTAAAAGTGCTGAAGCACGCAGGGGAACGGCCGCCGCAACACAGACAGGGATTGTGTGCAGCCTGTCGTGTGCTCTCTCTCTCTCTCTTTGAAGGCGCTCACTCTTACCAGCCGTAAAAACGGCTTTTCAGCGCTCAAAAGCGCACCGTACCGGCCGTGAGAACAGCCTTCCGACGCTGTCAAAACAGCTATTTGCTCAAAAACGGCAAACGAAACAAAAACAGAAAAAGAGAGGACTTCAACCCTGCTGCTGTGCTGTTCGCCTGCACTCGGAAAAAAAAGAGAAGTTCAACCAAAAAGCTTGACTCGTCTTCTAGCAGACACTCGCTTGCAGAGAACAGGAACAAACACCGTTCGGCTCCGAAGCGAAAAGCTGAAGATGCAACGCACCTGCTGCTCATTATATACCCGCGCTGCGAGGCGAGCAGCTGATGCATATGATTGCATGCCAATGTGCATTGGCTCGTTTTAGTTACACTCGAAGTAGATTGGCCTCTCTAGCGAGATTCCTATTCGTCGGTCTGTCCGACGTACGTCGAACGTGACCGACTGAATGGGAACTATGTTTTCAGTGGTACATAAAGACCTTACATAATGAACCGTTATGTTTTTATCACCATAGAATGAGCCATTTACATCTCATACACCACAGGTCCCCTTACATATCAAGTCGCTCTTTGTGCCGGCATGTTTCTACAGCAGCCCTAAATGGACAAACTGCTCTACAGAGCGCGTCTCATCACTATGTTGTTCTTCTAAATCATTCGTGTTTTTAGAGGCAGCTTGCATCATCGCTACGTGAATACGCACAAAGTAGTACTAGTAGTAATAGTAGTAGTTGTCTGGTTTATTAGAAGCAGAGACCGGCCAGATGGCCACCATAGCTTCTCTGAAAGGGAGGGTGCGAAGGGTGTGCGCCCTTAGTTGCAGTTCGCAACCTCACCGCTAGATGCTGCTAAAATTTACACACTGCACCTTTAAAGGTCCCGTTCTTCGTGATCCCATGTTTCAAACTTTAGTTAGTGTGTAATGTTGTTGTTAGAGTATAAATAAAATCTGTAAAATTTTAAAGCTCAAAGTTCAATGCCAAGCGAGATATTTTATTTAACAGAAGTCGCCTACATCGAACGGCCAGTTTGGACTACATCCCTCTACTTCCTTCTTTAATGACATCACTAAAACAGTTTTTTGACTAACCTCCGCCCACAGGAATACACAAGAGTTGCGTTTGTAGAGTGTGTTTGTCGCCATGTCGTCGAAACGCTGTTATTTTCATCCCGCAGTCCAATCACCGGGTCTGATTCCGGCTCAAATTGATAGGGTAAAATTAAAGACATGTTTACAATAACACTGAGCGCGTGCATCTCCACGTTATGGTAAGAGGCGTGACCTTTCCGGGCAAGATGCGCTAAGCTGCTGTCGAATCACAACACAGGAACCGCTGGCACAATCAGACCTCGTTACGTATTTCTGAAGGAGGGACTTCATAGAACAAGGAGGTCATCAGCCCGTTTTTATGACAGTGGAAACAGCGGTATACAGATAAGTAAATTATGTGAAAAATACTGTGTTTTTTTACACGCGAAACATGAACACATATTATATTGCACACTATAAACACAATCAAAGCTTCAAAAAACCACGAAAAACGGGACCTTTAATAGAAGTATTTTGACTCTTAGCACATATCCTAAGTTTCATTCTCATAATAAACACTATGGATTTAAAAAAAAAAAAAAAAATATTGGGTCAAAACAGGCACAAATGCAACAGGAGGGTTAAACTATATATATATATTGTATTGTACATGTTCTGAACATTATTATAGTGTTCTGGGTGGTTGTTTAATTTTTTTGCCTATTTTTATCATCCTCCAGGCTAATATTGCAAGTCCAATTGCTTAAAACAGTAATAGTACCCCACAGTTCATGTCTGTAGCACAGGATTGATCTAAGCAGGAAAATTTGAATAGAGTTAAGGCCCTGTTCAAATACCTGCTACAGGCTTTAAATCTGTTTGTTGGTCTGAATGCACATGCAACACGACTCCACACCTTCTCTCAGACTCAGGCAGGCACGCCGCTCACGGTCCAATCGGACAACTCGTTTCCTCATGACACGGCTGACTGAAGCAGATCCAAAAGAGGCGGGGCCGGGCAAGAGCCAAGAGCTGGTGTCCAGCATGGTGGTCATGTTTTCAAAAGTTAAATGAATCTTTCTGCAGCAAAAAGACGTGCTTCACTGCTTTTCCTTCAAAGAGACGTTCAAGTTTTTGACTCAAAAACTTAATTCAGCCTTTGTGTCTTTCATATTTCATCTGTTTCAGTCATTCACGTTGAACAGCCAAACTGCTGATCTGCTCACAGGAATCCGGATGAGGAAAAAAAAAAAAAAAAAAGAGAGCAGAAGATGACGGAAAGCAAAGAAATAAAAAATAAAGAAGGGAGATATCTGATGAGTAGAAACAGCCACATCAAAGATCCAGAGCTCCTGCTGTTGCAGTAGCAGCATTGAGACTGAAGTTATCCGCAGGGAAAGGTGTGCGTTTGTGTGTGTGTGTGACAGCACTACCGCACAACCGCAGCTGTTCCTCAAGTCATTCAGTCTACATATACACACACACACATTTGTGCTGAGTAGTGTGTGTTTTATTAAAGCAGCCCACTCTGCACTCAATGACCTCTCTCTGCCAACAAAATGACACACAGAAACGTACATTCACAGAAGTGTGTTTCTCAGTACGAATGAATATATGGCTGAAATTAAAATCTGAGAAATAGGACTTCCTAAAAACGACTTTCTGGCGTCTATACACAGAACATCACAATTGTCTGGTGCAGCTATTTAAGGCTGCAGAATTTATGGAAATGCATCTTAAGTCTGTCTGACAGCCACACCTCGCAGCAGAGGTGTAAAGTCGCTCTGTTCGGCAGGTGTTTTAGGAGCTGTTTTTAGCAAACGTGCTGCAGACTCTTTCCTGAACCGCATGTGATTTTACACGCTGAAGTGTGAGGGTGTTAAATATCGAGACGAATCAAGAAAGATGCATGCACTTTATTGATAAACTTAGCACTTAAGAAAATGTGATGGGCTCAAGGGTAAAAGAAATGAAACTGAAAAATTGTAACTGAATAAAATGTGTGTATATGAGTGCATCATGGAATACTAAAGTATTCAATTTAAATTATTTATCCATGTACATCATTATTATTTTTTAAATTCATATGCTCTTATAATTTTTAATAAAAATAACTTCCCCTCCCTCTTGCAGTGACAGCTCTTCTCTTCTGTGATGACGTGTTTACTGGCATGAGGGCGGGGCAACCTGTCACTCACATGACATCACAGCAATAGCAAACCACAACCATCCAATCAATTTCACAAGGACAAAAATCAAGTCCCGCCCTACATTTTGTCTTGTTTGGAAAGCTGTCTCACTCAGATATACGTCACAATAGGGGAGAAAAGACTATCACAACTTCTTTCAGGCAGACTTTATGTAAAACTAAAAATGGTTTTCATTAATCTAAATAAAGCTAAAATTAAATAAAAAGAAAAACTTAACATTGAAAATTAGAAATTTTGCCTTGCCAACTAACCGAAATATGTTGACATTGAAGTACTAAAATTACTAAAAGTGAAATAAAAATAATTCCTAAAAAAAAAAAAATAATACAAATAAAAAAAGCACATGAAATTAAAATGATGAAACTTAAAATGCAAAAATAACAGCTAACTCAAAATTGTAATAAATACTATAGTATATAAATAATATCTCATCCCGTCTGAGATATATGGTCTCTCATCCCGTGTGATGTTTAAAACATAATCTGGTATGCAATGTGTCCAAATAAACACACATTCGCCACAAAAATTATTCAGACACCTGCTGAAAGTTACAGTATACAATAAATGACTTTGGATAAGAGAACAAAACATTAAAGTGTTTCAAAGCACAGAACGCACACTAACCATGTCCACTGAAACACATATCAATATAAGTGTCAAAAACTCACAACATTATGCAACTTATTTCCAGTTCCTGTACAGAGAGTGCAAGTGACATTGGAGCAGACAGAGTAGAGTGCATGTCTGCGGCCAGACCCTTCTCGCTAGGGCCGATCCATTAGCCTGAATGAGGCACTTAAAATCAGGTCACTCAGGGTTGGTTAAAAGCATCTGCTAAATGACTACTCTCTTGCCAGACTGTGTATATAAAGGGGTTGGAAAATAAAACTGAAACACCTGGTTTTAGACCACAATAATTTATTAGTATGGTGTAGGGCCTCCTTTTGCAGCCAAAACAACAACAATCCATCATGGGAATGACAGATACAAGATACAGTCTTCTTCTGAACTCTGACATATCTCCTATTATGTTGTGTGTATTGCAATATTTTATGTGCAGCTGATGGAATGTAAATCGGTGAAGATTTGCCACCAGGCCACGCATATATAGGCGTGAAACCTCCAGCACTATATTGGCCAGTGTTTCAGTTTCATTGTCCAATCTCTGTCATGTACAGTTAGTGATTTCAGGCTGTCCAAAACTTTTCCAGGATAAAAATAAACAGACCAAATTGCTGATAAGATCCACTAGATGGCAGTCGTGAAACCTCACAGATAACAGTTCCTATAACCTGATTTTCACCCTGAACATATTCAGAGACTGTGGGATGTGAGTGTGGGTGTTTACAAAGATAAGTAATGCAAAATAAACCTAGAAACCATTATTAGCCAGGGGCCGGTCACCATATTCTAAACATGTCACTGCTATGAAGCAAAATATGAGAGCATGTCACATTTCCACCATGTGCATGTATGCAGATCATAACATTAGGCTTATAATATCAATATAACATTATGTTATTGTGCAGTTGTATACGTACATGTCAGTGGAAGCACATTTTTGTCCCGTTTATGATTTTGGTAACAATTTACATTAGGTTTCCATTAGTTAACACATTAACTAAGAGTGGGAAATACATTGATACTGCATTTGATCATCTTTGTTAACGTCAGTTACACAACTGTTCATCATTAGTTTATGTTAGCTCAGGTTCATTAAATAATATTAAAAGATACAACTTTTGATTTTAATAATGTTTTAGTACTGTAAATGTTGAAATTAGCATTAACTGATGTTAATAAAATCTTTACAAGTTTATTTTTCGTTGTTAGCTTCTGTTATAGAAGTTAACTCATGTTAACAAATGGAACCATTTTGTAAAGTGTTACCATACTTTTATATTTGATTATTGTGACTCAAGCTACTTATTAAAAGAAAAAAAATTCTGTGATCGCACATAGAGGGTCCAAAATCAGCATCCGATGAGTGCTAAATGAGAATAAAATTCCCTGCCATTTGGCTGCTAGATTTACAAATGACCTGCAACTCTAAACTTTGTCTAAAACGAATCGTACCTTCCCACTTTAACATCTTTGGTGGAAAATTTACCATCAGAAGTTCATCTAGGATAAACTCGATGTGGTGACAGTGACACTGCCATTTTTGTGAAATATTCTTCTCATTAAGGCAACCAGACAAAAATATGAGGGACAAAAACTGTCTAGGTATTGAGAGATGGTGCCTTTTCACAGGTTATTTTAAAATAACTATTTTTTGTCTGAAATGTGTCACTGGTTTTCAGTGGCTTTGCATAGGTTGTAAGTATACATTAAAGGTGCAACATTTCTGATATGATATTATGATTTATCTTTGTTTAATTTTTTAAATTACAAAAAAACAGTTGTTTTAAAGCTGCAGTCCGCAACTTTTTTTGTGTTAAAAATTTACAAAAATTATATAATGAGAATATACAACATGAATCCATTTTCCACACCGTGTTTTTGTCTTATCCTGAATCATTATGGTACACTTATAATAAGTGTTTATATTCTGACTATTTCAGACCGGACTGGTAAGACTCGCCGCAGAGTATCACAGTAACTGCGTGACTCGCCATAGACATACATGGAGAAAAGTAGCTCCGGCTACAATGTTCCTCCGCAAGACGCGTGCAGTTCTGTTTATTAACCGCTAGAGGGCCAAAAATCGCAGACAGCAGCTTTAAAGAGGCCATATAATGCCCTTTTACAAAATTTTGATTTTGTTTTCAGGGTATTCTAGAATAGGTTTTCATGCTGGACTGTTCAAAAATTACATTAATTTTCACGTATTTTACATTGTTGCAGCACCTCTCTTCCCAGTCTGTCAGTGACCCTCTGTTTAGTTCTGGTCTCTAATATATGAAGCCCCTCCTTCTGAAATGCACAATGTGCTCTAATTGGTTGGCTGGACTAATGTGTTGTGATTGGTCAACCGTTTCGAACGAGTTTCAGAAATGCCACCCCGTAACCAGACTTTGAACACACACTACAAATGCAACTCAATGCCTAGTCCCTTTTTTGCATGTATGCCTTGGGCGAAAAATATTTAGCCAAAATTAGGAATATTGTGACTCATACGCTCTCGGAAGAAAATTTAAGACTGCAATCAAGGCGTTTCAGGGAGAAACAGTGCTTACTGTTATAGAGAATAACCAACTCCCTTCAGAGTGACTTTGTAGTTTGTAACTTTGCAGATCTTTTTCATGCTCAAACAGCAATATTACACACTAAAGAAATTTGAAAATGTAAAAAAAGCATAATACGACCCCCTTAAAGAATTCCAGTGTGACTCAAAAATAATTTGAGTGAGATATTTATATCAGATAAATTGCCTGTCATGGGCTTGTGTGGCAAAAAATTACATTTGGACCATCAACTTTACTCTATATATATGCAAGCTGCTTGATAACAATAAACAGAGTTCAGTGCAATCACAAAGGCTGCAGTCTGAATTATTCAAGTTTCTATGTTTTTAGATTAAGTAATTCGATGTAATTGTTTTGGCATTATGATAAGCCTACCATTCTTTCTCTCGTGAATAGGAAGCAAGTTGGGGGCGGGCTGAAGAGACAGTTCTTGCAGCTCATTGGCTACTGCTTCACTCTGTGGACTGGAGGCGGAGCCTGCAACAGCAGGGGCGGTGACACTGGGACTTGACTCCTCCCCCACAGTTGCCATGGTCAAAAACAGCCCTACAAGGAAAAAAAAGAGAACGCAGCATTACTAAAAGTAATTACATTAGTGCTTCATTGTTAACCTACTTTTTCTTTAATTTGTTAGTAGGCAAACTACTAGTAGTAAGAAACTATATAAACAAAAGTTTTACAGAATATGTACAAGGATATTTTCCATGAAAAAGTACAAAATTGTGAATATGACCTTTAGTTACATAAAGAAATGAGCTCATAAAGGGTGTGTGTGTGTGTGGTAAAGAGATATATGATCTCACTGCAACAAAAAAAGACAGTGGTAACAAACTCTGCTGCAAGCATTTTAAGCAGATGACAAACACCATCACCATGGTAACATGTTCTAACACTTCACATGCAGAAAGCAGCATCTTTGCACTGACAGGTTGCGAAGGTATCCAACACACATAAACACATGCCATCATCCCAACACTGAGTCAGAAAATCCGTCATGGCCACATCTGCTAATGAGGTCACGCTTTCCAACCATAAATGTCCAATGTTAGAAAGCTTGAAAGATTATTTGAAAATTGAGAGCATGTCTGCTCTGACCTTTACATATTCTGTGTCATGGGGAAATGTCTTGGCAAACCTGAAGAGCTCACATTACACTTTTTACACTCAATTACAGAACCTGAAAGATGGTTTAATGTGCTGAATGTGACAAGATCGATTTTTAAATGTTCAAAAACAGAATTTTAGAATGTCCGCAACATCTATAACATTGTAGATATTGAAAAAAAAAAAACATTTTAGAATGTCTGCAACATTTTAATTAAACTTTTTTTTTTTCAATGTCTGCATTCTCTGCAACATAGATAACATTAGAATTTTAGAATGCCAGAAACATCAAGAACATTCAAAAATGTGATTTTTATAATGTCTGCATCATCTACTATATTGGAATATTCAAAAACAGAAATTTAGAATGTTTTCAACATATAGAACACTTAAAAGTTCAAAAACAGAATTTTAGAATGTCTGTATCTAAAACTTTGGAATGTTCAAAAACAGAATTTTAGCATGTCTGCACCATCTAAAATACTTAAATGATGAAAAATTCTATTTTGAACATTTAACACATTTAAAATGCTCAAAAACAAAATTTTAGAATGGTT
Source organism: Megalobrama amblycephala (assembly GCF_018812025.1). Taxonomy (NCBI): domain Eukaryota; kingdom Metazoa; phylum Chordata; class Actinopteri; order Cypriniformes; family Xenocyprididae; genus Megalobrama; species Megalobrama amblycephala. The sequence goes on along the minus strand of NC_063044.1, from coordinate 50,153,594 downwards.
AATGTAATAATGTGTTACAGAATTGTGTACATTTTGGATCTATCAATGTGGAACATTGAAATGTCCTGAATAATCTTGTAATTGTAATTGCTACAAGTAAGATCTGGATCATTTATTTAAAAAAATAAATAAATAAATATTCTAGACTGTTTGACTGTGTTGTTGCACACAATTCACTCTTTTGAAAGAACTATGATACTGTAATATTATCATTACATTTCAAAAGACAGATTTCCCTTTTTCGGTGGAATTTCAATAATAACCTCTCGAGTTCCTCAGTAAAATGGAGTCTGCTTCCATCAAAACTGATCTCAAGTTACAAAATCCCCCCTTCAGAAAAAAAGATCATTGTCAGATCCTATTACCTCGCTTTGAATAATAGGGAAATAACATTGTTAATTCAGCTAGTTTACTGCGAAGTAGCAAGCATCATCAAAGCCACATATAAAGTATGTACTTGGTAAAACAAATTAATAATGGAGCAATATTTAATGAAGAGTTTTTTCTTAGTTTGAGCCCAATTAGGTGAAAAAATAAATAAAAAAAATGTATACATTTCAATACAGTCAATACATTTCACTGATGTAGTAAGGCTTCTCACTGAGCTCTTGGTGATTTGATGGTGTTATTTGTCCTGTATAAGCTGAAAAAATATGATTCTGATTTTGTGGAACAAAAAAAGTCATACAGATCAGACAATCTCTCTGCACAGAGGGTTATCAGAAACTGAAACACTTTGCTGCAGAACAAGAGAATTGGTTCTGATAGGAGTGTCAGGTGTTTTCAGAAATGCATTTCTCTCTACAGGGTTCGAGTACAGAGATAAAGAGAAGAACAGATAACAGCTTAGTCATGTGCCGAGTGAGTCACACAAACGCACACACTTCATTCTCATCAGACCATCTGAGCAAAACAGTGCTGCTGGAATCTATCGCCATGGTGATGAATGATGTCACGATGGGAAAACATGATTGACAGGTGCATTCTGTTTACATCTCAGTTTTTCAGCACTGCAGTAAAATTGCTTTGCAAACTCGCTTTGCATATTTTTCTGTAATGTGTTTCTTTTTCTTCCCTTCTGTTGGTTTACAGAACATTTCTGTGAAGTAATACTAAAAATGTGAGTAGGAGTATTTGTGGTAAGTGAAATGTGCTGAGAGCGACGATGAACACAGGGAAGTGTTGGGAAAAGGGACTGCAAGACACCAGATGTACTGTTTGGGTCAGACTTTGTGGGTGTATAGATATAGAAAGAGATGTATAGAGATTTACAGTACATTTACATACTGTAATTAGCACCAAATCATGATCATGTGACACTAAAGACTGGAGTGATGATGCTGAAAATTCAGCTTTGCCATCACAAGAATAAATTATTCAATTTATATTTATTTGTATAGCGCTTTTCACAATACATATCATTTCAAAGCAGCTTTACCGAAAATGCACGGGTCAATGACATGACGGGTCATTTTTTTGTCCAAAGGCCTTAATAATAATAAAAAACAAAGATATGACATCCAAAGTATGTAAGGTAGTACAACTAAATCTCTTTTATTGAATCCAAAAGGTTTTAATTACATTTTGCTACATATAAAAGGTATTTTAACCGTCAAAAGGCCAATACAGCCATTTTATTTGTGATTAAAACATCTTAAAATGTAATAAATGTATATATTTTTTATTCTGGCATGATTTTATAACAGCATTTATCAACAGCGCAAAATGGTATTAAAATGCTGTGTAGAAGTCGTTGCTTTGTAATGAGAAAGAAAGACTGGAAAAATGAATTTCATTGATGTCATTTGGAGTAACCAATATAAAGGGACCATTTTGGATCAAGTCATGTGGTCAATATCATGTGACAGGATGTGACATCATTCAGACACCTGCAAAGGACCACATGGTCATGAAACAAAGTAACTAACTCTCTCTTAACTATTTGAAAAATTCATGTTTTCACTTGCTCATACGCATGTCCCGAAACATCAGGTCATTCTGTACAACCGCTATAAAACATGGAAAATGTTGTAATATCTTAAAAACTTGTACTAAATATTAAATGTTTGATTGTCCTTTTGAGCTAGATATCAGTCTGTTAGCATTGTTAAAATATTGTCATTCGGTATAACCAAAAGTGTCATTCGGTAAAACTGAAATTTTGGTTAAACCAAATGACTTTTTTGGGGGGAAATTTTGTCCATCCTTAAAAAAAAAAAAAAGCAGTGTTAATTGATTATAAAAATCACATAATCTCCTTGTTAACACTTAATAAAACTACACTTTTAAAAACTGCATGTCAACATTACAATTTAGGGTAATCTGTTATCAGAGGTGACTGTGTTCAAATTATGTAATTTCAGAAATGTATATATACAAAACACGCAGTTAGCTAACAATGTATTAATTTAAGCACTGTATTAATTTAGGGCAGAAACAATGAGCTCATGGGAAAAAAAAAATGAAAACATGCTAACAATGATTAGGATATATAACAAAATTTGGAATGGTGTATGTTGATCCAGAGTTTACGCCATCTTAAGTCCTCGCAAAATTATGTTTAAAAATATATTAAAATACAAAATGTTTATTTTAAATCATAATAATATTCCACAATATTACCGTTTTTGTAGTTTTGATCAAATAAATGCAGTCTTGAGCATAAGGGATGGATGGATGGATGGATGGATGGATGGATGGATGGATGGATGGATGGATGGATGGATGGATGGATGGATGGATGGATGGATGGATGGATGGATGGATGGATGGATGGATGGATGGATGGATGGATGGATGGATGGATGGATGGATGGATGGATGGATGGATGGATGTTAAAACATGCTCTCTGACATCCTGACTGTGCTGCCGGACACACTCATGCTAATTACACTACACACTTACACTAAATGTATATGATTTATTGATCTTTATGGGAAACTGATGCTCAACTGCTGGGAACATATTGCACTTGCTGACATCACTAATCGTACATTGCTATTACTAATACACTATGCAGAAGTTATAGTCTTTCCGATACACTGTTTTACTACCTCCCAGCAAAAAGACAGTCCAATTAAAGCCAATGCACAAACAAATTCTGGGAGTTCTGGCTACTTTCATGGGTGGTGGAATGGGATATGACTTAAACCCAGGCCTCCAGCACTAGCAAAGTTTCCCTCAGGTCTTTGAATTGTAAAACTGTGGTCAGGTTTCTTATTTTGGCTTTGGTGGTCAGGCCGTTTGCTTTTGCAAAATGCAAAACACCATTCCCTCTGGGATGAACTGTCCCTCCACAAATGCTCTCTGGCGTTATGATCAGCAGGCAGTTGGATGGTTGTTTTTACTGTTTACCAAGCTAAACAAGTAGGGCATAGACAAGTCAACATTTTAAGACTACACACATCACCCAAAAGATGAGGTCACTGGGTCAGAAATGTCATGCCGTGTGCCTGATGCCTCTGCAAAGTGGCAGCTGGCTAATCCATGCCAGGAACGGCCGGGCCAACAGCTTGGTACTAAAGTGGCCCCCAATGCCAAGTGACTTTAAGTCATTTGTTTTCTTTTCTGAGATGCATCAGATTACAGAAACAAAATGGGTTGTGTATGGCATTTCATATTGACTTTTACTTCTAGGATATTTGGCTACCGAACTAGCGCTGGGTACTGACACAAATTTCACGATTCGATTTCGATACACAAGCTTGTGATTTGATTCACCTCAATTCTAGGGCTGCTTTTACACTGCAAGTCTTAATGCACAGATCCGATCTTTTGACCATATCGTTTTTTTTTGGCCAGCGTGTTTACATTCACTTCAGATGCGACTGGTATCCGATATCTGTGTTTACATTACTTCCTGCCCCAAAATGATTGTCATTGATAGTTTTACATGCACATAGCAGACCCTCTGGTTTTGAATGGCCGTGCTATTAAAATTATTTATATATTTCATGTCGAGTGGCCATGATTAGACTACCTGTCAGAATGGATAAGTTAACAGATGTTAGTGTCATGGAAGTATTGCAGCACGAATTCTGAACGGATACAGACCGGAAAATAAAGGTAATTTGCGTTTGATATTTTATCTACAGTTATGTTTTAGAATTCCATTTTTTTCCATTTCTCTCCGAGAGAGAGAAAGAGTAGCTACAGTGAAGCTTTTGGCTTATAAGAAAAACAACAACACAGCCGTCTCTTTTAAATTAACCGGGCAAAGGGCAATTTCTTTCTAGAAAAATGGATAATGTTAGACTTATAAAGTTCCCACCTCAATAATAAAGCTGTGAAGTTTTAGTGCGAGTGCATACAAGCACATCTGCTTCATAATACAACATAAAAGCTATCTTTTAGTGAGCAAACGTGCCGCCCTCGCCTTGTGATGGCTTGGAATTCCAATGGGAATCGGATATGCGTGTTTAGACATAGGTCGCATGTCCAGAGATCGAATATGTATCGGATATAAAACCACATTTGGAAGTGGCTCAGATCGAATGCGAAAAAAATCGGATCTCGCATGGATTTTTGTGTTTACACGTGTGCAACTAATTCCGATCTGTGTCAGATGTGAGCAAAAGATCGGGGTCAGTGTAAACGCAGCCTAATTTCATTTAAATTCAATACAATATTGATTCATTTGGATGTATATCAGGTAGAGTACACGTCAAACTTTCTCAAGGAAAACAATATCTGTCAGCTAATGCTGTAAACTATACAGGGAAGCCTGCCAATTGGTGCATGAATATTAAAGGTTCAAATTAACTGATTTGTGTACAAACATTTAAATTACACAATAAAGGAAGAATATAACATTTTGAATTATATAATTATATTTCTACTCCAATTCGTTTTTTAAATATAAACATTTAAAGGGTGACTGTCATAAAAACCTGTTTTCATGACAGATTTATTTAAACATACATGAAATATTGTAGAACAGGTTAAGTAAAAATACCCATAATACCCCAAGGTGTTTACGTTTACTTGCCTGTGATTCAGTTACCTGATTTATTCCCTGTTCAAAAGAGTCTGGAGTAATTCCATGTCAGGTTTGAGGCACCACCAACTAAAAGAAAGAAAAATAGGAAAAGAAAGAGCGAAAGATTAGCTAATAAAAAACATCTAAGAGATCTGTTTACATTAGGGGAATTAGGTAACAAGATCATCAGGATTCAACAATAATGATTGTTTTGCCAGTAGTTTCATTTAATAAATATTTTAATAAAGTATTTTAAATATTTATTTTAGAAATATTCATATTTTTCTAAACAAAAATTATTTTTTTCTTTAGAACTACAAAACAACAAGCTGGAAATTATACAGCTTTAATTTAACTCCATAAATTTCATGAACTTCTTCTGGAAAACAATGCATACATGTACAAGGCAAAACAGTACTAACAGGTTTGTAGTTATCAACATATATCACAAGTCATTTTTGTAGTTTCCACAAAACCTCATCCGTGTCAGCAAGCTAGATAACGCTGCTGTTGCAAATTTTGCTGATTTGTCACCAAGATATTTTGAAAAAGAAAAAACAATTATATATATATATATATATATATATATATATATATATATATATATATATAAACAGGATATATATATATATATATATATATATATATATATATATATATATATATATATATATATATAAACAGGATATATATATATATATATATATATATATATATATATATATATATATATATATATATATATATATATATATATATATATATATATATATATATATATATATATATATATATATATATATATATATATATATATATATAAACAGAATATATAAGCAAAACGTTTGAAAGTTAGCAAAGAATAGAAATGCATGTGTTTTGTACAAGTTCAAAGAACCCAAGATTTTCAGTATTTTACAATACAGTATTATTTATATACCATAGTATTAATATGTTCATATTAACTTGATTTTAGTTTAAGATTTAGTAATTTAGTATTTTATTTTAGGTTTTGTTTTTATTTCAGTTTTAGTCTGTTTAGTACTTCACCTTAAATTTGTTTATTTAAGGCACATTTCTAGTTTTTCAAGTTTAAGTTTAACCTTATAACTATATTTTATTTCAGCTTTATTTCAATTACAGAACATAATTTTTAATAGTAGAACAGAGCTTGAGAATTTAAAGAGACAGACAACAAAACTGCAGTGCGTGCTTATAATAAACAGAATGATAACATATGCTGGTGTGGACGTTAATATTGTTATCGTTATAGTTATCGTTCTTGGTGCATACGGGCCTTTACACTGGCCCTCGGCCTATATGTACACACAGTATATATACTGTAGGCATATATTTTTACTTTTTATAATGCATAAGGTTTTGTTGCACAGAGGAATGTTCTGAGTTCAATCAGCTCCATCAACAGCATGCCACAGAAAATCATTTTGACTCGTCATCCCTCAGTACCAACATGGTCCGCACAGAGACGGAAATCCACACGCTAGAATTAAGGCGGTAACCCATAACCAAAAGTCTTTCCACCTAAAACAGCAGTTCCACAACTAAAAGGACAAATTAGACAATCTCACGGCTCAAATAACACATATTAGCAGAAGAACCAATATAAGTGCTTTATCTAAAGTGCAAGCTGTACATTTTTGCTGTTGATAAGGTTGAACTTGAACCTGGAACATTCCTTGAAACCTGAGCTGCAAGACAAAAGCACAAAAGTAAATGTGCAAAAAAAAAAAATGCAGGCATGCGAGATATATTACACAAATAAGTGAAGATTGTTGTTTTACAATGTTTAACTGGTTTGTCTCAAAGTCTCTATATAGTGTGAAATGAAGCAGAAATTGGAGTTTCTGTCCCACTTTATTTAGTCACTATGAATCATCAGCTGACCTAGTTTATACATACACAACGTGTGAAGCAGAAGTCATGCTTGTTGATCATAAACTGTGGTATTATTGTGTATATGCTGAATATTGTATACTCCTGTTTCCAACCTGCAGTTAAAATGCTGATGTGACAGAAAGATCAAGAAGTCTTTTGCATCATGCAATACATCCCAAGACACTTAACAGAAACTTGAACCCATTTTATTGTAATAAATAAAAATATGTATATTTTAGAAATATAGATTTTCATAAACACTTAATATATTTTATATTAATAAATAATTTTAAAAAACCTTTCAAACCATCTAAAAATCATTTGAATTAACAAACCAACAAAATTAATGCAAAACAGGATATTAAACTATTGCTTATAAAGGAATAATACAGTTCAAATGCATCTTTATGACCATCAGCTTCAACCTGACTTTAGCTGGTAAAGTGTCTAAATGATTTTAAAACAAAAATGTATACTTTCATACACCTTGGAACTTGATAACCACCTTCATACAATCTGGTATTACACATGCTATTATAATAGCATAATGCCAGAATAAACATGGGCAGTATCACATTACATGTGCAGAAAAACAAATTATTTACCATAATATCGTGTACAAAAATATATGATAAAACCATAGTACTTTTGAACCAATACAGGTAAAACAACAGACTTTAAAAGCTTTAAATAACACGTTATAAGAGCTGTCACAATACGCAAACTCACCTAAGGACAGATGCATGCATTCAAAGAATAAAGACAACATGTCATGATGCGTGTTACATAACAGTCCCACCTTCACAGCATCAGGACCACAGGCACCCTCCTGTGCCCACTGTGGCCAAGGTGACCCGTATCCCTAATATTCTTCAGTCACACGTATGACAGCCCCCCAAAAAAGATGCTGTCTCATCCAGCAAACATATGGCACAGACTGTAACCTGACAAGCAAACTCAGACCATGTGCTTGCTGTTCCCAACTACACAATGCAACTTCCAGAAGCTCATAATGCAATATAAACACCCTGGACGTATTCGAACAAAAGATTGCGCATGCGCAGCGGTAGCATGTCAAAACAAGGCTTAAACATGAGAAGTTTAACAGTTGTCTTACTTTACAATGGTTGACACATCTCATCTATTGGTATTCCACTGGACTGGACTTCACTAATCGTTTCCGATATCCAGAAAACTTAAACCGGAACCCCGCCCGTTTTTAAGATCCATCCAATAGTGGGCGAGCACTTTGAAGACTGGCATTGCAAATAACCAATAGGCTCATGTAAATGACTTCCGCGAAGGGGACGAACGATCGACTGTGTTGAACGATGACCGACTAAACCAATCACATCGCTGCTCACTGTTCTCGGTGGAACCAGAGGGCCAATTGGAATCCTCACCGGTTTCGGTTTGAGGCTCAGCGTTGAGATTTTACAACGGGAATAGAATAACATTTTTGTACAATGGAACTTAGCATGACGTACGTTATTGTTTATATATTCAAAAAAATAAATTAAATTGTATATAAAAAATATTCAAATATTTTAAATACTATGCGTACAAGTATTAGTACTAAGTGTACATCTCCAATAAAAAAAAAAATAAAAAAAAAAAAAATATATATATATATATATATATATATTTTTTTTTTTTAATAGAGGATTCGGCTTTGCCTTAGTTTCTAAGCAAACAAATCAATAATAATATTTTAGTACAAATATTTTTATAATTAAAATATTTTAATTATTAGAAAAAAAAATGATTAGTCACTAAAATCATGAGGACTTGAAAAACTTCTTTCCACGGACACTGGGGTGAAGACCAGCGCAAAAAGAGCGACTTTACTGCCTCCTGGAGGCCAATTTATGAAATTGTCTGTTTGTCTGACCCTGTTAAAATGTAGGTTGTTTCCCTTGAAAAGCAAAAAGCAAAACAATGCATATACCACATAATCATGGATCAATTATTTTATTGTAGAAAAAATATTACACAAATTTTATGTGATATCAATTATAAAATCTAAGAGGTCATTAATGAGTATAATCTCCTAAATTATTTATAATCTGAATAAGTCTGACTAAAATCACATTCATAAATAACTGTAACTGCATGCTGATGATTCAACTTACATTTCAGTACAGAGTGAACATCAGCACTGAGATTGATTTTTGAAATGCTTTTACTAAGTGCATCGTAATCTCAGTATGGATTCCCATCCCATCAGTCTGCCAATAAAGCATGTACATAAGCCTACATTTCTGCATGCAACATTCAGAGTTCAGATGAGGTGATTCTGACTCACTAACTGGTTAAATAAGATATTTTAAAGTTCAGACTATAGACTTTTTAGCTTAAAGGTCTGTTACAGTCTCAGTGGCTTTGTGTTGTCAAGTAGAATCAAGTATCACTTACACAGAACCAGAAAAACCAGCCTGGTTTCCATATGGTATATCAATGCAGGAAAGCTGATCTGAGATCAGGGTCCATTGTTGACAGCAATGATCTTTGTCGCAAAACAGATCCGTCACAATCATTATTTTCATTTCGACACTTTGTAAACCAGTCCAGATCTGCTGTTATTCATAAACAGTTAGTTCAGAACACTACATAAAAGAGTGACCTATTAAGGCAATTTTGCATCAATGAGCACAGTCAATTAATTACTTAAGTAGGTTTGATTTCAGTAAATTTGCATGCATCCTATTTGTCATCTTTACTTTGTTTTACTACACTATCAGTCAAAAGTTCGGACACACTCCTTGTTACTATTTGCCACATTCTTGAAATAAAAGTCATTAAACTATGAAATAACACCATTGAAAGTAAAACCAAAAAATGTTTCAAAAAAAAAAAAAAATGTCTTATATTTAATCTTCTTCAAAAGTTAGCCACACTTTATATCTAGTTTATACTTTAAACCTAGTCATCGACCAATCAGTGTTATTTTAGTATTATTTACTACAGCATTTATCAATAATTTGAATTAGCTTTTATTTTATATTTTGATTTTAGTTTTTATTATAGTAATTGCTTTGTTAAACATTTGAAAACAAAACTGTTCGCTCCTATGACAAATTGCTTGTGATGTTTCTTATTTTCGAATAATAAAAGCGTCTGTTAAACGAATAAATGTAAACGTCTAAATCATATCTGGATATTTTCGCAAACAAAGAGGTGCATCCTGGGATAGGAGGAGTTTCAATGAACCCTACAACCTGGCTGAATTTCCTTCACTATCCAGTCTAACTTCATATGTAGGCAAAGCGTACCTTTGCCTTCACAGTTTATATCAAACATGTAAGCATAAGCCTATAAATCAAAAGATCATGAGAAACAAACTGAGGCAAGTGCGTCTAAACTTTTGACTGGTACTGTATATTTCGTCCATTTGTAAAAACAAACAAAAAAACACACGTTATTTGACCACTGCTCATAACACAAGCACCCATGTCAGCCCATGAAGTTCCTTTGACATCAGAGAGCTGCTAAACACCCTCAGTGGGACGTCACTGCGCGTTTGACCCCCATGACCCTGAAGGTGGTGTTGGCGATCTTCTCGTACAGCAAGAACATCAGCGCGGCAGTGAGGACCGTCTGAAGCAGCTTCGCCTCCAGGCCTTTAAACAATCCCAGCATGCCCCACTTCCTGCAGTAAATCAATCAACAAACGTTTGACAGGAGGAGTTCGGATGTCATAAGCAGCCAATAAATCACTTGACAACAACTTGTGTGACAGCTCAGCTACTAAAAATGAACAGCAGAGTGGAATATTTGCACTACACAGGCACACGAGTGAAATGTGTGTTATTGTACCTGACTCTATTGATGAGCAGATACATGACAGATCTCAGGCTGTTCAGGAGTTTGGACTGATCTGCCGGCTGCCCGTGCTGTCCGAACTGAACACAGATGAGGATGACACAGTTTAAACAGACCATATTATCATATCAGTACACAAACAAAATAAAAACTTAGAAAAGGTGTGATTCCCTGATGTCCAACAGTGGTTGTGAACTGGTGTGCGGCAGATCCGTTCTGATAGGGACAGCAGAGGTAAATCATGCTAAATGAATGCAAGCAAATGAAACTAACCATATATAACTGTGCATAGTTAAAGGGTTAGTTCACCCAAAAAAAAAAAAAAAAATTCTGTCATTAATTACTCATCCTCATGTTGTTCCAGATCTGTAAGGCTTTTCATCTTCGTAACACAAAGATTTTTTTTGATGAAATCTGAGAGATTTCTGTCCCTCCATTGACAGCTATGCAACCGAAACTTTGACACTTCAAAAAGTTCATAAAGAGATCGTAAAACTAATCCATATGAATTGAGCGGTTTAGTGCAAATTTACTGAAGAGACTTGATCGCTTTATATAATGAACAGATTGAATTTAGGTTTTTATTCACATATAAACATTGATCAGCAAACATAAGCCATGATCTTTCTCTATCAGTGCAAGTTGTGAAGTTAGTTTATATAGTTAGCAATATAGACTCAAACATACAAGGTCACATGTCATATTTACATGTAGTATATTTACACCTTATTTATATTACATATGATCTGTATATATTAATATTCATTGAAGCTAAATGCTTAATAACAACTGTTAAACTAAACGTGCTTGTGTGTAATGGATTAATAGAAATATAGATCATATACTTGTACAAATCATATATAAATCATAAAATTATTTTAAGTAATTATCATTAAAACCACACAATTTCATTGTTATATATTTGTTTTTACTATATAATGACCTTTAATTTGGAGGAAGAGAAACTGGGGGAGTGACTTTATTGCGTTGGGTGTGTCAGCGTCTCTTAGCTTACATTGGTTGGTATAATTTCAGTTTGAGATCTCTAACCCAGAACATAACCTGCCCCGGAGCAGGTTAGCCGTGGAGCGTAAGTTACCATGGCGATGAACACCGCTAAAAGCCAAGTCACTTTCATGGTACCTAAAACCCAGGATTGGCGCAAACTAATCTGAAACTTACCTGGCAAGCCAGCTAATCCAGCTTCATGGTACAGGCCCCTGATGTGTGAGCTGATGAATGTTTAATATGAGTAAAATCTAAATAGGTCACTGCTGCAGCGCGAAATGCGGCTGGAGGGCAAGGAAGTTTTTTTTCTATATAGGAATCCTATCACAAACTCAAAATTCTTATGTTTTGTGTCATTTATGGTTGCTCAAATCTGTCAAACCGAGCGTTTTGTGACTGATGATATGAAATGAATATGGATATACTTGCTTATCTTTTTTGTTTTTGACTTGGTTAAATATTCACATTCTTCATGGTATCGTTTGCCGGGAAGAGAAGCTATTTTAACCTATTGAATGATCATTTGGTGTTTTCACTTCAGTTTTGTAGAATTCCGTTCACAATGTTGATCTGGTTACCATGAGAACAGTGTCACGCGCTGCTGTTTCAGCCATCATATGGTAGAAAACTAAATAAATAAATAAAAATAAATAAATGTGTTCAACAAGCTGACAGAAGTCAATCTACACCGCGTTCCAAATTATTATGCAAGTGACATATCAGTAAGATTTCAGTAGAATAAACATTCAGATTTTAGTTTTTCTAATAAAATGTTTGTTTGTTTATTTATCCATGTCTTTTTAGATAACAGGTATCAATCTCAGACAAAATAATTTGCCAGATCTATGGAAACCCTACTTAGAGGTTGTTCCACATTATTAAGCAAGTCACAGTTCTCATGCAATATGGAGAGGAAGAAAGATCTTTCTGAAGATGAAAAGCATGAAATGGTGCAATGTTGTGCAAAAGGCATGAAAACAACTAATATTGTGTGAAACTGAATGGAGATTATCGAATTATCATAAGATTTGTGAGTGATTTAGAGCACAGCAGAACTCGGTCAGATAAAGGCTTATTAATAAAAGTTCCTGTCAAAAAAATTTATTGTATTAAAAGGGCAGCTATATAAAAAAGCCAGTGTTGAGCAGCAAACAGGTATTTGAAGCTGCTGGTGCCTCTGGAGTCTCAAGAAGCTCTCCATGCAGGCTGGCACTTGTGTGTAAAGATGCATTTTAACCACTTCAAACCAAACCTCACAAAGAGAAACATTTACAGTGGGTGTAGAAATACATGAAGACTCATTTTTTAAGTAGTTTTATTCACTGACTAATTCTGTACTACAATGGATGGTCTAAACGGATGGATTTCTGGATGGTTGGTGAATGGCCACCACATTCCAACAAGACTGCAACGTCAGCAAGGAGCTGGCGGGTGATGATTTGGGCTGGAATATTGGGAAGTGAGATGGAGGGTATTAAAATGACTTTTGCAAGATATGTGAAGTTCATAACTGGCCATTTTCAGCTATGGTATAAAAAGGAGGATAGTGCCTTCTGAAATGCAATGCACTATGCACTATCCCATGCTGCAAAAAAACACCACAGCAATAAAACTGTTTGAAAATGTATTTGTACACCCACTGTAAATGTTTCTCTTTGTGAGGTTTGGTTAGTGGTGTCTAAAATGCATCTTTACACACAACTGCCAGCCTGCATGGAGAGCTTCTTGAGACTCCAGAGACACCAGGAGCTTCAAATACCTGTTTGCTGCTCAACACTGGCTTTTTTATAGCTGCCCTTTTAATACAATTAATTTTTTGACAGGAACTTTCATTAATAAGCCTTTATCTGACCGAGTTCTGCTGTGCTCTAAATCACTCACAAATCTTATGATAATTCGATAATCTCCATTCAGTTTCACACAATATTAGTTGTTTTCATGCCTTTTGCACAACATTGCACCATTTCATGCTTTTCATCTTCAGAAAGATCTTTCTTCCTCCCCATATTGCATGAGAACTGTGACTTGCTTAATAATGTGGAACAACCTCTTTAAGTAGAGTTTCTATAGATCTGGCAAATTATTTTGTCTGAGATTGATACCTGTTATCTAAAAAGACATGGATAAATAAACAAACAAACATTTTCTTAGAAAAACTAAAATCTGAATGTTTATTCTACTGAAATCTTACTGATATGTCACTTGCATAATAATTTGGAAAGCAGTGTATTTCTTTGTTGGAAGGGTGAATACGGAAAAAGGCGTAGCGCTAGATCACAGTCCAAACAAAGACTTATACATACAGTTTCTGATGGTGCGTAGATCCAAAGATAACTCCAAAAGCCAAAATAATGAAAGATCCACACACTCTGCACTTGCACTTTTTGTGACCTCTGGACAATAAATTTGTGGGAGCTTTTGTGACTTCATTCTCGTGTGCGGATCTTTCATTATTTTGTTGGAAGGGTGTAAATGTAACTGTAATTTTAATGTTGTCTTTGTAAACATTCACTTTCCCATATGACCACGGAGGAGAATCAGAGGGTCACATTCAGCGGACAAACATTGACACACTATTTTTTTGTATTTATTTAAAAAAATGTCAACCAAAATCAAACCCATAGAAGCTCATGAACAGGTTTGAAGTGGCTGTGTGCAAGTTATGCTCATTCACAAGCGGGATGAGAGTTATACTTGCAAATGTAATGTTAATTATTAAATCAAACAATATACAACACTTTCAGAAACACTAAGATATGTGATTATTTTATTGAGTGATAGGGAGTGGGTTCAATCAGTGACATTATTAGATTTGCTATACGGCGTCTTCCCGTCACCTCCTCAACCTTCTTCCCTTAGTGTTTTTACGTAGAAAAGGCGAAAATTGTATTACACCGTCCATTTTTTCCCTGAACGATGATGTGAGCTCCTGTTGCAATTCTCAATTCAGACCTACAATGGTGACATTTTTCACAATCACGACAGAAAAGCAAAACACTGCCCTTAAAGGGATAGTTCACCCAAAAATGAAAATTTGATGTTTATCTGCTTACCCCCAGCGCATCCAAGATGTAGGTGACTTTGTTTCTTCAGTCGAACACAAATGATGATTTTTAACTCCAACCGTTGCCATCTGTCAGTCAAATAATGCTAGTGGATGGGAACTTCTACTATAAGAGTAGCTCAGAGATAGCTCTCATTGAAGTATAAGCGCAAGACATCACTGCTGCTGTCAGAGCGCGATCAGACCTCACTAAGTGATTGCTGAATGCAGTTGGACATAGTGGTGTATTAGAGTTAAAAAATTATATAAATACTGTTCGGTTTATCAAACAAACCGATCATTTCGTGTCTTAGGACATCAATGTGTCGTCACGAGCCGCAGGGTTTAATTTGGACTTGTCTATGCAAGTTTTATTTACTCTTATAGTAGAAGTTCCCATCCACTAGCATTATTTGACTGACAGACGGCAACGGTTGGAGTTAAAAATCATCATTTGTGTTCGACTGAAGAAACAAAGTCACCTACATCTTGGATGCGCTGGGGGTAAACAGATAAACATCAAATTTTCATTTTTAGGTGAACTATCTAGCCTGACTTCGTCATACTCATATTCTAGGCAGAATGTGAGTCTGATACCGCTCCATTGCACTTGAATTATGGGGCGTGTCTTAACCGAACCAGTAAAAAAAAAAAAACTCTGCACTCAATTGGATAGACCTACAACCAATCAGAGCAACGCAGTAAGTGACGTATGTTGAACTTGTACTTAAACTTTTGCCGAATCCCGTTGGAAGGACGGCAAACACATCTTTCCCATCGACAAATGCCTTGATTGCGGTTCTTTGTTCGTCTTTTAAAATTAATGCGCTGTCGATTTCTTTTATTACAGACGTGATAGCGGAATCTAAACATCTTACTTCTCCAGCTGCAGTCATCGTTGGTGAAAACCAATTCAACCCAAGCGCTCTTTGATGACGTGGGTGGTTACGTAACCGCAGATAGCCTGTCCATCATCGATTAAAGCCCGCCCTGGCAATTTGATTGGCTCTGCCTTCTGGGAGCCGAGCATAATTACTCCACAATGGATCGAGTCCAGACCGAACTTCCCGTCCAAAAAATTTTGTGGGCGGGGTTCGGGCTGGCACCCAGGCTATGAACTATCCCTTTAAAGGGATAGTTTCACCATTATCTATCAAGGGATAGTTTCATCATTTACTTACTCTCAAGTTGTTCCAAACCTGTATAAATGTCTTTGTTCTGTTGAACACAAAGGAAGATATTTTGAAGAATGTGTTAAACTGAACAGTTTTAGGGCACCACTGACTGCCACAGTATTTCTTTTCCTACTATGGAAGTCAATGGTGCCCCAAAGTGGCCTGGTTACAAACTTTCAGCAAAATATCTTCCTTTGTGCTCAGAAGAACAACGAAATTTATACCAGTTTGGAACAACTTGAGGGTGAGTAAATGATGACAGAATTTTCATTTTTGGGTGAACTATCCCTTTAACGTTACTAGCAGAAAGGCAGCGTGATATAAACAAACCAGGCTAGAACTGAACACTGCATGACGGCAGCTTCATATTCTTTATATCTACATCCTCGATGGCAGGCAAGTCTTTCAATTCAGTAGAAAAATCGCTCCTCTTCATAACATAAGAATCACGTCCAACATATGTTGTGATTTTCTGTTTATGCCTTTCTAAACCAGCACAGTACAGACTTTTCTCCATCTCTTCCATTCTAATTTTCACTTCTTGCCCTACCTGAATTTTGCGCGTCACCAAAACCACGTGATTGCAAACAACCTATTCAATTTGTTCATCATATAAAATGATCAAGTCTCTTCAGAAAATGTGGACTAAACCGCTCAATTCATATGGATTAGTTTTACGATCTCTTTATGAACTTTTTGAAGCGTCAAAGTGGTAGTTGTGTGGACTGTCAATGGAGGGACAGAAAGTTCTCAGATTTCATCAAAAAGATCTTCATTTATGTTTCGAAGAAGAACGAAAGTCTTACAGGTTTGGAACGACATGAGGGTGAGTAATTAATGACAGAAATTTCATTTTTGGGTGAACTATCTCAAGACAGCTAAATAAATTAAAAGGGTGGCGACAAGGCTTCCCTCACTTATCTTTTGGTATTGACGTCGGTGGTCACGTGTCCAAACAAACTGTACAGGATTTTGGTGCAAATTCATCTATATATACATGGTTTGATTGAACACATGACCACTTTTTTATTTAGCCTTTATTACCAATGTTATTAAAATGTAATTTATTCCTGTGATCAAAGCTGAATTTTCAGCATCATTACTCCAGTCTTCAGTGTCACATGATCCTCCAGAAATCATTCTAATATGATGATTTGCTGCTTATGATGCTTATGCTTGATTATTATCAATGTTAAAAAAAAACAGTTGTGCTGCTTAATATTTTTGTGAAAAACATAATTTTTTTCTATGGTGAATAGAAATTTCTTAAGAACAGCTATTTTTTTATAACAATGTAAAATCAATTCATTGCTGAATAAAAGTATTTGTCACTTTGTCGTATGGACTACTTCCCCATGACCCTAATGGATATCTTTCAAAGAATAACATTTCTTTTGAAAAAGTATTATTTTATTTCAAAATGTATTTCTTAGTGATCCCATATATGAGACCTGCTGGGGTAAATATAATACAAAAGTATTGTGGTCTTACCCGTAGAACAGACTGAACCGTCTGTAGTGGGTAGGTTATGGTGGTTGCTATGGCTTTAGCAATGGCTCCAATAAGAAACACCTCCACCGAGGACAGCTATTAACAGAATCATAGTGAAACATATTAATTCATTAAAGAGATAGTTTACCCTAAAATGAAAATTAAGCCATAATTTATTCACCCTGGTGTTGTTCTAATGCCCTTCTTTCTTTTATGGACCACAAAAGGAGAATTTTTAAAAAATGTCCCGCTCGTGCTTGTCCATATAATGACAGTGAATAGCGACCAGCATTAAGCTTTTTAAAAAAGATGCAAAAGTATCAAAGAATGATCCCATGCGACACGCACCATATATTCCAAGTGTTCTGGGGGTATACAATATGGATCGTAATGTATTTAACGAAAATCCAGACCTTGGCTGTTGGATTTCTCTGCATGGTGACATGATGTGTGCGTTCATAAGACCCTGTTAGCACCCCAGTTCACTCCGTATCACCCAGAAAAAGCACACAAGCTCTGAGAAAACAAGATTAACAAAAGCGCGACACAAAATACAACTAAAAATCCCCAAAAAAGTATCCATCTCAGTTTGTCTGATGACATGAGAATGACAGTTGACAGATGTGAACGCAATAATATTCACCTGAGAGAAGAAGGTACATGGATTGTATTTCACTTTGCGCTATTTCACTTTTCGGCCAAGGTCAAGAATTTAGTTAAACAATACATTACTTTTCATATCGTAAACACCCAGAACACTTGGAAAATATGGCGCGTGTCGCATGGGATCATTCTGTGATCATTTTGCGTCTTTTTTAAAAAGCTTGATGCTGGTCGCTATTCACTGTCATTATATGGACAAGCACAAGCGGGACATTTTTTAAAAATTCTCCTTTTGTGGTCCATAAAAGAAAGAAGGGCATTAGAACAACACCAGGGGGAGTAAATGATGACTTCATTTTCATTTTAGGGTAAACCATTCCTTTAAATGTAAAGGTTAGTTTAACAAAAATGACAATTCTGTCTTTTTTCAAGGAAACCAAACATGTGCGCCTCGCCTAGTTTGAATATGTGATAGTGTGAAATGTGAACAAGATTTAAGGTTATTATGGAGAAGAATTTTGAGCCTGTTCCTCCCACAAAGGCTTTAGAAGACCTGAATAGTGCACAAAATCTTTTATGTAGCTGTTCTGTACTTATTGAAGCTTGTCAAACCGTGGTCACTGTACACTTTATTCATATGTAAAAGAGCTGCGAGTGCACACATTTTTCATTTCATTTCCACAGAAGAAAGAAAGTCAAGGGTTTGGACATGACATGTGTGGGTAATTTAATACACTGCACATTTAACACAGAGGAAACAGTACATTAAATTTAAACCAAAAAGCCTGATTTGTATTTAAACTGCAATGGAACTTCAATGGAATCTGAATGTTCTGTGACATCATGCATGGTTGCCAAGGAGTTGCATAATCTTATTGCTAGGTTACTATGGAAATAATGCACGTCTAAAGCCATGTGTGGAGTCGTTTACTCATACTCGACAGATGCTCGCTCATGAGTGCTGATCTGAATGGGCAAATCCACTCTAACATTTCTAATCATCATCTCCACGCTCTATAATATCAGAAATGCTGCAGTTACTGTTTCCCAGGAAACAGAGATCTTGTGAATAGACTCGTCTGTTTATTCATATGCTGTCATTATTGGGTCTGCTGAGAAAAGCTTCTAAATGAAGATAATTCAAAGTTGTAAGATTACTGCATTAGCATTAAAATTGTATCTAAAACTGTTTCAGACTATGAACATTAAAAACCCAAAAAGTCTGTTTTTGAATAAGCAGTCAAACCTCTCTGTTCACGCCCCTCAGGAGATGCCTTTTCAGACCCTCATAGATCATGAACTGCACAGCTGGATTGAGCACCAGCAGCAGGGAGGGAAACGTCCCATTCCATAACGCTCCCACTCCTTCCTGCTGCATGATCTGTACAAACGCATCTAAAGAGAGACAGATCAACTAATGATATCACTGGACACACATTTTACTTAAAGGGAATTAAATTAATATCATGTCTGATACTGTATCTTTTACCCATAATTCCTTTGTAGTGTGTGGGCTGTATGTCCTCATTTCTGAATTTCGCCCCCTGCAGTTTCAGTCTGGTATTGACGACCCAGAGTGGAGTGGTCACAAGAACATTCACTACACCTGAAGGCAGACAGTTAGCTTCATTTTAGTCCAAGCACAAGCTACATGCATACATGAAAACATGAAAAAAATCTGATGTTCACCACTGCCAGCAGACGTGTATATGTTCTGCCATAAAAAAAAATTAAATGTAAAAATGCAAAAATTATTTAAATATATACTGGTCTAAAGTTTGAAATAATTAAGATTAATTAATATATTTAAAATAATTTTAATTAATATCATTAAAATAACTATTGTAATATATTTTAAAATGTAATTTATTCCTGTGATGGTAAAGCTGAATTTTCAGCATCATTACTCCAGTCTTCAGTGTCACATGATCCTTCAGAAATCATTCTGAGATGATGAATTGATGCTCAAGAAACATTTCTAATTATTATCAATGTTAAAAACAGCTGTTCTGCTTAATATTTAGGTGGCCGAAATGCAACGGCCTTATATGTCGGCGTGCTGCCCACGAGGCTATCGGCACCAACAGAAAACAGTTATTTTAAATGCTAATAATATTTCATAATAAAACTGTTTTTACTGTAATTTTGATCAACTAAATGCAGTCTTGGTGAGCATATAAGACTTTTTTCAAAAACATTAAAAAATCTTAATTATTCCAAACTTTTGACCGCTAGTGTACAGGGGCCGGTTGCACCAGCTGTGTGTAAGTTACAACGTAACCTAGTTTTGATGTAAATGGGCACTAAGTTACAACTTACGCACTACTAAATATTTTTGTGTTACACCATTAAACTTAGTTGAAGCATAACTCATACGTATACACTAAATATTTACAGAAGCCTCCAGTCAGGAGTAACGGTTGGAATAAAATATCAGACTGACTGAACTGCATCAATAAGCTCTTGTTTTACCTGACAGATTTCATTCTTTACACATATATGATGCTGCTGACATTTACACTCTCTTACATTTTAAGAGAGAAAACATTATGTGAACAAATTTCTGTTAGCCACTTTCCAACGCGAACCCGTCCTAAACAGCATGCCGTTGTGTGCATCGGTCCCATCACTCTGTGTTGTGCATGTCAAATAAAATCAGTCATAATCAATAAATTTCATTTCTTATGTTTTTTTGTATCAGTATTTATTTATTGATCCTTATTAATTTAGTTTCAAATAAAGTTTCTGAATGTTATTTACATATAAAAACATATTCATGATTAAGTAGGCTATTGTATTTAACGGAAACTTATTTTTACTGTTAGCTACGTGAGGCAAAATAAGTCAGAATGAAGGATAAACTGAAATTCACAGCATTTCAACAACTTCTGCTAAGGTATTTGAAGGATCACTGAGGGTAAACGTTATATTATGCTACTACGCATTACTTTACGGAGAATTACAAGCTACTAGCTACATTCTGCCTTAAGAACAAATGGTGCAACCGAATAAAGTACAGAGTTAGTTACAAACTAGCTAGTAGTTACTAAGCCGCTAGTGAGGAATTTACGTTCCAATTTAAGAAAGAACTTATGAACGGCTGGTGCAACACTACCCAGGTGTGTATGCATCATAATTGACTAAATAATATAAGAAAAAAAATAAAATATATATATATATATATATATATATATATATATATATATATATATATATATATATATATATTTACATATTTATTTATTTATTTATTAAATATTTATAACTATTTTTCAAATAAGCAAACCTGCAGCAATGCCAATGACGAGGTCTCGCCCTGGCGTTGACCTCTGACCTTGCAGCCAGGTGGCCTTCAGACTATGGAAACAATAGAAGTAGACGAAGTTTGAGCAACAGAGGCTGCAGATTACTGGAAACCAGCCTCTATATGGAGCTAACCTGGAGAGAGAGAGAGAGAGAGAGTTAAAAAAAAGTTTTGTCACTGGTTATGCTTGCAACCTGAAATGAAAAAGACTGTGGCTTAGATGATGGCACAAAAAACAAACCAATGCATGTGAAATAACTTACAGACCCTCCTCCTTGATGATCTCTGACAGAATGGCTGGAGTAGATTTGGCTTTCCGCTTGTCATCAACTGCACAGAAACAGAAAGAAATGTGGTCACGTGTTTTAACAGAACAGAAGGGGAAAAAAGAAAATCAAACAAACTCATGTGTTTCACTTTTTACCTTGCAGCCGGAGCCGAGCTGTGTCGAGAGGAAAGAAAACAGTCATTGCTGTAACACTGCCCTGCAAACAAATACTTGTATTATTTTAATTGTATTATATATATATATATATATATATATATATATATATATGTACAGTACAGTCCAAAAGTTTGGAACCACTAAGATTTTTAATGTTTTTAAAAGAAGTTTCGTCTGCTCACCAAGGCTACATTTATTTAATTAAAAATACAGTAAAAAACAGTAATATTGTGAAATATTATTACAATTTAAAATAACTGTGTACTATTTAAATATATTTGACAAAGTAATTTATTCCTGTGATGCAAAGCTGAATTTTCAGCATCGTTACTCCAGTCTTCAGTGTCACATGATCCTTCAGAAATCATTCTAATATGCTGATCTGCTGCTCAATAAACATTTATGATTATTTTCAATGTTGAAAACAGTTGTGTACTTTTTTTTTCAGGATTCCTTGATGAATAGAAAGTTCAAAAGAACAGCATTTATCTGAAATACAAAGCTTCTGTAGCATTATACACTACCGTTCAAAAGTTTGGGGTCAGTAAGAATTTTTATTTTTATTTTTTTGAAAAGAAATTAAAGAAATGAATACTTTTATTCAGCAAGGATGCATTAAATCAATCAAAAGTGGCAGTAAAGACATTTATAATGTTACAAAAGATTAGATTTCAGATAAACACTGTTCTTTTGAACTTTCTATTCATCAAATAATCCTGAAAAAAAATATTGTACACAAATATTTTGTACAATTGTACACATTAAATGTTTCTTGAGCAGCAGATCAGCATATTAGAATGATTTCTGAAGGATCATGTGACACTGAAGACTGGAGTAACGATGCTGAAAATTCAGCTTTGCATCACAGGAATAAATTACTTTGTCAAACATATTCAAATAGAAAACAGTTATTTTAAATTGTAATAATATTTCACAATATTACTGTTTTTTACTGTATTTTTAATTAAATAAATGTAGCCTTGGTGAGCAGACGAAACTTCTTTTAAAAACATTAAAAATCTTAGTGGTTCCAAACTTTTGGACTGTACTGTATATATATCCTACTATATTCATAAGTGTAAATTCACCATATTATTACCATATTCACCATATTTTGCCACATTTAATATGCTGACTTTAAAGGTACAAAGCAAAAAAGCCACATTTTATGAGGACTTATTGATTGCTTTATAATTATTTCAATGTATTTACTTTTCCTCGAATTGTTTTTACTGCTGTCATGCAGCAGGTGGAGGTCAGAAAAGCAGATAAAAGTGCGATAACTCCACATGTGTCATAATTCAAAAAGCCGTCAGTCATATAAGAACCCCACAGACATAACGTGATCAAGTAAAGCTGTGTTTTTACCATCGCACCGGCGACTGCATGCACGAGACTCTCGTATGAAAAAACATCCATGAGTTTCATATCTTTAGATCCCATCCTCGCAGACTACAAGGTGCAACTGCAAGGATACTTTCTTTTTATTGCTTATTTAGATTACAAACAATGAATATGATTTCTGAGTTCAAAATTGGGAAATGATACACAGCTCCAGAGAAGATTTCCCTGTCAACATCAAGCTGATCAACTTCCGGGTCCGTTTGAGCCAATGAAAAAGCTTATAGATATTTCCTAAACGATGATTGGACAAAAGTTGTTCTTGACCTCGTGTTGTGTAGACAATCACAAACGCAAACGCTCCCTCAGGTTTAAATAAAAGGGAACTGTAAGGGATTTTTATTTAGTTCTGCTGAATACACACTTTCTAGGGGAAATATGACTGTCTCAGATATGATTAAATGGGTTTCTCTTTCAAATCAGTCAAAAACATTCATACAAAATTCTCATATTGACCTTCTTTATTGCAATATGCATTATGAAATTGACCTTATTTATTGTGTTATGAAGTTCAGTTTACAGCTGCTGACAGTAGAGGTGAATCTGTACCATGTGCCAGAGCAAAATTTAGCCTAGCCTACATAATGTATAATGCAACTCACTAGTTCACAACATCTGTTAAGAATGGATGTATTTTGAAATGCAACCACACAACTCAGACTAAATAAAGTAAAATAGTGAATAAGGTATCTTGACTTTCCACACAGGTGTGTGCTCAAATATAGTGAGTTTAACCTTTTACTCAGGTTAAAATCTAAATTCCACTTTCAAGACTGGAGGGTCATTTTGCATTCTTCTCTTGCCAAAGGCACTCTATATACCTGACTAACATGTTGAACGAGTCCTCGTTCGTCAATGAAACGCTTGTTGAGTGAAGTGATTGCATCCTTCAACAAGACCAGCCCCTTTACTAAAGTCGAAACCTGTGTGAATTATTTTACACATCTTCCACAACAAACTCAGCATAGACGAAACCAGCATATTTAATAGAGACTCGTCACATGTAAGTGTGGAGGTGCTGATCGGTGCATGTAAACAGGTTTAACACCGCTGTACCAACTTTACCAGCTGTGGTAAGTCACTTTCTCATCTCTTTATACTTTGATGATCCAGAATAAACAGAGTTTTGTTTTAAGAGTCTTGTTTTAAGCATAAATCTTAGAAAAGTTAAAGAGGTTTATGCTTAAAACAAGAAAAAAAAAAAACATGCTAATGAGGTGACAAAGCATTATTTTCTCTTAAAATATCTCATCTCTAAATGTATTAATATTCTTACTGGAAAACAAGACAAAAATACTGGATAAGAAAATGGTATTCTGCAGTGTGATGCTTGAAATGATCTTTTTTTACATCAGAAAAGGACTTTTCAGGGTAAGATGGACATCAAGAAGCCAGATGAAGAGATAGATGAGTCTGAGGAAGATGGGATTGACTCTGAGGAAGATGAGAATGATTCAGCATTGGACTCATCAACGAGCTGTGAGTCACAGATTTAAACAAAAATTACATCTTATTACATTAAAAAAAAGTCCAAACTATTATAGTAACAGTTCGATACAATGTTCCAACAGACTATCAGCAAGATCAGGAAGATCAATGTCTATCCTTTAAAATAAATAAATAAAAATGGAAGATTACACAAAAAATGGTCTGTCAACATGAAATGTGTTTTATTCAGAGAACTTATTCAACTTTATTCACAGATGCAACATCTGAAAAACTGTATGAAAATGTGCATAATGTAGAGGAAACCAGTTTAACTGCATCAACAAACTTTCACGGTAAGACATTTTATGGCATCCATATTTTCACATTTTAAACATTTGTTTTTAATCAGTTAGAAAACGTCATGTGTCAACCTTGTGCATTTTTCAAGGTATTAAAGTCAGCATGAAACGGTTGCGACAGTCTTTTCTTCCCTATTGTGACGTATATCTGAGTGAAACGGCTTCTCAAACAAGAAAAAATGTAGGGCGGGATTTGACTTTGTCCATGGGGAATTGATTGGATGGGTGCGATTTGCTATTGCTGTGATGTTATGTGAGTGACAGGTTGTCCCACCCTTGTGCCAGTAAACACATCATCAGAGAAGAGATATATGGAAGCTTGTTATAAATTCGCAAGTACGAGAAAAAAGTCAGAATTGCAAGTTTACATATCACAATTGCGAGAAAGTCCGAATTGTGAGATCAGAGATCTGACTTTATTTCTTGCAATTGTGAGTTAGTAACTTAATAACCTTTTTCTCAGAAAGAATACAAACTTGCAACTGACCCGTCACCAGGAGTTTGATTGACAGGCGATCTAACCAATCATAATGCCAAATCCGCCATTTTGTCCGACAAAGCAGTCAGGGGAGTTAGCAGATTAACGTAGGTGGACTTGAACTTGAAAAATGGTGTGTACTGACGTCTTTCCGTGATTTAAACAACATTCCTTCTGATGTTCATTCATGTTTATTTGATGCTATAAATGAACTAGTAGGAAGAGATGATTGGTTCATGAGCCGCTTGAGCTGAGGCACTACAGCGATCTGTCACGACACATTAAAGAGCCACAAAACGGTATTTATTGTTTAAATTCTTTAAAAATGACAAAATTTGAAATTTGAGACTTTTCATATCAAAAGTAACCTGCACTGTCTTGTCTGTCCACGCGTTGTCAGCGTCCTCTTTGCTCCGCGATGTATTTTTCACTGTGTGAGAACATGATGTGTGGCGAGAGATCGGCATGGCTTGTCGGACATAGCAACAGTAACTAAAGTGGGTGGGTCTTTGCGAACGGTCAATTGTGAGAAAGTCAGATTTGTGAGATAAAAAGTCTTGATTAGTTTTGTTTTTTACATTTATTTTTTATTGTGTGGTGGAAACAAACTTCCATAGATGTCCTTGCAAGAGGGAGGGGAAGTTATTTTGATTAAAGATTATGAAGGCATATGATTTTTTCTTTTTTTTTTTTTTTTTAAATATTGATGTGCATGGATAAATCATTTATAATAAATGCTGCAAAATTCCATTAAAAAGAAAAAAAAGTAGAATTGTCCATTTTGATTTCATGGCTTGACTTTAAAATGATCTTGGAGGGCTAAGCAGTTATATTAAGGTCTTATTTTGTATGATTAAAACCTTTATTTTTCACGATTTTAGCAGAGGAATTGCGCATCATGTTACTGGGGGCGAGAGGGTCTGGAAAAAGCTCAACTGGAAACACCATCCTCAGGTTCAGCGCTTTTAAATCGGACATGCAGCTAAACAGAATCACACAGTTCTGTGAAAGAGCATCTGGAAACATCAACGGCCGGCCCGTGGCCATAATCGACACGCCGGGACTGAACAGGATCGGCCGTACAGAGAGGGAAGTGACCCGAGAGATCCTAAAGTCCATCTCTCTCTATACTCCAGGACCGCATGTGTTTCTGCTGGTTATGCCTGTTGGGAACTTAACAAATGATGACAAAAGCATGCATAAGCTGATTGAGAGCATGTTTGGGGAGAGCATCTGGAGGTACACTATCATTGTGTTCACTCACGGTGATCGTCTGGAAGGGAAGACGGCGAATGATGTTATCGCATACTCAGACAAGGAACTACGCAGTTTTATTCATAAGTGCAGCGGTGGGTTTCTGTTTTTCAATAACAAGGACATGACAAACTATGAGTCCGTGACAGAACTCCTAAAGAAAGTCGAGACCCTCGTGGCCATCAATGGAAGGAGCTGCTACACGTTGTCTTTCTACCCGGCCGCTGAGAGAAAGATCAGGAAGAAAATGGAGAAAGTTTTAGAGATGAGAAAAGACCAGATTGCACAGAAAGAGAGAGAGCTGCTGATACACTGCAACACTGAGCAGGAGGTGGAGAGAAAAAGGCAGGAACTCTGGAGAATGGAAGAAAATGATGCAAGAAAATTGGCTGAGAATCCAGCCAAACAAAAACTGTCCATCAAACTAGCCAAACGGCACCAAGACCGAAAGTCTTCCGTCTAGAAACTTGTCCGATTATTTGACAATGCTTGTGTTTTTATTTGTCCTGCTTGCATAAGATAGAAATGGACGATCCAAATTCTTCTAATGTATTTTTTGTTTGACGGAGCAAAATTATGCTATTTAATACCATTAAAGGTGCACTATGTAACTTTTTGTTTTCTTCAAAATTAACCCAATTTAAATAATGAGTCAATACACCATTTAAATAATGAGTCAATACACCATCAGTCTTACTTCCAGAATGTGTTTGTCTTACCCTGATTCATTATAAGCCAAGCCCATTATAAGTGTTTATATTTTAGACCTAGCAGGATGATTTTTTAAAATTTATTTATTTATTTTATTTTGCGGGAAATTGCATAAGTTGCTCCGGCTACTTTGAAGTGTGTATAATGTGGGAGTGGAAAGGATAGTTGTCATAAGCGAGAAAGGTTGACATGGAGCAGCTAAATTTCGAAACACCAGAGGCCTGTTGCATGAAGGTAGTTAAACAAACTCTGAGTTTCAGAGTATGTTTAGAGTTGACAATTCCATATAAATCCAGCCTGGTTTAGATCAGGCTCACAGCGGTATAAACGTTCTCTGTCAACTCGTGTTTAATCCAGAGTTTGCGATTATCTCTGAAGCTCATGTACCTGAAAGTGTGACACGTGCCACAAACAGCCAATCACACGGCCCATGGAGAGCCTCAGTTTGATTAAAGGTGCCCTAGAATAAAAAATTTAATTTACCTTGGCATAGTTGAATAACAAGAGTTCAGTACATGGAAATGACATACAGTGAGTCTCAAACTCCATTGTTTCCTCCTTCTTATGTAAATTTGATTTGTTTAAAAGACCTTTGAAGAACAGGCGAATCTCAACATACGTTACGTAACAGTTGGGATCATTAACATGTACGCCCCCAATATTTGCATATGCCAGCCCATGTTCAAGCATTACACAAGGGCAGGGAAAAATGGCAGATGGAGCAATAACAACTGACATGATCCATGATAACATGATATTTTTAGTGATATTTGTGAATTGTCTTTCTAAATGTTTCGTTAGCATGTTGCTAATGTACTGTTAAATGTGGTTAAAGTTACCATCGTTTCTTACTGTATTCACGGAGACAAGACTGTCGTTATTTTAATTTTTTAAACACTTGCAGTCTGTATAATTCATAAACACAACTTCATTCTTTATAAATCTCTCCAACAGTGTGTAATGTTAGCTTTAGCCACGGAGCACAGCCTCAAACTCTTTCAGAATCAAATGTAAACATCCAAATAAATACTGTACTTACGCGATTAGACATGCTGCATGACGAATACTTTGTAAAGATCCATTTTGAGGGTTATATTAGCTGTGTGAACTTTGTTTATGCACTGTTTAAGGCAAGCGTGAGCTCCGGGGGCGGGGAGCGCGAGCATTTAAAGGGGTCGCAGCCTAAATCGGCTCATATCTAATGATGCCCCAAAAATAGAAAGTTAAAAAAATTAATAAAAAAAAATCTATGGGGTATTTTGAGCTGAAACTTCACAGACACATTCAGGGGACACCTTAGACTTATATTACATCTTTTAAAAAGACATTCTATGGCACCTTTAACTTCTCTTCTGAAGATTAAAGTATTAGTTCACCCAAAAATTGAATTTCTGATATTAATTACTCATCCTCATGTCGTTCCACACCTTTGTGTTTGTTCATCTTCAGAACACAAATTAAAATATTTTTGATGAAATCCGAGAGGTTTTTTACCTCCCATAGAAAGCAACAAAATTACCACATTCGAGGTCCAGAGAAGTAGTAAAGACATCATTAAAATAGTCAACGTGACTACAGTGGTTCAATCTTAATGTTATGAAGTGACGAGAATACTTTTTGTGCACAAAAACAAAACAAAAATAACAATTTTTCCATTTAAATTTTTTGAACAGTGTCCATCTTGGCCCACTTTTGGAGTGTATTGTAACCAGAGCAGAGGCTCCTCGGGGTACAAAGCTAAATCAAATCACTAAATCAAATCACATTTAATAATATAGGCTAATAATAATAACCATCTGAATGATTCGACCCAACCAGGTTATGATGAATAACCTGATATTTGAAACATATCTTCCCTTTTACTGCACCACAAATCTCCTTCACTTTATAACACATAAAACTTGATATTAAATGTGAAATTCAAATATCACTATTATCCAATGCAGAAAAATTCAATCTAACCTCAATAATGTTCCAGTGAAATAAATCTGAATGTCAAAATAAAAAAGCAAAGCTTTACATAAGTCTTTGAATTCTGGTCAGGTATGATTATCTCAACTGATCTGTTGTAGGTTTTTACTTATTGACCTGGAAAAATATATAATGTCATTATTATAAACACAACAATTAAAAATGAGCCATGTTATCTACTGTCTGTACCATTCTTAAATGTGATACATAGAACACTAGTGTAAAAATAAATTCTATTCAGGATAAAGATAGTTAGTTAGTAAAATATGTTAAAGTGTTTCTTTTAACAAACCAAAACCTAATTATTTTGCTGGACAGTTTCCAATATACAGTAACCGCAAAAACACTCTTGTGTTTTACTTTGATGTGTCATTTTCTTCCGTCAGAAATTCTTTATTTCTTTTGAACTTCATGAAGTTGATGTTTACACAACACACCAGGGTAACATGCTTGACTACATGCTCAGATTATTCCATCATCATGGGGATCGTCTCAGTGCTGCCCCCCACTGGTTACTAAAATACAACAGTAAAGTACCTACTGCAAGTGTGCCTTTCAAAGAGTCAGATTTTTTTATTTTCCCATTTTAATGTCAAATTTTTTAAATGTCAAATTGTCAGTTTTCCATTTGTGTATTCATCCTAAGTAACCTACAGTATACTCATGTCTTGTAAATAATAATTTTCAAGCATTTAATCTAGGGTTCTTGTCTCAATTTTAAAGAACGCTTCATGCCAGAAAGGTTATATATAAAGATAAATGAATGCATCAGTGTTGGGAAAAGTTACTTTTAAAAGTAATGTGTTACAATATTGTGTTACTCCCTAAAAAATAAGCAAATTGAGATATTTAGTTACTTTTAAGTAATGAATTACGTTACTTTTCTCACATGGGCTGGACTTTGTTTCTATTTTTGGCAAATGTAAAAGCCCTTTCATACCGAAAGTGAAGGAAATGCAAAAAATCACGCCTGTCCATTAAAAAGCACAGCTCAAACCTTTCAGCTCTGCTGCCATTCTGGATTGCGGAACAATGGGATGCAGGAGAAGAAAGTTCAACACTCTTACTTCAGAAAACAAAAAAAAAAAAAAAAATGAAACAAATGTGATGTTTATCAAAGCCATTTTTGTTTATTAGTATGGTTGAAATGGGTCATCGAATGTCAGCAGCAAAGACCTGATTTCTCTCAACAAGGGGACAGGAGAGGTGTTTTTATTTGAAAAATGAATAGATATTTTGTTATAAATGTAAAATTAATGTGTTACTTTACTCAATACTTGAAAAAGTTAATCTGATTATGTATCTCGCATTACTTGTAATCCATTATCCCCAAAACTAGACTGCATATACTTTCATGTTTAATGGGTTATTTAGTTTTTTTTCTGCCTATGATCTGCTTAATTTGTAAAATTTAATACAAATTAAATATCAATTCAGACAAAATGTATTAAAACTAATTGCATAAAATAAATGCCTAAAAGACATATATATGAAGTGCCTGAAAGAAGGTTCCACATCTTTTCTTCTTAGAGTTTTCTGATTTGAATTTACCTATGCTTAAGTTAGATGATGAAAAACATATCTGAAAATAGCAACAGATGGCACCCAGAGATAACACCGTTTTTTAATGGGTTTCTTTGTTGTTGAGTTGAGCTCACAGGTGTTTTCTCAGTATGCACTTCCTGACAACAAATCACACATCACATCCTGATACATCATAAGACAAAACTCTTAACATGATCATTATCATATAAAAACCTCCAAATAGGACTGTTTTGCATTCAACTTGTTGTGTGAATATTTAAAAACTGCAAAAGTCATCTTAAAATTTAATTTTAACCCCATTTTTACCCAAGCAGGAAAATATTTTGAACAATATTTATAGTTTATATCAAAAGAGAAACTATTAAATGCAGTAAAATGAAATCTTTTGGATGCTTTCACAATATTTTTGAATTCAGTTGACAATTACTTCATTTATGTATTTTTTTGTAATTCAAACTAAAAACAGGTCATCAAAGCTTCATTCCTAATTAAAAAACCTCATTCCAATCACATCAGCTCAGCATACCTTAGAAATGTATCAGATAGCAAACGGGGGAGTCTGGATGAAATCCTTCAGTAGAGCTCAGTACGATCAGCCCTCCCATGCTTGAAACTACTGAAATTGTTTGCGTATCTGAAAGATGTTTAGCTCATTTTCTTATCATAAATGCCTGTTAGAAGACAGATAGAAGACTTCTCATTGGGTTTGTGCAAGCCTTAAAGACACTGGTCAAACAGGATTCCCAGTCATTCATAGTGGCGAAGGAACTCAGATTCAAGCACTTTACACTGTCTGTGGATCCAGAATCATAAACATCTGCTCTGAACATTGTGAGTATTTTCTTGAATATATACATATTTTATATATACATATATGCTAGAAAGATGTAAAGACACTAAACTGTTGAAATAAAATATTGAGGGCAGATATTCATTCATTAAGTTATTTTCTATTAAACAGAGTGATGACTTCAGAGGAGAAGTTGTGGGACAGTCTGAAGGCTGAAACAGAGAAAGAAACCTTTGAACTGGAATCATCACTGAGCTGTGAGTTACTCATTCAATATAAGTCTGAACCAATTCATTCAAATCAAATAATTCATATAATCTTTTACTGAAAAATATACATTGTCTATGAAATAATTAATATTAATATCTTATGTAGCTGAGATTGATGAACTATACGAAAACGTAAGAACAAACTCAGATTCACCAAGCCTCAAAGGTAAGCAAAATTGTGAGGACAAATCTTTAAACACACACACTGTATATTAATCTGTGCTTAAGACTCAAAAGCAAATTCAAAATCACCCTCCTTGAACGGTAAGCATGATATTAATTACCATTGGCACTAGATATAAATGAATGAATGAATGTACTAAGCAGGTTCAGCTGGCTTATTGTCTTCTAGTGCTTGAGTCTGAAGAAGCAGACAATGGTCATTGCACATGAAATCACGCCAATCTTTGCTGTAAATCAAGGAGAACAAAAACAAGATAAAGAATCAAACACATCAGATCAGAATACCAAGAATGCTCAGAACTGAAACTAAAGAAGGATTTGCAAAGTCATATGTGCTCTTCCAAACGGGTAAACAAATAGCATTTTAGGCATAAGAACATTTATGACACAGTGAAACCCTTTTTTAAGCAGATCTTAAAGAATCGCTGAATGCCTTGCAATGAGCTTTATGAACATTTTCCAGAATGACAATTTGAAATATGTTTCAGTTTAATTGGGAATTAACTATTTCACCCAATATTTGAGAGTGCTGTGTTTATTAAGTCTATTAGTCTATTAAGCCAACATGCTAACATCTAACATGAATGGTAAATTTTGTTTAGGAAGCTCCCTTACAAGGCTGCATATGTAGAAAGTTGACACCGAGGGAGCTTCTTTCATTGTATATACTGAATTTGATTACTTCTCAATATCAACCATTGGTGAAGTACATTTTGCGTTCAGTGGCCGGACATACTCCCCCGGTTTCACAAACAAGGCTTAAGCTAGTCCTAGACTAAAATGCATGTTTGAGCTGTTTTAACTGAAAGCAAGTAGTATTGGCATATCTTAAAATTTGTCAGAGCCATTGTTTTGTCTCAAGATGCACACCAGTAATGTTATTTTCTAGGGTATGTTCATAAAAGTTACTTAAATATCCTAATTGAACTAAGGCCTAATCCTGGCTTAGGCTAAGCCCTGTCTGTGAAACCGGGCCATAATGTTTGATATGTTGCCATTGTTCTTTAACTCAGGCATTCTTTGACCTTCAAATTCAACATTTTACTTGAAGGGTTAGTTCACCCAAAAATGAAAATTCTGTCATTAATTACTCACCCTCATGTCGCCCCAAACCCGTAAGCACTTTGTTTGTCGTCGGAACACAAAGTAAGATATTTTTGATGAAATCCAAAGGATATCTGTTCCCCACATGGGCAGCAACGACATTGCACCTTTTGAGGTCCAGAAAGGTATTACAGACATCGATAAAATTGTCAACGTGACTAGGTTCAACCTTAATGTTATGAAGCGATGAGAATACGACTATATAACGACTTTATTCAACAAATTCGTCTGTCCCGTCATACTGCTACGCTATTTTCGTTGCAGTTTACGTCCGAGTGGCGGATATTTTTGATGAAATCCGATGGTAACTACATGAGCTCACACATGACACACAATAGATGTTTTGAAAAAACAATTAATTCCATGTCAAACCCTATCTTTACACACAAATATACAAGTCAAAGGGTTAGTTCACCCAAAAATGAAAATTCTGTCATTTATTACTCACCCTCATGTCATTCCACACCCGTAAGACTTTCGTTTGTAGTCAGAAAACAAATTAAGATATTTTTTGATAAAATCCGATGGTATCTGATCCACACATAGGGTGCAATGTCGTTGCTGCCTATGTGTGGATCAGATAGGTGTCATATACACCTATACGATGGCTTGACGGTGAGTAAATCATGGGGTATTTTTCATTTTAAAGTGAACTAATCCTTTAAAAGGATGGTTCACCCAAAAATGAAAATTCTGTCATCATTTACTCACCTACATTTTGTTCCAACCTTTTTGATTTTCTTTTGTGGATCACAAAAAATATATTTTGTTATTTTAAAAAATGTTCCAAATTATGCTTTGTGTTCCACAAAAGAAGAAATGCACACAGGTTTGGAAAGACGTATGGGTGAGTAAATGGGTGATTTTCATTTTTGGGTGAACTGCTGTACCAAGCTACCAAGTTTAAAATCGCAACATATTGAAATGTATGCATAATCTTTTTCCAGCAGAGGCAGAGGAATTGCGCATCATGTTACTGGGGGCAAGGGGGTCTGGAAAAAGCTCAACTGGAAACACCATCCTCAGGTGGAACGCCTTCAACACGGACATGCAACTGAGCAGAGTCACACAGTTCTGTGAAAGAGCATCCGGAAACATCAACGGCCGGCCCGTGGCCATAATCGACACGCCGGGACTGAATAAGATCAATCGAATAGAGAAGGAGGTGGTCAGGGAGATCATGAAATCTGTCACGCTCTATAAACCAGGACCACATGTGTTTCTGCTGGTTCTGCCGGTGGGAAATTTAACCAATGAGGACAAGAACATGCATAAGCTGATTCAGGACATGTTCGGAAAGAATGTTTGGAATTACACAGTTGTTCTGTTTACACATGGAGATCGACTAGAAGGGAAGATGCCGAATGACATTATTGCCAGCTCAGATAAAGACCTTAGAGACTTTATTCGCACTTGCAGTGGTGGATTTGTGTTCTTCAATAACAAGAACACAGGAAACTTTAAGCAAGTGACTAAACTTCTGGAGAAGATTGATACTTTGGTGGCCATCAATGGCAGAGGCTGCTATACAAATTCGTTTTACCCGACTTCAGAGAGAAAGATACGTGAAAAACAAGAGAAGATTCTGGAGGAGAGACAGGAGGAGATAGCACGAAAAGAGAGAGAGCTGGAAGAGAATTATGAAGATGAGGAGGAGTTAGAGAAGAAAAAGCGTGAGCTCTGGAGAGAGGAAGAGGAAGATGCACGGAAACTAGCTGAGAATCCACAAAAACGCAAAAGTCTGACAGTGAAACTCACCAAAGCCCCCACATCTGTAACAAAATCACAGACCATTCATTAATTTAACTGATCTAACTGTATGGGAACTATCTGAAGATTAATGGAGATAATGTAATATTGTCTGTAGATGATCATCTATAATCTGCATTATTGAGGTTTTACATTGTTGCTGCATATTGTTGTTGTGTTGTTTTATTTAGGTGCCTCATTAACTGTGTATGTAATAACACTTCATTGACACTGAATAACCTCTGCTTCCACATGTAAAAAAAAGTAAGAATCTTAAATTGAAAATACCATGATACTATTATGAACATTTTTAAATTATGAAACAATTCAACTGGCAGTAATCTCCAGTGCTATAAAAAACTGGATTATTCCTACTGTATTCCATGAGCAGTTCTGTTTCTGACATTCACTCTTACTGATTTTCATGATTTAATGCTGCCCTCTTCTGGTAATGACTGTTAGCAAGTGCAAATTTGGCTTGAAGGGGAAAAATTACCTATAGACCACTTTGGAGAAGACGTCACAATGACGTCACTTGCAGCTGCGCGCGCATACTGGTTGCAGAAAAATAGTTGAAGCTATTGAAGAAAAATGAGAAAAAATCCACAGAATAAAGAGAAAAATGTTTTGTTGTGCCTCTGGATGTTGGAATCGGAATGCAAAAAATATAGTCTTCATTTTTAAAGAAAACCATCGTTGAAAACGTAATTTGAAGATAAACAGAGACGTTTCACAGACTGGATTGATGACACCTGCAAGGATTAGTCTACTATTAAAGCAGGAATTTGATGTAAACAGTAAGTCTCTACATAATATTCACATATGCAGTTCAGACGACATACATAAATACAGCATGAAACAATTATAATTTAAATAATTTAAACCTATAATATTTTACATAGATAACTTTTAAACATAATAATTTTTATTTCACAATTCTGACTTTTTTTTCTCTTGCATTTGCGTGTTTATTACTCCCAGTTCGGACTTTATAACTCGCAATTGTGAGTTTATTTCACAATTCTGAGGGGGGAAAAGTCAGAATTGCGGGATAAATTGCAATTCAGAAAAGACAGAATAACGAGTATATCTCACAATTCTGTTTTATTTTGTAAGAAATGTGATATGTAAACTCAGATTTGCGAGAAATAAAAGTCAGAATTGTGAGATATAAACTCGAAATTAACTTTTTTTATTCTTTTATTTCGTGGCTTCCATAGACTTCTACTGCTCAACTGTCATTTTCTGCAACCAGCTAGGCTCCGCCCACAAAAAACGTCATCGCTGTTTGCAAACACCAAATTGGTCTATACATTTCAAAATAATGTACAGTCAGCCAGTTATTATAGCAAAAAAACAAAACAATCTCCCAGCTTGCAAACAAAATTTCCTAAATCATACTTTCTTACCTCAAAATTGTTTTTGTCCTGCAAATATTTTACTCTAAGGAACATTATTTACATTAAGAAAAAGCTCAAGGGAAATAAAGTTTTATTAAAATTATTTTTGTAAAAAGTACAGTATAATTGTATTGGAATCCTAAGAATATGATGGTAAATTTAACAATGTTACTAAAAACTTCAGTCACAAAAAGTAGACTTAAAAACGTTTTTACAAATTATGTAATTAAAACCAAATACCAATCAAAAACCCTGAACATCAAAGAAAACCAATGGTACACATGATAATTTCTATATAAAATAATAAAAAATCTGACATAAATTTATTTATAATGACATCTTTCATAAAAAGGCCTTTAGAAAGTGGTGAGAACAACAGCTTATTGGAAATAAACTCTATTGGTTCCACTTTAAAAATTTAAGGCATCAATTAAACTTACAGGTATTTCTCCAAACTCTCCAAAGCTTGCTTTTTTGTGAATGAACTCCATTCTTTTGGAATCTCACCATAACCACTGAAAGTTTTGTTATAATGCTTTTCTAAATCATTCTTAAATCGACACACAAACCACTTCCAGAATGGCAGCTGTGAGACATCAGGCGTGATGCTCCATTTCTCAAAATCGGGACCTGCTGTTCTATACTCCTTCCATAAAACTGTCTCATCCGAGTCAGATGTTGGGTAAAAGGATTGGCTGTCACTTGCCACTGAAGATGTGCAGAATTCCAAGCAAAGATTATCTGTACCTCTGTAAATCATCCCTCTCATCCCACAGTTACGATGGAAGGGAGCAATGTGATCTCCAAGATGGTCCTCCATTGTGTTAACACAGACGACACCACAGAAGGGACACTGAACCCAGCAGCATTGGCAGAAGTGTTCAATCAAAATGTCATCTGGTGGTTCTCTGAACATTTTCATTTCAATATCAGAGGGCTTTTTTAAGTATTTGTTTGACTCTTCTGTGATGGGCTGAAGTTCTTCTTTCACAACCTCATTTAGAAGTTCAAAGTTAGTGATGTCCTCACAGCAGATACCAGTGAGATGTTCTTTACTGTATTCAAGCTCGTCTTTCAGACAGTCTGAGAATATCTCCAGCCACATATTGGCATCTCCATGTTTCATTGAGACTTCAGATGTTGCTTTTTCAGCAGCCGTGATGACGCATTGCCCCTTGTTCTTGATGTTCCCATTAATCATTGCAAGAGCTGAGGAGTTCTCCCCTGTTATATATGCTTTCACTTCAGCTTTGATAAAATCTTCAAAGTGGCTCCTTGGTAAATGTATGTACTGAATGAACTTTTGAAAGTCCTCCTCCTCTGCTAGTGCTTTCAGAATGTGTTTCTCTAGGTTTGACCTGTTGCCTTTGAATGCTGGAATATTTGTCCGCATCTCTCCAGCAAGATCATTTGCAGCCTTGTTGTAGGCACTCTGGAGTATCGGGTTTTTCAGCTCACTACAAATCAAGGCTCCAAAAATTGCAGCAGATTTTGCTCCTTTGCAGAATCCCTGGAACACACTGAAGTATTCTGGTTTCTTTCTCTCTAAATAAATCGAAGGATCATTGTTGTTTCTGAACACCTGATGAAGCACTGCAAACTTGTCACCTGCCCACTTACATGCACTGATCGTCAGATCAACTGTGAACTCTTTCTTGAATTCATACTGTGCTTTTTTGCACTTGTGGTTTCCTACATTCATTTTTACAAGTTGTGCAATTTCTTGAATGTAGCTTGGGTTGTAGCCTGTGTTTGCAACTGATTTTGACTTCACCTGGTTCACAGTTTCACGACCAATAGTGTACACCAATTGTTGTATTGACTCTTGTTCTTCTGGTGGAAGGCCAAACAGTCTGTTTTTCCAGAATTTTCCGATGAGATTTACATATGTAGTGAAATCAGTGATTTGATGTATGCGTTCAAATTTATTTAATCTGTCAAGCACAAGCGCTTTTTCATGAATTTCAGATATTATTGTAATTATGTCACTAACTACGTTAAGTTCTTCAAAAGGTTGAACATTCCCTGCCAACTCAGAGACCCACTTTTCCCACACTATATCAAATTGTGCCTTCAGCTCATTCTCCTCAAGACCTTTTTGTTTGAGCCTGAATGCAAACTCTTTGCTTTTCTCAAGGAGTTTTCGCTCAAGCAGAGTTTTCTCTCCATCCAGTTTGGTGAGAGCTTTCTTTTGATAGATAATGTTCTCTAGTTTTCTTTTTGCATCTCTTACAAGCTCCCAATGAAGGTGGTTGATTTTCTCTTGAAATTTCAATTTCCACTGAATCAGCATCTCCTTTTCTTTGTGTTCTTCAAAGTAAAGCTTCATGGACTGTTTCACCTCTTCATTGGTCTCTGCCATCTCCTTTTCCAAGTCTCTACTCTCAACTTTATGTAGTTGCTTGTTATTGATTCTGTTGTGCAATTTGTCTTCAATCTCCAGCATGGCACTTCTGAGACTCCAGGTCCACTTTGCATACTCCTCTTCTAATTTTCTGTATGTTGCAATTTCCAAAGTATTCTTAAAACTGAAAACAAAGTTTTCATTCAGAAGAGCGTTCCAGAGGTCTCCAATACGATCTTTGAATTGTGCCAGTGTCACACAATTATATTGTGAGGCACGGGATAGGATTGTGTTCTTAAGCTCCTGCACATTTTCACTGTAACCTGGATTGGGTGGAGCCATTGGTGGGCTGCCTTCCCAGAGTTGGGCAAAGTACCTCACATCAGTCTTTATATCAAATCCAATGACGTCACTGAAACATTCTGCACCACAGACCTCTTCTTTAGCAGCTAGTTGAGTCATCTCATCTAGTTTCTCCTGTAAGCGCCTTTTCCCTACCATGTTCTTCTCGCCCGCTGTGATGTCTCCAACATTCTGATGCACAAACATGCAGCTGGGATTCAGTCGCACCTTCTTCATCCTCAAGAAGGCCTGAACAACAATCTGAAGAATGTCCTGCATCTCAGCTGGATTCTCACCAAAGATGTTGATCAAAGTCATGCTTCCAAGACCGACTACAAATGTTGCCATTTCATTATCATGATGTCTTGTTGACCTGCCAGCCAACTCTAGAGCATGAAGTCCCTCAGTATCGACAACAATGATGTAGTCAAAGTTTAACTGGGTTTTCAGTTCTTCGGACACCTTGATCAGCTGCATGAAGGCTCCTCTGGTACACCTCCCAGCACTTACAGCAAACTGAAGTCCAAACATGGCATTCAGCATGGTGGATTTTCCAGTGCTCTGAATCCCCAAAACTGACAACACAAAGACTTTTTGGTCTCCCAGCATTCTGATGAGTTCATCTAGAACCGCTTGAACCCAAATCAGAGGAACATGAGCTGCATCACCATCCATCAGCTCCAGTGGGTATCCACAGATCATGAGCTCTGCAGCAAACTGTGGGAGAGAATCTAGTTTACATCCAGATCTTTTATTCTTTCTCACAGATACGTGTGACTCATATATCTGGGCAATCTCTCTTAATATGTGCTCCAAGCCAAATGATGTTAAATTCAGTTTTTCAGATAGCTTCTCTAGCTGTGACTGTTCTTCTGTCAGTTGCGCAGATTTATCATGTTCCTTTTTCAAATCCAGCACTTTTGACCATGTTTCATAATACTCATGATGAAGCTTGCAGAGATCTTTTGAAGTATATTCGTCCAGGAAGATCCCCAACCATTTAAGGGAATACATCTTCTCAGCTCTATTTATGGAATTTTGTTTTTCAATAAACAATTTTAAGAATTCACTGAGGCCAATTTTTTTCTGCTGCTCACGGATTTTGTGCATTTCTGTTTGTTTTTGGCTGTTATGCATTTCAATGTTGTTCCCTTGAGGTCGATGTAGTTCTTTGTTCTTTAGACACCAGTTGTGCCACAGTTTTCCCTGACAAGGCAGAAATGTTTCTTTGATTTTGGACATTTCCTTGGTCTCAAGTAGTCTCATCATCTTCTCTGCTGCCTCTTTTCCTCTCCTGCAGTCATCATCATTCTCATCAACTTTGATTCCTGAATGTTCACCCATATTCTCAAGTTTGAAAACTGACAGTGGTTTTGAGAGGCACTCATTGATGGTTCTTCTAAGCTCCTCTGATATATCTGATCTATTTCTTTCTTTCAGGCCAATTGTATATTTGCCTTGCTTTATCTTGGAAACACCTGAGTCATCTTCAGTCAGAAGGCAAATGAGTGGCTTTGAGCCGTTGAAAAGTTCTTCCACTATTTTCATACTTTTGTCACTCCTATCAAGATTTGGCAAAAGCACTACATTTACTGAGGACTTATCAGTCAATATTTGTAGCTGTGTGTCATTAGCTTGTGCATCACCATGAAGATTACAGAAGGCAACACAATCCGTGAATTTATCAGTTTTCTCTCCAGAAGGGCAGTACCAGGCGATCTCAACCACTCCATCCATCAGCAGGCGGGATTTGCTGCTTCCACGGCAGTGTCTGTGAAAGAAAGTTTCATGCCGTTCATTGATCAGGTTGTTCATTAATTCAGATTTGGATGAAGAAACTGCTGAAAATCTAAAAAAGGCAACCATAGGTGTCTCAGCCTTGTAGATTGTCTGGTTTTTACTGATGTTTTCTTCATGGGACTTCCAGCTTTTCTTAAATTGCCTGAAGGTCCACAGGGGAAATTCAATCTCCTTGGTAAATATATTAGGCACAAGCAGAGGAAGAGCATACTGACATTGTGAGAGTTTTGTTACCATGAGCTGACGAAGGAAATTATCTGCACAGAGAAACACTGCCATCTGAATGTCCATTGGGTGAATGGGATGTCCTTTGCTCGTATCAACATACACAGACCTCTTGAAAATGCTTTCAAAGGCATTACCCTCTTGCACATCAGAAACCATGGTGCCTTTTGCATTAAGCACCTCACTTTTTTCTTCTTCCATTGGAATGTATCTTGCTGTGTAATCTGCCATCAGGAGTCCTTGTATATATGTTTGAACCAAATTCTTCTCATTACAAGGTTCATGCCTTTGTTGTGGAGGAGTTACCTGCAGAAAGTCTCTTGACAGTTTGTAAGAGTTTTCACGACTGAGTTCGAGTCTATTAAAGAGCTTGTTGATGTTTTCCAATTTGATCTGATCCTTGTCTTCACATTGGGATGGTTCTTTTCCCGATTCTCTTTTCTCACTGTCTTCTCTCTGCTAAATCAGTAAAGGGCATTTTAACTGTTAATCCCTTGAGTAAATTTAATTTAGATTTTATGGATGTTTACATATTTTTAACAGAAAACTAGACAAAGATACTTATTAAACTAATGTTAATGATTCAATGCATGTTATATGGCATTTACTATTATATGACAGTTATACTAATAACATTACATGTATAATGTTTAAGTCTTGTAGCTATATTTTTGAAAGTATGATTTCATTATCATTGCTTTGCTGTGTACAGTACTTCCACAGTAAATGTATTAGTTAGTGATACAATTTTAGCTTTTTTTTACAGAATACAGTAAAGTTTTGTGATAATTAATATAATGCCACACATGCTATCAATAAGCTGTATGCTTTATGTAATTCATTATGCTGAAAATACGTAATATATGATTATGCCTGCACTGAAATGCATTACCTTACCTTGCAATCGTGTTGCAGCTGAAGAATGTTGCCTAAAAATAAAGATAAAAATAATCTACATCATGCAGCATTTTACATTATTCTTCCATAAATATGAATGATTTGTTTAACATGATTTTTTACAATAAAAACATTAGCAGCTTTAAAGAAAAAAAGAACTGTCAGACATATTAGAGCTTACAGACTTTCAATGGAGAGATAGAAACCTCTCAGGTTTTATTAAAAATATCTTAATATATGTTTTGAAGATTGACCAAAGTCTTATGGGTTTGGAATTATCTCTTTAATATTGTTTTCCAATCTGACAGAGTTCCCTGTATAGCTTTCAGCATTAATTTAGAGATTGTGTTCCTTAAGAAAAAATTATATGTACTATGCAAATATATCAATATTGAATCAAACTGGGTAACACTTCAGTATAGTGAACAATTATCATTTTTAACTAGTTGCTTATTAACCTGCATTTTTGTTGTTTATTAGTACTTATG
The DNA here is from genome assembly GCF_018812025.1 of Megalobrama amblycephala. NCBI lineage: Eukaryota > Metazoa > Chordata > Actinopteri > Cypriniformes > Xenocyprididae > Megalobrama > Megalobrama amblycephala. The sequence continues at coordinate 50,111,090 of NC_063044.1, read as the reverse complement.
AAGCACATATTAATGTCTTATATTCTACATCCCTTAATCCTATCCAAATACCTGAACTTAGCCACTACAACAACTAACTAACTAACTATTAATAAGCAGTAAACTTGGAGTTTATTGAAGGAAAAGTCATAGTTAATAGTGAATATGTGTTCCCCATACTAAAGTGTTACCTTGAATCAAGAGCTTATGAATCAGAATCAGATTGATTTGTGAAAGAATGGAATGGCTACTTTTAACACTGAAAAATATTCTCAAGGTATGTCTAATCAACAAATCAAGAAAGCTCAATTGCACTTATATTTAAGTAACTTGCCATGTTTTTCCTTTTTTCCAGGTTCCTGCCCAGTTGCCATGTTGTCTTTATGCTCAGCCACTGACTGGTGTGTATCTTACAAGAAAACATAATTATCTTGCATGTTTGAGGTAACATACTGTGGGAAAATGTCAGTTACTTGTCCAACACTATTCCTTTCTCTCTCTCTCTCTCTCTACACACACACACACACACACATACAACATTTTAATTTTTGTGTTACATGGATTTGATAGTGATAAGAATGGGTTTGTTTGCTCACCCAAATGTTCTCTTTTTGCCACTCAAGTCACAATAGTTGTGTCATTATTACACAAGAGAACACTGTAGCTGTTGAAACAAAACATACTTATTGTGTGGACAATGCATATTTTTAAGATTTTCAAAAGCAAAAATCTATATGGCTTTTTTCCCGTTTGACAAAACATTTTTCCACCAACTCTTTTAATAGCACTGACCAGTAGCTTTTGTGGTGCAGTCACTACTGAGAAGAGACCGTAATGGCCAAGTTCCAGTGAGAGAAGAATCAAGGCTACTTCATTCATAAAGAAGAATTCAGAATGATGGGAATGATAAAGAGATGAGTATGTGGACCCAGGGAGATAAAAAAAAAAAAAATTGTGGCCGCAAGTCAAAAGATGGATATACTCTGCTTGAGAGAGAAGACCAAAACAGATCTATACATGCAACTAGGTCAGCATTCATTGCAAACACACACAACTCAAAACAGTGGCAGCAAACACCATACCGCAAATATCTGTCTGCGGTACAAACCATTACATGATTCCATAAACTCTGGAGGACTACGAGTGGCACTTAAAAATAAAATGAAGGAATGAGTTATCAACTTACTAATTCAAACATAAAGACATGCAGACACTCTTTTGGCAGAGGCGTCCTTGTGTCAGAATACTCTGATAAAGTACAGATTGTTGAAAAATGTAATGTACACAACAGTTGTATTGAGTTATAGTTGTAACTTTTATGTAGATAAAGTTATACTTATATAGCACCTTTTAAAAACAGTGTTTACAAAGTGTTTTACAGAAGAGAAATTCAGAAGCAGCCAGACTGGCTAAATGGAGCATCTGCTAGCCACCTCACATCACAGAAATCAGATAAACCCCAACACATATCTCTTTCACCTAGATATCATAATATAGAGACTGTGATACATACCAGCATGAAACGTTAACACACAACAAAGAACAGACGAAGGCTACATTAAGCAGCTGACTTGTTGTCTTGCTGACCAGGCAATGATCTTGCAGGCAGCGTGAAGGACGAGAGAGGACCAGGCCTGGACTAATTATGTTTTGTGTGCGGCTGTCGTCCGTGAGGGGCTGCGGGTTTTACTTTAGTTTTGGGTGTTTATTTTATGATTATTAAAGTGTATTAAACATTCACTGGTTCCTGCCTCATTCCTCCCGGGTTTTGGCACCAGTGTAACGAGATCAATGAAGAAGGTGGCAAATGTTCAAACACTTTAATAAATATACAAACACAAAACGTAAGTGAAACACATAAACAAAACATCCCAGGTGAAAAAAAGTACATTTCTATAGTGTACTTAAAGTGCTCTATTTTCACACACTAATTTTGTACTTAATATACTAAAAATTCTTCTTTAGTACTACTTAAGATCATCTTAAGAACATCTAAGTGTACTCAACTGTGCCATTTTGAGACAACATGAAATATGTACTTAAATGTGCTTTTAATATTCTATCTCTGTATTTAAAAAATGTATTTAGATACTACTTATAGTACATTTGAACCCATAGTGTACTACTAGGGGCTGAGGTGGGTCAGACCCGGTGTATTTTAGGTCTTCTTTAATGCGGCATTGCGTCTTTACACTGAATTCTGAGCAGATACAGACCCGCAGAGCAGCCATAAATTGGCTGTGTAAAGATGCCTTAAAGGGATAGTTCACCCAAAAATGAAAATTTGATCTTTATCTGCTTACCCCCAGCGCATGCAAGATGTAGGTGACTTTGTTTCTTCAGTAGAACACAAATGATTTTTAACTCCAACCGCTGCCATCTGTCAGTCTAATAATGCGCGTGAATGGTAACACTCACGTTGTTACCATTATAAGAGTCTAAAAATATGCATAGACAAATACAAATTAAACCTTGCAGCTCGTGACGACACACTGATGTCCTAAGACATGAAACGATCGGTTTGTGCGAGAAACCGAACATTATTTATATCATTTTTTACCTCTAATACACCATTATGTCCAACTGCGTTCAGCACTCGCTTAGTGAGGTCTGATCGCGCTCTAGCAAAGGCAGTGATGTCTAGCACTCATTAAAGTATATGTGCGAGACATCACTGCCGTTGTCAGAGCGCGATCAGACATCACTAACCGAGTGCTGAACGCAGTGTGCCGTCAATGTGCTGTCATGAGCCGCAGGGTTTAATTTGGATTTGTCTATGCATATTTTTTGACTCCTATAAATTGTGTTACCATTCACTCGCATTATAAGACTGTCAGACGGTAACGGTTAGAGTTAAAAATCATCATTTGTGTTCTACTGAAGAAAAAAGTCACCTACATCTTGGATGCCCTGGGGGTAAGCAGATAAACATCACATTTTCATTTTTGGGTGAACTATCCCTTTAAGATTCTGCATGATAAAACACACACCATTAACTGTGAGTTTCAGTGAAATGCTACCATCGGGAAAGAGATTAAGAATTGCCAAGATGTAGATTAAACCGGTTTAAAAACTCGTTTAATTCCTTGTGCATTCGTGCTCAGAACCTACTTTTTCAAAGGTCATGGGGTAAATTTAATTTCAAATAGCCTACCTACTCAACAGTACGAGATTTCGGACGCAGCTTGACTTTTTAATGCAAGATAGGCTAACAAAGATAATGTTATAAATATTATGTTGTTGTTTTTTTGATAAAAAATAATCAAAAACTTTCGTAGATTTACTATGTTAATCATTGCAGAAATTATGCCATAGCATCTTGTTATTGGATACATGCAATAAATGCATTGCTTTACCTTACAGCATCGGGTTTCTGTCTTGCAATCTCACCCACAGATGAAAATGAAAGAAAAACTGCTAAGAGGTGTTGTACCAATCTCACTCCCGGGCATATCGTCAGGGTTGCCAGGTTTTTACAACAAAGTTTTTTACCCAGTATAAAAATCGCGTTTCGGGGGTAAAATCCGCGTTTTTGGCTGGTACCCCCGGTAAAATTTGCATTCCAGGGGCTAAATATAATGTTATTTGGGGTCGCTTCAACCCGCGGACTTGAAAAACAACCCGTGGCAACAGTGTAAAAGTAGCCCAATTCCGCGGACTTGGCAACACTGCATATCGTTCTCCCCTTCGCGTGCACGCGCCTCATCAACACGTGGTGCAGCGACTGTGCAGTTTAAAACCACGTCACTAAGCATATCCGTTTATAGATCGATTTTTCTCACAGAACGCATCAAGAACGAACATGAAGCTTTTACACTTAAATAAATAAGCAGACATTGAAATATTGTGGCTAACGGACCATGCAAAAAAACCTTAGAATTTTTTCTAAACTCATTGCTATGCTTTTATTTGTTTGTTTGTTTGTTTGTTTGTTTCATTTTTACATCTTGCATAGTTTGAATCTATAACCGGAGCAATTGCTTTACAACCAGGAGCCCTTTTTAAAAAGAAAAACTGCTGCCATGTTACAATAAATAAAGAGTGATAAGTGCATTAAAGACTTATTGTTCATTTAACTGTTGTATAAAATAAATATCACATTTGCAATCGTGCTGATATTTGGGGGAAAACTTTTGATATTGTAATAACGTTTATATCATGTTGGCTAATATAGCCTAAATAAAAACCCATCTGGGCAAAAATACCCATAGGCCTATATTCAGTATAACTGCAAACCTATATCACGCAGTAATCGTGAGTGACACACTTGATGTCAGCTTGCACATCATTAAAACAATGACGTACTCGGTTACTAACGTAACCTCGGTTCCCTTAGATACGGAATGCATACTGTGTCATAAGCCGTTTAGGCTAAAGTCCGGGATACACTGCACGATTTTAGCAGTCCTATAGACTTTATTTACCAGAGAAACAAGCGCGCCGCCATCTTTAGAAAATTGTCTTTGAACTTCCGTTTTTGCGGTAGCCCTGTACAGTTCTATGGCATCGCTGTTGAAGAATAATTAGCTGGTGAAATGGATTTACCTGTTGTAGAATTAATGAACGTTATCATGAGCATTGTAATGTTTAAAGCAGATGTCTTAACAAATGTCAGTAGACCTGGAAGATTTTAAAATGAGCAGTTCATACTACATAAATAAGAAATATCGCTGTGGAAATACAAACCGGAAGTCAAAAGACAACGAGCGCAGCGCTGAAAAGGGGCGGAGCTAAGGTCTATAAGATCATTACAAATTACACTGTGCGATGTGGATCTTCTAAACTTGGGTACAACATGCATGTAGACTGTACTATCATGACACCTATTGACTCGTAGGGTATGATGCAAGTTTCTATAGAAGAATAAAACGTCATCAGCCTGCACTTGTGGTAAACAAAACACCATGCTGAATCACACTTTGGCAATTTTATGTGTGCTGAAAAAAAAAGGAAGCGGCGAAAAACAAGGGAAAAGAGCTTGAGGTAAGCAGTTTTAAGTTTTAGCGCCATGTCTCGTTGATTTCATGTCGCATTTTTATTGGTTGGTCAGTAGACGACAGATACACTGTGCTATCTTTGGTCGCAAGACCGGAAAACGGCCGTCTTTGAATCTCACTGTACGACATAGGACGACCGATTAAGAGCCACAATCACAGAAATAGCCACGATTGTTTCACGATGACAATCTTTTGTCTGGGACAGCCAAAAAATGCGCAGTGTATCACTGGCTTTAGATGAGGGAGACATGCAAAATGTGCAGTAGTGGAGTCCCCAGGACAGGTTTGAGAGCCACTGAACTAGGCTACTATGTCATCACAGACGAGACATATTGTTCATATAAGTATGAACATACAACTGAATTTACATGGCCGATTTCAAAACACTGCTTCAGGAAGCATCGGAGCGTTATGAATCTTTTGTGTTGAATCAGCTGTTCGAAGCACCAAAGTCACGTGATTTCAGCAGTTTGGCCATGAGTTTGGCTGTTTGACACGTGATCCGAATCATGATTCGATACGCTGATTCATAACGCTCCGAAGCTTCATGAAGCAGTGTTTTGAAATGCTTTTTAATATCAATATTGAACCACTGTACTCACATGAACTGATTTAAATATGTTTTTAGTACATTAATGGATCTTGAGAGAGGAAATGTCATTGCTCCCTATGCAGGCCTCACTGAGCCATTGGATTTCAACAAAAATATCTTAATTTGTGTTCCGAAGATTAACAAAGGTCTTACGGGTGTGGAACGGCATGAGGATAAGTAATAAATGACAGAATTTTCATTTTTGGGTGAACTAACCCTTTAAGACCTCTCATAAGTAAAAATAAGACTTTTTAAGACTTTTATGGCCTTAAATTTTAAAAATCTAATACTTTTTAAGACCTTTATGTCCTTAAATTTTAAAGATCTAATTTAATACTTTAAGACTTTTTAAGTATCCGTGGTTTATAAATGTGTATCATAGACTGTAGAAAAGAAATTATTTGAAGTGTAATTGGATTTTTTATTTTTTTTTTAGTTTAGATCGCGTCCCATTCAATTACTAGCCTAGAGTGGGTTTATGACCTATACTGGACCCAGCCACCAAGGAGCAATTGAAATGCTTTGGCTTCACTTTTCAGAACTTGTGCAAGTTTCAAAACTCTTTATTTCTCCCATCACTAGTGTCTTCTTCTGTTGGATTGCATCTGGGAGGGCTGTCTTGGGCTACAGCGCACCACTAGTCAAATCACATTATTGCAGGCCCTTAAAACGGGTCATATGACATCAAACAACAACAAAAAATTGTTGACAGTTTTTTATTGTCTGAGTTGTTGATAATGTCAGCTTGTCGTTTCAGTCCTATATGAGCTTAAAGATGGTTTCAAACATTTCCTTCAGCCTAGAGGTCATTCTACTGAAGTCACTGTCCTACAGAGAAGAGAAAGAAAGAAAAATCAGAATTCAGTCAATGTAAATAGGACAATATGCAAATTTGTAAGACTCCTGTCATTACATAACATTTGCAAGCCCGAGTGAAACTCACCCTTTTGGATGTGTAGTGGTGAAAAACGTATTCAATATCTGAGACAAACTCTTGCACTGTTTGATAATCGTTATTCTCCAGGTTCAGCTTCACTCGGCCCAGCATCATGGGACCACAAAGGTTTTCACTGTGTCCTGGAACCTGAACACCAGCAGTGCAGACGTCACATACATGTATATTTACCTCCCAGCATTAAATAATCTAAAACAGACAGATGAAGCCGCTAAAGATGATATTTACATTGGTGCAGGGGTCAGTCATGTTCTCACGTAGCAAGTGTAACAGCAAACACTGGCAGTGCTGAAAGAGAAAAAAGAAACAAACATACCTGTAAGTGTTAGTTCACACAAAAAGTTGATTTTTTTTGTTTTTGTTTATACGGTAAAATAAATGTTATTTAGGAACCCATTGACTTCCATTGTAAGGACAAAAAGCTTTGCACAAAACTTACCAGTGTGTACTGAGAGACTGGACTGCTCAAAACTTCCTGTTGGGTCTTTTGACTGGAATCTTCCCTATTCTTCATCACACAGAATGTGCAGCTCCACTTGCTTCTGTACAGACAAAACACACAATATTACACAAAGTCAACTGTTTAGTTTGTCTAAACCAGCATGATTTCTCTCTCTCTCACCCAAGTGAGTCTCCGTCTGCAGCTGGTAGATGACAGTGTGAATGAAAAGCTCGTGGACACTCGTCACAACACACAAGATCTCCCTCAGAGTTACAAACGAAACACACGTCATCATTCTGCTGAGACAAGAGTTCATAAGGAAATGACAAAGCACATTTTAGAAATAATTTCAAATTTTTGTGATGAATTTCGATGGTCATGCTGATGTTTGGACATGACTGCGTAATTGCAAGCGATTATGTCTTACTAGGTATTGATCCAGTTCTTGGCAGATCTCACAATCACAGTTGACTGCATGTGGTTCCAAAATGCCTTTCTGGAAAGAATGTGAGAACATCAGTATTGTTTATACAAAAACACTGACAGCAATCCAGACAAACTGACCGTCTTAATTTGTGATTCTTTTTGCATCATTACAAGAATTCTTCATGTCAGAATTTGGAGGAAGTCCAATGTTAAGAAGTTAGAAGTCTTTGTGCAAGGCCCTCTCTTTCTATTCATCAAATATCCTCTGACTCAAACTGGTTCTCTCTCATCAAGACACTTCAGCAAAGATCAACAGAAGCCTCCACAAATTGCATTAGTGGTTCAGAGCATGTATGTTAAATAATTTCTCTTTTTTGGGGGGCTTCACTTTTTGACTTTCTTTGTGTTTTGGGATTTTTTCCATTGTGCACATCATGTAAAAACAAGAAGTAGTCGTCCTTGGACACACTGACACTCTTACATGTAACCAGAAGTTGAACACACACACATATTTACGCACATACATTTCTTATTTGTTATTATATTTCTTGAAATGCCATACATGGTAAGGTTTGATTCTTAAGTCATATGATTGGATGCTCAAGCTATCCTGGAGATTGTTGTTTGACCTCTGTCTATAAATATGACCCTTCTTCATGAATAAATATGAGAATGCTTTGTACCACACTTGATCTGTGTCTGCTTGGTCATTCTCCCGAGATCTCGTGCTGCTGCTGCCACACATCACAGGTGTTGAGGCGCCTGTTTCTAAACTGATGACTGAAACTACAAATATTCTACCTATGATTTGAGATTTTAATCTAACAGTGTATCAAACTGCCAAAGTCACGTGAACCACTGAAATTTCGAAATGTTTCAAAACACTTATGACGTAACGAAGCCTTGTTTACTGAAATCACGTGACTTTGGCAGTTTGATACACGCTCCGAACCACTGATTCGAAACAAAAGATTCGTAAAGCTTCAAAGCTTCATGAAGCAGTGTTTTGAAATCACTTATCACTAGATATTGTTAAATAAAGTCGTTATTTTGTTTTTTTGGTGCATGTCACTTCATAACGACAAGGTCGAACCACTGTAGTCACATGAACTGTTTTAAATATGTCTTTAGTAGCTTTCTGGGCATTGAAAGTGTTAATTATCTTGCTGTCAATGCAGGCCTCACTGAGCCATTGGATTTGATCAAAAATACCTTAATTTGTGTTCCGAAGATGAAAGAAGGTCTTACAGGTGTGGAATGACATGAGGGTGAGTAATAAATGACAGAATTTTCATTTTCATTTTTGGTGAACTAACCCTTCAATAGATGCTCATTAGACATAATGCTAAAAAAGTGATAGTAAAACAGTTTTTAGTAGAGGAGTTTATTCAAAGAGGCCTAATCATCAATAGTGAAGGTTCCTCTCTCTCTATTAAATTATTAATTTCCAATGAAATTTCAATTAAGTCTGCCCTTCGTTTAATGGCTTTTACCATAAGTCCTAACAACCACGTTCCCATTGTTTATCAAATTCACCATTATTAACCGCAGAGATCCAATGATTATGGAAAACTCAGATTTCAAGTCTTCATAATTTAGCAGTGAATTATTGATCTTTCAGTATCCTCTAATAATTCTATGCTTATGCATAATGAAACTTTAAGACTTATAACTGTATGGTCAGTTAAAGCAGCAGGCAATATATCTCAAATAAAAGGTTCTAAGTGTGAAGAAATCAACCAAAAGGTCAATATGTGACTGTAATTAGAAATTTTTGTTGCTCCAAGTAAACTGCTTATTTGAGAGTTTTTTTTAAAATATCACAAATATCAGTCAAGACAAGACTGTAACTTAAATGTAAAAGATTGGATTCACTGTTTGCTTTAGGATGGCATCTGTCCATGGAACCATTCATGACCAAATAAAGTCTCCAACAATGATTCATTTAGCATTAGGGTTATTTCTCATGGTTGACGCTTTTCAATTTCACCTAATTTCAATGTGTTTGCATCTTTCAAAAACTACCCTTAAACATTAACAATAATGCATTTTCAATCATTTACATCAATCAGCAGTATTATCCGATGACCTTTAGAGTTGCCCTTGCTCCACACACATTTTCTTTGGAAATTATGTGACAAAACTATAACTCCAGCTGAGTGATTTGAGCCATGAGCTAACCACATCTCAATTTATTTTTCTCACCTCAACCTCAATTGTTTTTCCTAAAATTAAAATCCTCAGGGCAAAAACGAAAATTAAGTCACTTTTGCATTCTTTGCAGAAAAGAAAAAATGTTCCTCAAACCTCTGGCATTAATAGAACATAACTTTAAAAAAAGGTAGGCCTACCATAAAAAGCTCTGCTTTTCTCCTTCTAAATTTGAAAATAGTTTGTTTGCCCATGTAATCTTTATGCTATTAAGGTTAAGCGTATTTGGCTTGCTGTCCACAGTGGAAGTCTCTTACCCAGCACAGTGCTAAGTGGATGATAGACACTTGCTCAACCCGACACTGGCTTGCCTAATCTGTGAGCTACATCCACCGCCTCACTCATTGTTTCTGCAAGGTCAGGTACCTCCTTTGCGGATCTCTGTCACTTTGACCTTGACATTTTCATTATCCATTTCTGGATAGACCCAATATAGTCCGGCTCTTCTAGCCAAAACAACCTTGAATTTGGTTGCATGTTGTTTTAGCCTAGACGTCAGGGCTGTGTTTGGGTCAAAACAACAAAAACAATAACCATTTACTAACTTACTAACTTTATTGTATTAACAAATTTAGTTTGGGACTGCTATTTAATAGTCTTACCTTATTCTGTTTATTAATCTGTGTTAGTGATATTATTACATTTTATGTGTGTGTTTAGTAAATTGGGACGGTATACTTGGGTGTCTGTCAATCATTTTTGAGATTTGAGTCTGTTAATGACCATGAGAAAATGTGAGCGCTGTGGCCAAACTAGTTGAGAACCACTGGCCTACATGACTACTCTCAAGCTTCAAAAAGATTAAAAAGTATAGTCACTATGCTTTGTTTTCTGTATCACATATTAAGTCTTCTGAAGCCATAAAATAGCTTTGCGTGAGGAACGGGTGATGAAAGCTACTGTTTATTTCTCGGAATTTCTCCATTTAAATCAGAATTTTTAAATGTTCTTTTTTCCTATTTAACATTTTCTTTTACCGTTATAAGTTTCCCAAGAGGCATTCCATGGGACACAATATCTTTCCTCCATGTTCCATCCCGTTTGTTCAATTTGATGAAATCCTCAGGGCTCAGCCAGAAGTTCTCTGTTCTTATGCATCTCCCACAATGCCCTGATAAATACAAAACTGAGTGAAGAGTCTTGTACCACTACAGTCAAGCACTGTATTTATATGCATTGTCAATATGTACACTGTAAAAAAATGATTTTATGGCTAAGTAAATAAAACAGGAAAAATCATGCATCTTTTGCTAAGAATAATCTTGTAAAAATGAAAACTCTAGAATATTAAGTAAAATCTAAATACATACTCAATTTTTACTAGCAAATATTAGACACCCAACAGACAAGTACATTTTACTTGTGATTCTCTGACATATTTACACGTATTAATAAAGTACTTGAAGCAAATTTAAAAAATCGTGTAAAATGTACGTCTTGAATCAAGGAATCTGCGCATGTGCGGAAAGAACCTGCTCCAACGGATGCTCCAAACTCCATTCCATCTGCTTTCGACAGGTAAGCAACAGTAAAAACTGCATTATATTACGATTTTTTTATTTAATTTATTCAGTAAATGTAATTTCATTCGAAGATTGTGTTGTAATCACTTAATTTTGCACATTTAGACTTCTTAATGACGAGTTAGCTTCGTAAAACGTTAGCCTTATAGTTTTAAACTTTAAGTATATATATATATATATATATATATATATATATATATATATATATATATATATATATATATATATATATATATATATATACGGCTAAAACCTTGTATAGGTTACTCAAATCGTGATCTTTTTTGTTTAATTTTTGTTATTTTGCGGCCACAAATTAACGATAACATCACGTGAGCAGGTTTATGTTTCCTCATTTTAAATAACATTAAGTCGTGCACGATATAATTCATTCTCTATTAAATAGTTTCTCAAGATTTACTAAAGGAAAGGGAACGAATTATTAATTTGTGGTCACGATATATTTATCTGCATGATGTGTGCCACATGCTAGCATTAATGTGAGGAAATGGAGACGAGAACTTGCAGTCTTGCAGGATGTTTTAATGTGTTTGATTTGATTTGGTGGCCTACGTTATAGCAAAGTCCCTTTAAGATGTTATTCTATAGTATTTGGTTATGACGTTTCGTTGTTGAGTTTCTTTTAATCACTTCATTTAACAAACGTTTTGTGTGATCTCATTCTGGGCGAAAGGCTGAACAGTGAAAACTAATACTCAGATGCTCCCGGGGTTGTTTTTATGTTAGTCTCCATTTCAACAAAATTCCCTGTTTGTTTCATTATAAAATGAGTGAAATGAATAATGTTGATGCAAATACTATTCATTTAAAAATATTTTCTGTTTTTTTTTTTTTTTTTTGTCTGTTTTCTGAATTTCAGAATCCTTTGTGCCTTCTTTGCTGTAAACTGGTTGAGAGGGACAGAAGAGAGAGACTGAACTCAATGAATTATTGCCCTTAAAGGGTTATTTCTGTCATTAATTACTCACCCTCATATTATTCCACACCTGTAAGACCTAACTTCATTTTCAGAACACAAATTAAGATATTTTTGATGAAATCTGAGAGGTATATGACTAGTCCAGACAGCAGTACAATCAACGCTTTCAAGGTCCAGAAAAGTACTAAAGACATCGTTAAAACAGTCATGTGACTACAGTGGTTCAACCTTAATGTCATGTAGAGACGAGAATACATTTAGTGCGCAAAAACAACAACAAAAATAACGACTTTATTCAACAATATCTTCAGTTCTGTGTCATTATGCTCTTTACGTCCAGCAGTTCCAGGTTCTACGTCCGAATGCCGGCTCAGTATTGACCAAAGCTGATCATGTGATCAGCACGACGTATGCATGTGATGCTAATGCAGGAGCTGGCCAATAATGAGTCAGCATTCTGACGATGAACCTGGAAGAGCTGGATGTAAACAACGAATGAGAATGACACAGAAGAGAATAGATTGTTGAATAAAGTCCTTATTTTTGTTTTGTTTTTGCACTCTTCATAACATTAAGGTTGAACCACTGTACTCAGATACACTATTTTAATGATGTCTTTAGTACCTTTCTGGACCTTGAAAGTGTTGGTTATATTGCTGTCTATGGACGAGTCATATACCTCTCAGATTTCATCAAAAATATCTTGATTTGTGTTCTGAAGATGAACGAAGGTCTTACGGGTGTGGAACGACATTAGGGTGAGTAATTAATTCCAGCAGTGTAAACTCTGCTAAGTGTATTACTGCCCTCCACAGGTCAAAGTTTGAAGTAATTGTTATATACTTGCACTAGCATAATTGTATATGACAATTTAGTTCAAACTTTGACCTGCGGAGGGCAGTAATACACTTAGAAGTGTCTACACTGCTGGAATTCTAATAGAGAAGAAGTAGAAGAAAGCTAGTTCAAGATGAGCATTTATGGTTATGAAATTTTTTTTTTTTTTTTAGAAAATGAGTGATGGTTTCTCTAGATAAGACCCTTATTCCTCGCCTGGTATCGTTTAAAGCCCTTTGAAAGCTGCACTGAAACTGTAATTTTGACCTTCAACCGTTTGGAGTCCATTGAAGTCAACCTTCATTTCTTTTCGACTGAAGAGAGGACGACATCTTGGATGACATGGGGGTGAGTAAATTATCAGGAAATTTGAAAGTGAACTAATCCTTTAATTATATTAATTATTATCAGATTTTTAAGTAAAAATTACTGAGTATAATTTAACAGGCCAAGTTAAATGTACTTGTTCACTTTGTTAATTTTACTCAGCTTAGTTAAGTAGATTTACTTCATTTCCATGTGTGTGAAATTTACTTAAAAAATATTCGTGCAAAAACTTGCAAAATAAAAATTGAGTAAATTCTACTTGTTTCTTACAGTGTAGGAGGAAAAAAAACGATAACTTATCTTAAGAAACACTTTAGATTTTATAGTTAGTTCATATTCATAATAATTATTATGAAAGCATTCCCACTCACACACCTTTGGCAAAGCGACATTTGTGTAGGATGCCGGAGTCAGAACCACAAGTAACAGGTAGGGTTGGACCTTCAAACACGCTCATGTCAATAGCATCGTCTTCATCATTATCATCATCAATATCTTGACTGTCATTGATCTTTTCATCTGATTCTACAACAAATACACAAACACTCAGGAAACAGAATATTTTATTATCTCTATTCTGAATAAAAGTTGTAAGATCTAAAGGAATATTTATTTTCTATTTAAAAACAAACAAACAAACATTTTTTTTATTTTTTTTTTTATTCATTTACTCACCTTGTTGTTCCAAACAAACAGGGCTTTTTTTCTTCTGCAGAACATAAAAGGAGAAATTTTGATGAACATCATGGTCACTCTTAAAGGCACAATATGTAATTTGTTGCCGCCAGAGGTCGCCTATTCAAAACAAAGGCGTAGCTTGATGGCACCGAGATTGGGAGTTGTCGTCTTCACCTCACAGCCGGTGGAAAAGAATCCGACGGGAATCATATATAGCAATTTAGCGCAAATTTTATGGCACGTGATTTGGCAAAGGCTGCGATTATTTTATACACAGCTTGTCAGAGCTGTACGGCTCTGTGATCAGTAGTAAACGCTTCTCCATCTGAAAGCCGTAGGGCTTTCAGAAACTGCAAATATGCCCTGCTGCCGAAGTAGAACACGCGTCATTCCAGGAAATCCCATACTATCACTGTATCTGAATAAACAGAAGATTGAAATGCTTTGATTGATTAAACATTACAAATAAACACACGACTGCCTTATTCTGTGTAAGCCACATCATCTCACAGAAGGACACTCAACTGTCATTATGAAGTGAGTTTGGAGTAAAAGCATGTTATTAAATGTTGTCTTTTGTTGGAGAAGATGTTGATGATGCTTCTCATGTCTGGAAAGATGTTTAACGCATGTTGCTTTTCAAATGCACATTATAAGCGATTCAAACTCTCTGTGCTTTCAGATGGATTAGCATTTGGAGCCATACTTCATTGACAAGCTGCGCATAAAAAAACAATCGCAGCCTTTGCGATTTCATAATCGCGCTAAGAATCGCTTTTGTTGACTGAGAATTGAAGAATCAATACAGCCCTAGTAAGTACACAAGACAACAAAATATTTAACACTGTTCTAGTGGTTTTTGGATATTTGAATTTAAAAAAATCTTACATATTGTGCCTTTAACTTATTTCATATTTGAAAGCTTCAGTCTAGAAAGGTTAATTCCTACATCAAATCTGAAAAGCATCCAAAAGCAGCCAAACCTGTGCATCCTGAACCTTGCTTTTCTGAAAGCTTTTAGATAAAAGAAAGCCATCCTATGAATAGAAAAGAGCACAAAGTAAGAATATGTCATAAATGTATTTTAAAATGTCATCATTAGTGTTATGTTATCTCCACACTGTCCATTTTTATATCAAGGAACTGGTATTTAACTTTAATTTCTCAAATGAGTTCCAACTCCCCAATCACAAAGGCCATGTTTTATGTTTTTTGTTGTTGTTGTTGTTGTTGTTGTTGTTTAAAATGCTAATTATAATTGCACACAAGAGCATTAATCAATATTAACAGTTTCAACTAATTATTGAAATGGTCTTGCACCTCTATGAGTTTCTGGAGTGGAATGCCTTTGCAAAGGATGCTGGTTCTCCACTTTTTGTTCCTGTCCTTCATCCCAAACCTCTCAAACTCAGTGGGCTTGAACCACTGGCCTTCACTGAAGATGCACTTCTGTTCTAAGGTCAGAAAAACTGTTTATTCAGCCACTATTGAAATGACTTGATTTAGAGCTTCGGGATGTTATTTGAGACATTCAACAGCTTAGCTCCTCATAAACTACTAAACTCTTTAACAAATAGAAAAGTTTCTGCACCTACTGTTATTATATTTCTTCAAATGCAAGATGCCCTCTTTATGACCACATGTAACAGGAAGTTGAGATTTATTTTGAGAGTGTTTGTGTCCTGCAGATGACTCTGAAACAAGTACAATTAAATCAGTTCAGTGAAAAAAAAAAAAACGTATTAGAAGATTTAAATATGCACCTCTTCACATTTTAAAGAACATACATGTTCATTACTTCTTCATTACATTTTGTTAGTAAAAATACTTTTGACTCACTGGGGCAGTTTTGTCTCGTGGCTTGTTTCTTCTTCTTTCTGAGTTTGCAGAGGGAGGACAGCTCCGTCTCTTGTCTCTTCTTACAGCTTTGTTTCTTCATCCTCCTCTTTTTATTTTTTGCTGTCCTTTATGCTGTTCTCACTCAGCCATTCAGATACTGGAACACTTTGAAATAATCATTTTATGAAGGAGGCTGTCGTATTATCTGCATTATTTGAACAGCAGGAAGTGGACGGGTTCCACCATGTTGAGTTGTTTGTGGTGCAAAACTTCCCCTCCCACTTTCAGAGAAAGGAAACTGAATGCTGCCAGTGGTTGTTATGTATCAAAAAATAAAAAACAACGTATAAGAAAGGACATGCTTTTTTTTGCTTGTCCACATGCAAATAGTTTTCAGAACATTTTAATGGAACTGGATTTTCAGAGCAATATTGTACTTGAAAAGAGATTTCAATAACATGTTGACATTATTAACCAGTTTACTGTTATCCTCTTTCACACAGAGACAAACATAAACAAACAACATCAATATTCCTTTCCAATTTTGAAGTTGAAATGTGGTAAAGAAAAAAGTTCATGATGCCTAAAACTTTTGTAAAGTGTTACCATGACTTGTCTATAAATAGTACAAAAATATAAACAAACATTTTTTCTTTTTATTTGTGTGACATGGTGGACATGCATGCTTGACAAATCTTGTCATAAAAAATTCATAAAAAATTATGAATGTTACATGAAAATAGAACTTGCCAACATTTGAACATGGCTCACAGATGTCACTTCCTCTCGATTGTGGAATTTGCAGATCATATTATTTTAAGGTAATAGTAAGTAAATTTTACATTTTTTTTATATAAATGTGATTTATCTAGTGTGAATGGGAAAACTAGACATTTTATAATGGTGAAGTTGTGGTGTAAATAGATTTTTGTTAGAAAATGTATTTTATTTATTTAAATTGATTTAAAAACAGTATTTTTGGCCTACGGTGCTGGCTAGAGTGATTGGCCTCCTCCATTGCCCACTTTCTATCATTTTTATGATAAATTGCCAGAAACAAGTGCCCAATTTCTGTATGGTACACCTAATGTAAAGAGCAATTGTATTTAGGTAATATTTATCAATTAACCATACTTTAACAATACAGTATACAATATTTTGAAACATTCAATACACTAAAACAAAGTATAGCAAAGTGCACTGTCAGAGGGAAGCTCTCATTTAGTACCTTTTGATATTATAATCAGACATAAGTCATATATTGCTGTCTTTATCTCACTCTAGACTATCTGTTATGCTGTGTGTAGTAGACTGAACACATATGATACTGTATTTATAACTCTCCTTCACTTTCTGCGCTGAGACAGTGCTGCCCTCTTCATGTAAAGGTAACAATGTAATTTAATAGGCAAGCTTTATTTCACACTACAACACCCCATTCATTGACTGACTTTATTGAAAGTGGAACAAAATTAGTCGATTTATGAGCTCAGTATATTGAGACACAGAAAATGCTGAATAAATGGTGCACGGCACATCATTTACGAAGGGTAAATTTTCCGTTAACTTTAGGTATCTTCAAAATTTCCATCTGAAGAAAAAACACAGAGAAAATAAAGTTCTTTTTTTAAAGAAGATAATTTAAGTCACAGAATTGTAAGGATACTGTTTCATATTTTGACTAAATGTATTAAAGTACTGAAGCTAATGTGCTGATCTCTTCCTGTTCTTACCTCCATGAGACTCTTGAGGGGTTTGCCTTGGCATAATATACTTGTTTTCCAGCACTTGCTTGATTCTTTTCCACCCCTTTGCTCAAATTGTAGAGGGGAGATCATTTCTCCATCATGTTTAAGGCAATCCCTTTTTCCTGAGAATAGAAGCAAATTTTGATACAGTATGTGTATGTGGTAGGTACGTGTAAGTGCAAATGGATAGTATAAATCAGGGGCCGTATTCACAAAACATTTTATCTTACCACTAAGAGTTCTCCTAAATAGCAGTAAAAGTTCTTAGCTAAGAGTTTTCTCTTAAAACCTATTCACAAATCTGCTGAGACAAGCTAAGAGTAAGGGCGGGGTTGACCTCATTGCTATGGATGATGTCAACACACTCACTAACTATGCCCACAATGATTGGCTGATGGGGGAGAAGTCTCTGTCAGTGATTTAATCATAGGGATATTGTAGAACGAGATATCATGTTTCCATATTCAAATAAAGGTTTTAAAATACAAATGTTGCCATATTCAAAGAACGTTTTTTTCGTAAAAATGTTGCCATATTGAAATAAAGATTTTAAAACGTAGGCTAAGTGTCACAAATTAAACTAGTTCAGTTAATTGTCCGCCTCTTACATGTCTGCGTCTCGAGAGATTGCAGAATTCAAGTGACAAATGATGCTTTATAAATAAAGTTTTGGAGGAGCGCGTTCAAACGGTCTATCTAATCAGCCCGAGGGAGTTTTCTGCATCCCTCTGCCAAACCGCTCCTCACTCTCGGCTGGGATATGGGGTGAACTCTGGGTTTGGGCTAAACCAATTCCAAGCTCGGAGTTTGGGCAAAATAAATTCCAAGATCGGAGCCCTCGATCCCCTTGGACAGCACGCCAAATACGCTTATAAATATATAAATAAATATATATATATATATACTCTATTCGATCATTTATAAGTGTGAATCCGTGAAAACAACTGCCACAGGTAATAGTACATTATTTATATATTTATTTATTTATTGAAGATTTATTTTAGGCATTTTATTGTATTCCATAAATCAAAATATGTATTGTATTTATGAAGAAAAGGTGCAGCACCCAGCTTTATCGCTATTGCCTCAGTGGTGTACAATGTCTTTGGGTGGATTAGGATTGTTTGTGATTTGGTCTTAGTGACTTAGGAGTCCTCTTGACTACTCCTAACGTTTCACAGCTTTATGAGCTAGTTTTAGCGCTAAAATACTTTGTGAAATACTCTTAGAGAAAAAATTTAGGAGTCCTAAATTTAGGACTGACACGCCCATTATTTTTAAGAGTTTCTCCTAAATCTGTAAGTTAGGAGCTACTTTTAGCCTTAAAGGTGCTAAAGAGGATCTTTTCGTCGACTGAGAATCCAAAGACTGTTACTGAGTTTTTTAAATGAGCGCAAGAACAACCCCCCTCCTTCGAAGGAACGCCTCCCAAAACTCGTAAACATTCGTATTGGAACACGAGTGTTTACCACCGGCATTCGCTGTGTTGTGTTAGTGGATTCATTATGTCGGACTCACCGCAGGTAACTCATAATCTGCAGTTGTTACTCCTGTCTCCTGACAAAAACATTGCATGCGGCACCTGTGGAGTGTGGAAAGTTACTGGAGTGCACAGCCGCGCACGTCTCTCACAAGGAACGTCATGGCAGTGATTGACAAGCCAGAGGGCCAATCGTTTACGCGATGATCGCGTAAACGATTGGCTGATGTTTTTAAGGCCCTACCTCGTGCACAGATGATGTATATTCAGGGTTGGGGAGTAACGAAATACATGTAACTTAGTTACGTATTTAAAATACAAAATTTGAGTAACTGTATTTCATTACAGTTACATTTTAAATGGGTGGTAATCAAATTACAGTTACATCCACAAAGTATTTTAGATTACCAAAGTAATTATTTTGAATTTTAATGTCATTTATTTCTCTGTGATAAATGATTCTCTGACTCTGACAGTCTACAAAAGCATCCTAAGCTACATTTCTGCTCATAAGGTTCATACCCCTTTCAGAACATGCAAGATTTTAAAAATTTTAACAAAGAGGATTCATAAAACTTGCATGTTATATTTATTTAGTACTGTCCTGAGTAAGCTATTTAACATAACAGATGTTTACACTCAACAAATGACTGAATTTATAAAAATTACAAATTCCTAAATTTAAATACCCATGAATCTTAAATGTCCTGTCATTACCTGAATGATCCACGACTGTTTTCATGCTTTGCAATAGTAGTTTGTGAGTTTTTATCTCACAATTCTGATTTGTTTTCCTTCCAAATGCGAGTTTGCATCTCACAATTCTGACTTTTTTTTTTCTCAGAATTGCAAGATTTAAACTCACAATTGTTTTTAGAGATATAGGCCCGGTTTCACAGACAGGGCTTAGATTAAGCCAGGATTAGCCCTTAGTTCAATTAGGAAGTAGCTTTTATAAACGTACCCTAGAAAAAAAAACCATTACTGGTGTACATCTTGAGACAAATCAATGGAACTGATATATTTTAAGATATATCGATACAAGATGCTTTCAGTTAAAACAGCTCAAACATGCATTTTAGTCTAGGACTTGGTTAAGCCTAAATCTGTGAAACCGGGGGATTAACTCACAATTGCAAGTTATAAAGTCAGAATTGCGTGACTTTTTTTCTGGAAAATTGTGAGTTTACATCTCACAATTCTGACTTATTTTCTCAAAATGGAGAGTTTATATTTCAGAATTCTGACTTCTTTTCTCAATATTGGGAATTTATGTCTCACAATTCTGACTTTATAACTCGCAATTGCAAAAAAGTCAGAATTGAGATAAAAACTCGCAATTACCTTTTTTGTGTTACATACTTAATAGTATTCCAAAAGTATTCTAAAGTATTTAGATTAAGTTACAAAACTTGGGTAATCTAACAAAATACGTTACAAATTACTTTTTAAAGCATGTATTTTGTAATCTGTAGTGAAATACATTTTAAAAGTAACCTACCCAGCCCTGTGTATATTAATATTATTCCTTTCAGTGCACCTAATAAATGTCAATAAAAAATGATATTTTGTAAAAATGATATAAATGTCTTTTATCAGTTAGTAAAGACAGTTTCAAGTAATATTGCAAAAATGTATAAAACAAAACATCCTCTTTAGCACCTTTAAGATGTTTTGTGAATACGGCCCCAGTTTCATATTATAAATTAGATACATTTTTCAGAAATAATAATAATAAAAGAAAATGGCTGTATATTGGTCTGGCCTGGCATAGACTACACAAGAAACTGAAAGTCAACAGAACACATTGTAACAATATGCTGTTAATATGTGTGTTCTCGAAACGTTCTTAGTTAAGTATACCTTCTGTAAGTCATTTCGTTCATAAGGTTGGTCTGGACCACTCATAGCTATACTTGATCACTGCTGACAGTTTACTCCACTAGTGGCCATCACTGTGCAAAAAGTTTTACTACATCTTTAGTTCTGAAGTTGTAATAAACCAAAGTTTTTTCATGCAAAGAATAAAATTGTCATTACACTGATGGCTGTTAGCTTTTTAATTGTATAAATGTACATACTACATCAGCTGGCAAACCATTAGGCAGTAAAGGCATATGAGTCTATTTAAAGGGAATGATTGTGGTAGGGAGTTTGGTCAAACTATGGCATAAATACAGAGAATAGTTGTGCTAAATCAAAGACGGCACCATTTAGTGTATGTGCACTATTTCATCTGTGAAAACTTTAGTCCCCTGGCTACCATGTTAAAAGCTGCAATTCAATTAAAAAAAAAAAAAAAAAAAAAAAAGCAGCAAATTCAGCAGCTTTTAAATCTTGTTGGTCCAACTCAGGCCCAGCGTCATGAGGGGCAAAATGGGCATTGCCCCCTGAGATCTGATTTGTCCCCCCTCCACCCCCGAAACAGGGTCGATTTTAACCCTTTGATGCATACGATCAGAACGTTAAAATGTTAGTTCACCCAAAAATGATATAAATGATGTAATTTATTACTCACCCTCATGTCATTCTACGTAACCAACCTTTGTTCATCTTTGGAACACAAATTAAGATATTTTTGATGAAATCCGATGGCTCAGTGAGGCCTCTATTGAGAGCAAAGCCATTCAAACTCCATAAAGGTCCATAAAGGTACTAAAAACATATTTGAAACAGTTCATGTGAGTACAGTTGTTCTATCTTAATATTATATTATAAAGCGACAAGAATACTTTTTGTGCGCCAAAAAAACAAAATAATGACTTTTTAACAATATCTAGTGATGGCCGATTTCAAAACACTGCTTCGGAGCTTTACGAATCAAATCAGTGAATCGGAGTGCCAAAGTCACGTGATTTCAGCAGTTTAGCCGTTTGATAGGAGATCCGAATTACTGATTTGACACCTCAGAAGCTTCATGAAGCAGTGCTTTGAAATCGGCCCATATGGATAAAAACTCATAAAGATAATCTTTGCCGCCATCTATTGGCTATTAATAATGTAACTTATTTAGCTGTTCACTGTCAGAGACTATTTATTCCAGTGGAAGGAAGGCTTTTAGTGATTTTACTTCATGAAAGTTACATTGATACATATTTTTTGTCTTTAATATTTGTATTGTGTGATAACCGTTTTATAAAAGGAATAAGCCCTGTGAAGGCGTGGTTTACAGTGAATATATAACAGCTAAGGGGTGTTGTTAGGCACGACGTGGAGCGGAGTGCTATTTAAAAAAAAGACATTTATAGTTTGTTAAATTCAAATTCCATGTCTATGGAAGCCGCAATAATAATTATTTCAATTATATCATTTGACTAAATGTTTTATTCATATCAGATACACATTGTGTATGAAACAATAAAATGTATTCTTCTCCCAGTTCATCGGCCACTTACTTTTATGTACTGCTACACTATTTTCATTGCAGAGCTTCAGTGTAATATTGGTCGGCTCTGGTCACGTGAGCAGCACGATGCATGCGTGTGATACTGACGCAGGAGCCGGCCAATACTGAGCCCACGTTCAGACATAAACACTGAAGCTCTGCAATGAAAATAGCATAGCAATATGACAGAGGACAGATGAATTTGTTGAATTAATTTGCGCACACAAAAAGTATTCTTGTTGCTTCATAATATTAAGGTTGAACCACTGTAGTCACGTCGACAGTTTTAACGATGTCTTTAGTACCTTTCTGGACCTCAAAAGGTACAATGACATTGCTGCCTATATGTGGATCAGATACCCTCGGATTTCATCAAAAATATCTTATTTTGTGTTCCAAAGACAAACGATGGTCCTACGGGTTTGGGAGGACATGAGGTATAATGTTCAGAGAGTGCCGTGAGTCAGAAGGTGATGCTGCTTTAAAACATTTAAACAGTGAGAGTAACTTACTTTTATATAGTAAGTCTCTGTCCAGTAAGGCCTTTTTGTTCCCACATGTGACAGGAAGCCATCGCTTGTGTTTAGGCTTGTCCCAGAGATTCACTTCTTCCTCTTGGGTAATGAGCATAAAAACCACAATTAAAATTATTAAAATGAAAAAATCTGACACTATATGTCCAGCAAATGTAATGTGCTTTACGTACTTAAGGATGGGTGGGAAAAAGACTCAGATTCCGTGGTGGAGTCTGGAGAATTCTGAAGATCTGAAGAATCTTTAGAAGTACAAAACAGTATGGTAGCAGACCTCAAACTACTTTAGACAAAAATACATAATGGTCAATCAGTTAACTGAATCTCACCTCTCTCCACATGTTCAGCTTTCTTCTTCTGGCTGTTTGTGCTTTGTGATGACGTACCAGCTTGGTTACTCACAGAGCTGCTCTCTATCCTCCTCTTTTTAACCTCTTTTTCTCTTATTTTTCTGTCTTGCTCTCTCTTAAGAGCTGAGGAATTAAAAGCAAGAATTAGGAAATAAATCAGCAATGCTGCTGACCTCAATGTGATAAGTCACAGACAGACAGACGGATAGCTAAACAGATGATTTCTCACAGTTCTTCAGAGTTGTAGTGATTTCAGAGAGTTGGGGGTAACGCTGTAAAATGTGCTCCTGGTCCACACATTTCCAGAACTTTCTAACCCTCTTCGCTCCACGGTTGTGAATATACTCCAATGCATCATACACAACATCATCATCACTACATTTCTGAAGTTTTTGCTTAAAAAAAAAGAGAAGAAAAATCTTAAATATTAAATCTTTTTGTATTTTTATATTGACATTTTGTATTTTTATATTAGTTTGAAATGTATGGAGCCCCTAAGGCAGTGTCCTGCAGAGTTTATCTCCATCCCTGATAAAAACTCACTTGCCTATAACTTTCTACTAATCCTAAAGACCTTGATTATCTGGTTCAGGTGTGTTTGATTAGGGTTGGAGCTAAACTCTGCTGAGCAGTGGCCCTCCCGGACCGGAGTTGCCCATCCCTGCCCTAAGGTGACATGCTGGTAGATAAAAAAATATGAGATAGAAGGCAAAATATTAAGTCAATGCTTTTGTGTTCCCTATAGCAAATGTTTGCGTTCCCCTGAGAAACTGCATTCACTCACAAAACCTTTGCATTCACTCCCAAAAACGTTTGCGTTCTTTGTGAGTGAACGCAAAGTTTCTCAGGGGAACGCAAATTATTTGCGAAAGAGCGCAAAAGCATTGCCAAATAATTTTTCATCCCATCTCATATATTTTTTTTCTTCACCATTACCCTTTTGGGGCTCCTTATACTGTTAAGATCAACACTGTAAAAAATCCTGTAATTTTTATGAAAACAACAACAACAACAACAGGCAGCTGGTTGCCAGAATGTAAACATATTTACAAAAATCATAAATTTTAAAATGTAAAATCCAACAACCCTTTTCTGCTCTATTAGTAAGGAAACTGTTAACCAAGTAACTGGTTTTTGCTATAGCATTTTTACCATCTTTTACAGTTAAAATTACAATCATCTTACATAAAGCTCATCTGTAATGAGTGTATTGTCTTTGAGATGGCGAAGAAACATTTGCGGCTTTTCTATTGTAGATATTTTTGTCTTGTTTTGGCAGAAAACTTCAAATAATTTTTCATCTGTGAAAAATCCATAGTCCATAGTGAGTTTTTTATTTTATTTATTTTTTTAATATGGTTGATTCTGCAAAAGAGAACAGATTGTGCATTATTACATTTGTGAATTATACCAATAAATTTGGCAATTCTGCTCAAATAATCATTTATCATGTGATATCTTCAGACATCCAATCAAACCTTCAGTGACTCATTGTAATGCAGTTATAACTTCACATACAGTAGTAGCCTACCTTTAAACACTTTTTAGAAAATATCAACATTTATAGTTTTACAAGCACTATATTGTGCAATCAAAAATCCTGTCAATAAAACAGGCAAAAAAAAAAAAAAAAGCTTCTATTGATATCTGTTGTAATGTTTACAGGCGTTTCTTCATATTGTGTGTCTGAGAAGGACTTTGACCAAACATACAATTTCAGTCTGCTCGTGTTAGCTGTTGAACGCACTGGATAATTTGAGATTCAAATGCCTTCTTTTACATAGGATTTTTATGATAATGAAATCCTGAAAATTACAGGAAACAGATGCTATGCTCAGTATGATCTAAATGTGAGCACTATTTAATAAACAATAAAATAATTTAAAATCAGTTCTGGAAAATTACAAGATCCTTTAAGTTACAAATTTTTCCCATTCATATTTTTAAGTTTAATGTCTCTGATTCTCTCTAATAATCAGACAGTAATAATATTTTTTTTTTTCACAATAAAATTAGTTTATTACTGCATGCAGTAACAGTACCAGGCCACTCACTCTGACACAGAAACAAAACTGAAAGTTGCTTCCTGTACTGTTATTGTGGAATATGAATGATAAAACTGAAAGAAAACAATACATCAGAAAAACAACTTTGAAACTGGAATTACTAATAATTAATGTACTCACCTTGCCGTCTTTTTTTCTAGTTCCCTCTCTCTTTTATGCACAGACGAGTATGCACGCACAAACAAGGTCTAGTCTCTTTTCCTTGATCCATGTAAACCACACCTTTCAGTAGACCTGCCAACACCCACCTGATCACTTACCATTTCAAAAAAACTTTACAAAGAAAGACAATTAAAAAAAAATTAAAAAGAGTAACATTTTATTTTGATGGTCCCTTTTGAATATTCTGTTGATTATATGTAACTTTGCAACTCCAAGTCGAGTATTAGTAGACTGTCTGCTTAATATCTGATAGCTCTTTATTGTCATGCTTCACATATTACTAACAGTAAGTAACTACAAGTCAACTTATTATTAGTCTACTAATACTCTACTAACACACTAATGAGAGTATGGTGACATGTAGGTGCAGTATACTTATAGTCAACAGAATGAAGTTAAACAATAATTAAAAAAAAAATAAAAATAACACTCCTCACATTTTAACAGTTTGTGTTAGTTGTGGTGAGCATATTGTGAAATACTGACTCAGCCAGGCAAAATTCAAACAAACAACCCTATACTGGCAGTGGAATCTAATCATAGAAAAGTCCTGGTTTGAAGAGCAAGACTTTTAATTCTGAATGGTTTAACTCTCATGACAGTTAAACTTGATCGATTCATCATTTCATAACATCACTTCTTTCATAATTCCACTTTCGCAATTACTGTTCACTTCATATTTGGATATTTATATATACATAATATTTATATATACAGTTTTAAAGGCTATGAGCATAGATTATATACTTCCACTGTAATGGGAGTTTATACACATTTATAATTGCAATTTAGTACATTTAAAACTGAAGCAATATTTGCTTCTTGGACTGTTTATTTTGGCATAAAACAATGGAAAGAGAAATATTCAATAAAAGGAGATAATATTTTGCTTACCCAAACATTTCATTGTGAGTGGTATTTTAATTAACATACACAATATGTTATTTGTTCTCACCTGTCATCATTGTGAGCACTTAAAGACTATTATTATTATACTTTACAATATTTACACAAAATGTTTTTGAAGAATTTCTAAATGTAAAAAATATTTTCAAATATTTATTTCCACATTTTTTTTACATAATGGTATCAGTTATATAAAAAAAATCTGCAGAATAATAAATGTTATTTTTAAACAATGTGTAAAAAAAAAAGAAAAAAAAAAAAAAAAAAAAAAAAAGAAGAATTGTAAACATGTTCATTAAGATTCAGATCTTAAACTTCAACCAATACTGTGAGTTTGGAGCAGGGCTCCCATAACACAATGGAAGATGAACAATAGAAGACATGTTTAGGAAACCCACTTTGTGTTAAGGGCACAAAAAATGACACTTTTCCCCTTTAAGGTACATTGACACGGACAGGCTAACCATGGTTGACCATGGTTGCTGTCATTCAAATCATCAACTCTCAGTTATTAAAATGAATGTCCTCTTTAAATATAAAAAAACTAATTGTAACTTTTGTATTGACATACTGGCATAATCACCCCACAGCATGATGTTATAGGAGCTTAAAGACAGTTTCAAACTCCTTCTTGAATGCTTCCTTCAGCCTAGAGGTCATTCTACTGGAGTCATTATCCTACAGAGAAAAGAGAGGAGGAGAGAAAAAGGCAGAATTTAGTATATAAAATGAGATGGTAAACAGTTAAGATTCTTGCAACACTGGAAAAAAGTTGCATAAAGTTTAAATAAAACTCACTCCGTTGGAGGTGCAGCAGTTGTTGAAAATCTGTTCAATATCGGAGACAAACTCTTGCACTGTTTGATAATCATTATTCTCCAGGTTCAGCTTCACTCTGCCCAGCATCATGGGACTACAAATATTCTTACTGTATCCTGAAACCTGAACACCAGCAGTACAGACGTCACATACATGTACACCACATATAAGAGCTGTAAATAATGACAAAGAGGAAGATGAAGCTGCTGAAGATGAGATTTACATTAGTGCAGGGCTCAGTCATGCTCTCATGTAGCAGGTGTAACAGCAGGTACTGACAGTGCTGAAACAGAATCAAACACAGAGAGAAACAGACTGTAAAACAGTGTAGTGTGTGTGCCTCATCTGTCACTGGGTCATCGGATCATGATCACACTTGACAACAATAAAAGCCAGGTGTGAATGCACTCAAAACCCACTAAATTAGATCACAAGAAACAGATTCTGGCCACATTTGATTAAAGTATACATGCAAATGTGTTTTCATTATCTGCATTCGGCTACTCAATTAATATTTAATGAGGTTATGCTTTACTTTTTCTGCTCCCAAAACTGCGTTATGATAGTTTGCTCACCTGTTTGCTCACCAAAATTTGATTATTTATTGAAATATTTCACTGGACTACACTTGGAATCTAGTTTTTCTCCCATTTCTCTCCCCAAACACAGTGCTTTAAAATCTTTTTTCCTCTTTTCTTAAATTGTAATCTTACTAATTATCCTTAACTGAGGGGTTTGTAATGAAAAATGACAAAAAAGTATTTTGAGCTATCTTTTAAAAGTTGATCAATGACATTGCATCCTCACATGATACTGTATGTAAGTAGCAATTGCATTCTGCGCGGGTAAGTCAGATTGGATCTCTAAACGATCACACAGGAGTCAATATAGTGTTGGAGGATTCATGTCTATATCTTCACTGATCGCACATTCCATCCACATAAAATATTGCAATCCACACAACATAATGGGAGACTTATCAGAGTTCGAAAGAGGACAAACTGTTGGAGCACATCTCACTGACTTTTGTGGTGTATGGACAGCTATGGTATCCAGGGTATTGTGGGCATACCACCACATAGGACGAACCACATCCAACAGGAGTAACTGTCGACGCAAGAGGAAGTGTCTGAAAGGGTTGTCCAAGTACTAACCCAGATTGTATCCAAAAAACATAAAACAACTGCACAAGTCACTGCAGAATTAATTGTGCACCTCAACTCTCCTGTTTCCACCAAAACTGTTCATCTGGAGCTCCACAGGGTCAGTATTCATGGTCGGGCTGCTACAGCCAAACTAAACATGTATTGTTCCCTGATGAGTCCACCTTCACTTGTCTTTCCCAAATCCGTGGGAGATGTGGTGTGGAGAAGCCCCAAAGAGGCTCAACACCCAGAGTGAAGCACGGGGGTGGATCATTGATGATTTGGGCTGAAATATCATGGCATTACCTATGGGTGCGTAATTGCCTGGGACTACCGAAGCATTCTGGAGGACCATAGGAGTATAGAAGCTAATGGTTCAAGCATTGTACCCTGAATGGGGTTCCATGTATCAGGCGAAAATGCCTTGTTGAAGCCAGAGGTCAGAGGAGAATGGACTGGTTCTAGCTAATACAAAGGCAAAAGCAACTCAAATAACCACTCTTTACAACCGAGGTCTGCAGAGGAGCATCTCTGAACACACAACACGTTGAACTTTGAAGCAGATGGGCTACAGCAGCAGAAGACACACTGGTTTCACTCCTGTCAGCTAACAACAGGAAACTGAGGCTACAATTCACACTGGCTCACCAAACCTGGACAATTGGAAAAACTGTGCCTGGTCTGATGAATCTCGATTTCTGCTGCAACATTCAGAATTTGGTGTAAACAACACAAAAGCATGGATCAGTCCTGCTTTGTATCAACGGTTCAGGCTGATAGTGGTGGTGTAATGCTGTGGGGGACCAACCGGAATATTGTTGCTGACCATGTCCATCCCTTCATGACCACAGTGTACACATCTTCTGATGGCTACTTCCAGCAGTAAAATGCACCAGTCACAAAACTCAAATCATCTCAAACTGGTTTCTTGAACATGACAATGAGTTCACTATACTCAAATGAGCTCCACAGTCACCAGATCTAAAACCAACAGAGCACCTTTGGTTTTTAGTGGAACGAGAGATTCACATCATGGATGCAGTCGACAAATCTGCAGCAACTGTGTGATGCTATCATGTCAGTATGGGCCAAAATCTCTGAGAAATGTTCCACCACCTTGTTGAATCTATGCCACAAAGAATTAAGGCAGTTCTTAAGGCAAAAGGGGGTCCAACCCGGTACTAGCAAGGCGTACCTAATAAAGTGGCCGGTGTATAAATATCATCGTGAATATGCACTGTGAATTTACCAGTGTGTACTGAGAGACTGGACTGCTCAAAACTTCCTGTTGGGTCTTTTGACTGGAATCTTTCATATTCTTCATCACACAGAATGTGCAGCTCCACTTGGCTTCTGTACAGACAAAACACACAATATTACACAAAGTCAACTGTTTAGTTTGTCTAAACCAGCATGATTTCTCTCTCTCTCACCCAAGTGAGTCTCCGTCTGCAGCTGGTAGATGACAGTGTGAATGAAAAGCTCGTGGACATTCGTCACAACACACAAGATCCCCCTCAGAGTTACACACGAAACACACGTCATCATTCTGTAGGGACATAAAGAAATTAATAAAGACAAATTAATTTCATAAAGAAATTAAACATTTAAAGAACTCTGAAATGTTTGGTGGTCATGTTGACGTTCTGACGTGGCTGTAATTGTAAGTGATGATATCTTACTTGATATTGATCTTCTTCTTCACAAATCTCACAGTAACAGTTTATCATATGCGGTTCCAAAACTCTTTTCTGGAAAGAATGTGAGAACAGTTTTATAAGTGTCAAATGATTTCAAAGAGCTTTAACTATGAATTTCATCCAAAAAAGTATATTTTATTTTTATTCTTTGACAATGACTAGTTTTTACCATTATAAGTTTTCCTAAAGGTATCTCATTGGTCACAATGTCTTTCCTCCATGTTCCATTTGGTTTGTTCAGTTTGATGAAATCCTCAGGGCTCAGCCAGGAGTCTTCTGTCCTTATGCATCTCCCACAATGCCCTGGGATAACAACATTGGAGCTTTATACCATAGTTTAATAATCTCTTATAGTTATGCATTAGCTCAGGAAGTAATTCTTAATACACTTAAGTCTCTCATTTAAATGAATGTCATTGCAGCAGATGTAAAACATCAAACCAAGCTGCATGTGCAGTTAAATGCTGCCAGAGCTTTTGACTAAATTAACTTCACTTTTCTTCTTTGTTGCCTAGCAGAGTAACCACTGTACACTCTTAGAAGAAAAGGTTCTATATAGAACTGTAAAGGGTTCTTTTGAGCATTTCATACAGTATACAGAACCTTTTAGAGGTTCCCATCATGGGATTTTATGGATTTGGCTTTAATTAGTTTTAATTAAATATTATTAAGCAGCTTATAAACATACTTTAGCACTAAAATATAAACCATTAAACATGAAAGTATTAACACATTTCTCCTTATATAGAACATTCTTGGCATAAAGTGTTCTTTAAAATTGAATCAAGAACACTAGGGTTCTACTGTATATAGAACCCAGCTGAACCTTTTTTCTAAGTGTGTAGTTCATCACATGAACAACAGAAATGTTCTATTGTTTTATCATTTAAATATAAATCATTTTTGTAGCATTTTGTGCTTAAAGTAAGCACGTGCTATATAACTTTCTTAAAGTTGGCATGAACTGGAAGTTGTGACATCTTCCCTAAATGAAACAACTTCCTGAACAAGAACATTATTTTGTCCATAGGGAAGTTATTGGATGATTGTGGTTTGCTATTGCTATGATGTCATGTGATTGACAGGTTGTCCTGCCCTTGCACCAGTAAAGAAGAGAAGAGATGTCACTGCAAGAGAGAGATTATTTTGCTTAAAGGAACACTCCACTTTTTTTGAAAATAGGCTTATTTTCCAACTCCCCTAGAGTTAAACAGTTGAGTTTTACCGTTTTCAAATCCATTCAGGCGATCTCCGGGTCTGGCGGTACCACTTTTAGCATAGCTTAGCATAGTTCATTGAATCTGAAAGACCAATAGCATCTCGCTCAAAAATGACCAAAGAGTTTCGATATTTTTCCTATTAAAACTTGCGCCTGCTGCACTCATGGTACGGCAGGAAACTTCCTTGATTATTACGCCGGCATGAGAATATAGTTCCTAGCCATATCGGCCTAGAAAATTGCGACTTTTCATTTTCCGTCAGTCTTAGTACACAATGTAACTACAAAAGAGTCAAGTTCTAAATAGGAAAAATATAAAAACTCTTTGGTCATTTTTGAGCGAGATGCTAACGGTCTAATCAGATTCAATGAACTATGCTAAGCTATGCTAAAAGTGGTACCGCCAGACCCGGAGATCGTCTGAATGGATTTTAAAACAGTAAAACTCAACTGTTTAACTCTTGGGGAGTTGGAAAATTAGCCTTTTTTTTTTTCAAAAAAAGTGGAGTGTTCTTTTAAAGATGACAGGGGAACATGAATTTTAAATAAATATTGGGCACAAATAAATCTTTTTTAATAAATACTGCAATAATTTTGATTTCATGATGACTTTGGTTTGATATTTTGCATCTGCAATGACATTCATACATTTTTAGGTATGTTTAAAGTGTTCAAATAAGTTTTGGGCCACTGTTGTTATGAATGTAAAACATATTTGACCAACACACAGTATATTACATATGTAGTAATTAATTTTTAAAAAACGTGTCCACTCACACACCTTTAGCAAAGCGACATTTGTGTAGGATGCCAGACTTAGAGCCGCAGGTAACAGGTAGGGTTGGACCTTCAAACACAGTCATGTCAACATCATCATCACCGTCATCGTCATCAACATCATTGCCATCGTCACCATTGTCCATATCATTTGATTCTACGACAAATGCACAAACACTCAGGAAACAGAATATAAAGAATACTGAAATTTACTTAAAAATATTAATGAGCATATTGTCTGATTACAGCGGGTCACTATCATACTGACCAGAGGTGGAGGGGTGTAGCTGTTCCATGCTCTGTGAAAATTGAACAGATGCAGGCATGTCAATGATGAGGAACATGGGAAAGATCCATCACTGAGATTCTGTGTTCTAAATATATATATGTAAAGTCATCATATCAGAATATAACCTTTGTTTTTCTGAGCCTGCCAGAAACAGGTGAGGATTCAGGAGAGTCAATCTGTGCAACAGACAGAAGTTGTGTGAATATATGAGAACATATACCTGTTGTTTCACAAAGTATATCAATAATGCTTGGGGGTTATTTGTGTGCTAGATGGTATAAAAGCAGTCAAACCTGTTCATTCTGAACCAGTCTTTTCTTAAAGGGTAAAAGAACTCTATCCTAGAAGAAGAAGACAAAAATAGATGTCTATAACAATATATTATTAAGGCTATTCAAGTATAATTTATTTTATTTTAGTTTAGTTAATTTTGTATTTCATTTTTGTTAACTTTATTTCAGGGAACTGTTCACTAATTCAAACTCTGAATGCTAATAATTGCTCTTGAGAGTGTAGGGTGCATTCGTTGAAACTCACGTCTATGAGTTTCCGGAGCTGAATACCGTCGCAAAAGATGCTTTTTGTCGAATTTTTGCACCTTTCCTTTCCTCCAAACTGCTCAAACTCATTGGGCTTGAACCACTGGCCTTCACTTAAAATGCACTTCTGCTCTGCAGACAGAGAAGTTGATGTCCAGTTATTCAATCACTAAACTGGATGTTATGAACATATCTAGGTGCTCCAGAATAATTCTCCAACAAGAGACTAATAATTGCATTCTGTACGTGTCTGCACCTACTGTAATTATATTTCTCCACATAGAGGACACCTTTTTTATCCCCACATGTAACAGGAAGTTTGTTTTCATATTTTTGACTCAAATACTGGCTGGTGTCTGAAACAAAGGACACATGTCAGGCATGAACGGAGCTTCAAATCAAACACATTACAGACAGAGCAGTGTTAACCTCTGTTTACCTCTTATCCTTTTAATGAACTTCTTCTGAAATAATCTGTTTTGTAATGGTTGAAATACTTTGGAAAGCTCACTTGGGTCCTTTGGGGTCTGTACCTGTGGCTGGCCTCTTCTTGTTGGGTGTACTGAGGGAGTGCGGCCCTGTCTGTTTACAGCTTCGTTTCCTCATCTTCCTTTTCTTCTCTTGTTTTCCTTTCTTTTCTCTGTCATTATCACTTGGACTGTCAGATCCTGTGCTTCTCTCCGGATCCCATTTGCATTCAGATTCAGATTCAGACTCAGACTCAGACGTTAAGTCTATGACTGAGTTGCTTTCCATGTTCTGTGTTTTCTGAAACACACTTAACATTAAATATACACTTTACAATCATATTACAGTTAATTATACAATTTACAATCAATGTTGTTTTTGCACTTGTTAACATGATGATAGGAACATTTAATAATTATAAGGTTTTTACTGTAGGATTTTTATATTCATTAAAATAATAATACTGTGCATAATAAGTAGTGTGATTGCACAACTCATTTAAAACTGTCAATATTCATATCCTCCATGCTGTTTTGGTTGCAGAAAAGTCGCCCAAGGTCATAAAAGGGATACTAGATACACCAAATATGCAAACTTACTCTCAAACAAACAAAACTGAATGTTACTTCCTGGATTGGTGTTTTAGAACTTGAGTGACAGAAAGTTAAAAAAGGAAACAACAGA
The DNA here is from genome assembly GCF_018812025.1 of Megalobrama amblycephala. Lineage (NCBI taxonomy): Eukaryota > Metazoa > Chordata > Actinopteri > Cypriniformes > Xenocyprididae > Megalobrama > Megalobrama amblycephala. The sequence goes on along the minus strand of NC_063044.1, from coordinate 50,077,074 downwards.
ACAGAAAAAAAAACCTCACTACATTAAAACTGTTTACTCCTAATAAAACAAATGTACTTACCTTGCTGTGTCCTCGATTTGCCGTTTTTCTAGTTTCCTCTCTTTCTTACACACAGACAATTTCTGTATGTATCCACACACTTCTGATCTTCTTTTCTTTTATGTGCTCCACTAAACCACACCTTTCACCAGATATGGCAAGCCATTTTAACATTTATTCTTTAAAACGTATCTATTTTAATGCTACTAGTATTTGTTTACATACCAGTATCTGTTCTAGGGCTGTCTCCGACTAAAGATTTTTCTAGTTGACTATTAGTCATTCATCTTAGCCATTAGTTGACTAATCGCATGTTTATATAAATTGAATTACTTAAATATATTGAGGAGTATACTAATCCATAATGAGCGTTTAATATGTAATATAGCCTATTACACACTCAAGCGCATGCATAAAGCTTGCTGCAAAGCACCAGCAAAAGAAATGATTATGAATGTACCAGGAAAAAAATAGCAAGCAACATTTTAATTATTTATTAATAAACTAGTGTTTTTTGAGACAGTGTCAGCTGTGCCTTGCCATCTCCGCATTATAGTCATATGGATTACATAAACAGAGAGAACTTCTTTTCCATTTGAATTGATTTGTTTAAAGACATTTCAATATTATATATATACAGTACGGTCCAAAAGTTTGGAACCAATAAGATTTTTAATGTTTTTAAAAGAAGTTTCGTCTGCTCACCAAGGCTACATTTATTTAATTAAAAATACAGTAAAAAAACAGTAATATTGTGAAATATTATTACAATTTAAAATAACTGTTTTCTATTTGAATATATTTCACAAAGTAATTTATTCCTGTGATGCAAAGCTGAATTTTCAGCATCATTACTCCAGTCTTCAGTGTCACATGATCCTTCAGAAATCATTCTAATATGATGATTTGCTGCTCAAGAAACATTTAATGTGTACAATTGTACAAAATATTTGTGTACAATATTTTTTTTCAGGATTATTTGATGAATAGAAAGTTCAAAAGAACAGTGTTTATCTGAAATCTAATCTTTTGTAACATTATAAATGTCTTTACTGCCACTTTTGATTGATTTAATGCATCCTTGCTGAATAAAAGTATTAATTTCTTTAATTTCTTTTCAAAAAAAAAATAAATAAAAATTCTTACTGACCCCAAACTTTTGAACGGTAGTGTATAATGCTACAGAAGCTTTGTATTTCAGATAAATGCTGTTCTTTTGAACTTTCTATTCATCAAATAATCCTGAAAAAAAATATTGTACACAAATATTTTGTACAATTGTACACATTAAATGTTTCTTGAGCAGCAGATCAGCATATTAGAATGATTTCTGAAGGATCATGTGACACTGAAGACTGGAGTAACGATGCTGAAAATTCAGCTTTGCATCACAGGAATAAATTACTTTGTCAAATATATTTAAATAGTACACAGTTATTTTAAATTGTAATAATATTTCACAATATAACTGTTTTTTACTGTATTTTTAATTAAATAAATGTAGCCTTGGTGAGCAGACGAAACTTCTTTTAAAAACATTAAAAATCTTAGTGGTTCCAAACTTTTGGACTGTACTGTATATATAAAACTTAGACCACATCTCCCCTTTCATAGGATACTGACCCTGTTTTTGTTTAACCTCAAATCTTAGTCTTCTACTCATCATGTTTTTAATGTTTTTAATCATGTAATTACAAATTCAGTGACTCCTGCTTGACTAAGGCAAGAATCTTAGAATTTTCACCAGGAGTTATACGGATATATTGTGACAGTGTGTCATGTGACTGCTTTTCCACCAGCTTCTTTAAAGACAAATCAATTGATTGCAGTGTGTTATTGATGGTATTAAACTGTTTTGCCAGAAATTCATATAATTGCAGCTGCCTTGTTTCCTGAGTCTCTTCAGAAACAACAGGGTTCTGCCTTTCAGGGGAAGCGCTGAAGCTGAGCTGTGCTGCTCCCGTTGGGTCATCTGTGGTTTGGACGGCCTCCTCTATGACAGGAGAGACTCCAGGTTCTGAAGCATCAACAGGACGTGCAGGTGAATCTTGGTTTGGGGAAGCACAAAGAGTGTGAACAAACAAACAACAAAGTCAGAAAAAACAAAAAAGTCTGCCATCCAAAAATACAAAAAAAGAAGCAGAAAAAAGAAAAGTGAAAGAATGTGTTTCAGACCTTCATAGTCTAATAAAAAATCAAGCAATTCTAAGAATAAGGATTATAATAACGGAAATAGGTGAAATTAAAGAGCTCACTAACCTCTGTCACTGGCAGTAGATCCTACTGGTTCTGTGATCTGTTTACTGACAGCTTCAGTTGAATTCACAGATTCTCCCCTGTTCTGTGATGAAATTATAAGAATTACCTTATAATTGTTAATATTTAGTCATTAATACAGTTTTCAGTGTCACATGATCCTTCAGAAATCATTCTAATCTGCTGCTCAAGAAACATTTATTATTATCAATGTTGAAAACAGTTGTGATGCTTCACATTTTTGCATCCTAATGTGGATTATCAGTAAACGAACCTTGTTCAATGTTAAACTATTATGCTTTTTTAGCTATTACCTTTCATGCAGTGTATAATATAGCTGTTTGTGAATGTGAAAGGTCTGGAAAGTTTTAAAGATCAAAGTGCATGACAAGTAAAGTTATTATCTCCTAAAAGAAACAATTGATTCTAAACCTAAACAAGTCATCAGTAATTCCAGTCTTACTTCAAAAACATTCATACAAAACAATGTCACAAATTTGCAAAATGCCCACCCTTTGACCCGTCCTAAAACGCTGCAGCTGCTTCGCATTGTGTACATGTCGAAAAAAGACGCTGTTTACTGCTCTGCAATAGCAAATTCTCTTTGTATACATTTTGAAATGATGAGAATGTGAAGAGTCAGTGATTAAAATTACCACAGTGATACAACAGCAGTATAACATTTTGTTGTGTACCCGTCATTTTACTGACGACAGTACAACTTTTTTTTGGACTGACTTGTTCCTCTGAATCACAACCTGTAAGTATAATTAATTATTGATGTATATATTTTCTACTGAGTTTTCTAGCTAACTAATGTCTTACTAAAATAGTTCCGCTAATCAGCTTTGGGCCACTATTACATAAAATTGTGCCAATTATGCAGATTGTCTGTCGTTCTTACTACTATGAGTAATGATAAAGGATGGAGCAACATTTGTTTTACAAACTGTAATGTTACATCAGTCATTCACATTAGTGCTCGGCTAACTTATGCACCGTTGATACAGTTAATAATACAGTTCCCACATGTGCACCTCAATAAATTAGAAATATTCACATTGGTTTGTTGATGGATATACACTTGTTAATGCTGGTAGAGGTATCTCACGATGTACTACAATCTGAGTAAAAACTTGAAAATGTCAAAGTTTTCTCTCTGAGAAATGTCCTGCTCAAGTTGTCCTTGCAATGGAGGTTTGAGTTGAATATCTACTTTCAACGTTTCATCTCTCTCCTTACAGTGTGTACAATCGCTGAGGATTTACGAAGCCTCTGCAGCTGAAATTCAGTTATGGTTATGGTTTCAGGGGTGTTTCCGGTTTTCTGGGGTGTTTAGTTTCTGACACGCGCTAAGTGGTAGACCAATCACAACAGAATAAGCAGAGCAGGCTCACAGAAAGGAGGGGTTCAGAGAGACTAAATCTTTGGACGAGTCATTTTCGAGTCTGTGAGAAATTAAGTGCAATTTATATTATGAGAAAATGAAAGTGTTTTTTGACCTTTGATGCATGTAAACCTAGGTGACCTTCAAAACTAAATTATAACCTTTAAAATACCATAATAGTGGCACTTTAATAAATTTTTCATTACCAGGTAGCTGAATCTTACCAGTTTGTCTCTTTCAGCAACAGATATGGACTCATCTGAAGAACTGTCTGTATGTGGTAGAAAACATTCATTTTATTTTAAGGGTTGGTTAATGTAGATGACCACATTAAAAACAAACAAACAAACAAAATGAAACAGTAGCTACATTTACATGGACACTTTTTGTTTCAATCAGCATTAAATTCCAATTAATGGAACATTGGAACATACTGTTTACATAATTCCTAAATAAAGTGATCAGGTTGATATGCGTGTTTCATGGGTCCATGTAAACGCAGCTACTGACAAACAGAACAAAGAATACAGGATGTTTGGTTGGTTAAGTTTGGTAACCCTCATTCCCTTTCTGTCATTTGCTACAACGTGTGTCGTAACAACAGAATGGGTATCGTCCTTAAGAGACCCAATCACCTCTGAATATATCAGAAAAGGCCAATGAAATGCGAATGAAGTTGGCGTGCAAAATTTGCATGCGAGGCCACACCCATACATACGGGTATTTAAGGCCAGCTGCATGCAAATGCACACCAGTTTTGTTCTGAGGAGCCAAGGTAGCATCTCGGTCATATCAGTGATCAGTACAGAGTTGTGGCCTGAGGGACACACGTCTCTGTTCCCTCCATCAGGGAACAAGGGTTACCAAACATATCTGAGACTTTCCTTTTCTTTCGTTCATGAGGGAAAGTGGTGCAAATAACAAATGCAGTAGTGCTGACTCGTAACCTTCCAACGCGCAGGGTAAATAACCTCAGGCCTCCTGATAAGGAGTGCTACTCGTCTAAAATAGGCCACTGAAGCTGTGGCCTCTTCTGATTCTTTTAAGTAAAGCTGAAGCATACAGCTTTTGAAATAAACAGCCACGTTATGACCTGGTAGTTGGGAAGCATTCTCTTTCCCAGAAAGATAGGAATGCTACGGAGACCACATCCTACCCGAAGGGAGGCATCATGTGGTCAGTACACCTAAGGACTCACCAGAGGGGAGTACCACCTAGGGAAGATCTCTGTGGTGGGCTCCACCAAAAAAGGGGGAGACTACCTATCCCACAGTGACCGGTGACAGAGCTAGCTCTGTCGAGGGAAAGACCCTGGGTTCGCTGAGAGGGAAACTGAACAGTGGAAGAATATTGTTTGGGGTGAACATCCGGGCAACCACTGCAAACCGAGCACTGAAAGGGGAAGCAGCATGAGTAACAGGCTCGGCAGCGAGTTCTTCCGCCAAACTCATCTGTCGAAATAGTCCTAAGATAATGGAAAGGTAGTCTAGGGTTCACCATTCCTGGGTAACTGAACTAGACAAAAATATCACATATTGTCACCTTGGAACAGGTGCAAATGCAAGCACTACACCTAACCAGTTTGTCGAGGCTTACCCAATATTACCGAAAACTCAAGACTAAACTGGTTCAATTCGTCAGCACCATTATCATTGTCGTCATCGTCATCATCATCGTCGTTGTCGTCGCCGTCATTGTTGTCGTCGTCGTTGTCGTCGTCATCGTCATCATCATTGTCATCGCCATCGTTGTCGTCGTCTTCTTCGTTGTCATTGTCGTCGTCGTTGTCGTCATCATCGTCGTCATCATCATCATCGTCGTCGTCTTCATCTCTCCCATCTGAATCTATAACAAATGCAGGAACCAGAGGTCCCCGGTTCAAATTTTTGATTTTCTTAATATATTTTTCTGTAGAAAGACAAACATTAATAGTGATGAAAGCTAAAATATTAAATGTCATAAATATATATTTACTAAGTAATGCACTATTTTTTTAGAAGGGAGTCAAAATGACAATTTTCACTTGAGATCGAAGACAATTTATAGGGGTGTAAAAATGACTTTAGAAAGATAGCAGCATCATTATTTTATTTTTACACAGAGATTGGTAGGTCTATTAGTAAAATCTGTTGACTTTAGCAATCTTTGTTTCATTATATGCCAATGGTGACAGTTCAAAAATGGTAAAAAGCACTTTGTGTGTTTTTTGCCTTAAGTTTGCATGCCTGTAACTCAAGATGTATTAAATATATCTTAATATCCTTTTAGATTCTGGTTCTTAAACTTTCATTTTGGTATCTTCATTTTAAAGGCCCTCAAATGGTTCAATCCCAGAGAAATGGAGATCTTAATGCAGATCCATTAGTAAATTGGTCAAATGTACACATTTTCAGTGGTCAAAAACCAAATGTGAGTTTTCTTTTAAAGAGGAATATCTAAAGAACAAATAGTGCTAAAAATCTAGAAATGTATCTTGTTTTTCTAGTCACCTGAAATGCATAGAACATATCTGAGTGCCATAAATACTTTTTTTCTAAAGTTGTCATGCCTGTAACTCTAAAGGTATTAAAGATATCTTAATATCCTTGTAGATTCTCATTCTTAATAAACGTTTCTTTTGAAATCTTTATTTTTAAGGCCCCGTAGATATTGGGACCCCAATGTGACTCCATGTTCAAATTGTTGAATTTTATCCATTTTCAATGGCCACAAACCAAATGTATGTAACTTTTTAAACAGACTGAAATATATAGGGCCTTGAAAATGAAGATTTCAAAAGGAAAGTTTATTAAGAATGAGAATCTAGAAGGATATTAAGATATCTTGAATACTTTTAGAGTTACAGGCATGCAAATTTTGGAAAAAGAATATTTATGGCACTCAGGTATTGTCATGAATATGGTCTCTGTGGCTTCCTCCGATCACCACCAGAGGGCTCCCTCACCTGAGTACTAACTTCATCACAGACTTCATTTCCCATAACCCCGTACCTGGTCCTAATTACCCACACACCTGGTTCCCATCTCCTGGACTAGCACACTCACCCAATGTGAAGTCTTGTTTTGCACTGGCTGACACTACTGAGTGGTTTTCCCTGTGATCTGTATTCTTGTGTTTGACCTTGGACAGTATATTCTCTTTGTGATTGTTTGCCTCCTACCCTGTTGATTCTCTGCCTGGATATCTGGATTTACCCTGCCTTGTCTGCCACCTGCCCTGACCCTTTGCCTGTCCCTGTTTACGATTCTGCTCTGTCTTGGACATTGTTATTGCTGGTGTTTGACTACGATTGTTTAATAAAGCTGCACATGGATCCTATCAAGTCTGACTCCCCGCTACTGGTATGTTCTATGCAATTGTGTTGATTGAAAAACACGAGATACATTTCTAGTTTCAACATTATTTGTTCTTTAGATATTCCTCTTTAAAATAAAAATTTAAAAAAAGTATCAGCTGTATGAAAATTGACCCACATTTGGTTTTTGACCACTGAAAATGTGTACAATTTACTAATGGATCTGCATTAAGATCTGAATTTTCTCTGGGATTGAACCGAGGGCCTTTAAAATGAAGATGCCAAAAGGAAAGTTTAAGAATCAGAATCTAAAAGGATATTAAGATATCTTTAATACTTCTTGAGTTACAGGGATGCAAACTTGAAGCAAAAAAAAAAAAACGAAGAGCTTTTCCCCATTTTTGAACTGTCACTGTTTGCATATAATGAAACAAAGATTGCTAAAGTCAACAGATTTTACTAATAGACCTACCAATCTCTGTGTAAAAATAAAATAATGATGCTGCATTCTTTCCAAAGTCATTTTACACCCCTGTAAATCGGCTCCAAATCTCAGGTGAAAATTGTCATTTTGACCCCCCCTCTACAAAATAGTGGATTACTCAGTAAATATCTGTGACACACATTTTGGCTTTCATCACTATTAAGGTTTGTCTTTCTACAGAAAAAAAATATTAAGAAAATCCAAAAATTTGAGTCGAGGACCTCTGGTTGATTTGACACTGAATGACCCAAAAGGTAAATAAAAAAAAAAAAAAAAAAAAAAAAACTCTATACTATTTACATTGATAAGCATATTGTCTGGTTAAGGGTCATACTGACCTGAGCTGGAGAAGATCACCTGTCTCCTACACTGTGAAAACAAAAAAATGCAGGTACATCATATTGTAAAACATGTGGAAAGATATTTCAACCATGTTTAGCTGAGATTCTGTTTATAAATGGTTTTTGAGCTATATGTGAATCTCAATCAGGACCAACCTGTCTTCTTCTGAGCCGGCCAGAAAGGGGTGAGGATCCAGGAGAATGTTCCTAAGCAACAGATAAACACTGATTGAAAAAAGGAGAAAAAGATCTAATGTCTGTTATTAACCTATATACCAGTTATGTTTTGGGTTATTTTTGTGCTATTGAGTGCAAAAACAACCAAACCTGTTCAGTCTGAACCCTCCTTTTCTTAATGGATGAAAGACGTCCATTCTATTAATGAAATGAAAAGACAAAGACACAAGATCTGCTCAGATCGAATTATATTAATATTTAGGTATCAACTTATTTTATTTCTGTTCACTTTATTTCAGGGAACTGTTACACATTTCACTAGAATGCACACAGAAATGTGGATTTACTAACAATTCAATCATAAAATCAGGCTCTGTAAAACGATAAGTGAATACTAAATATAATTGCACTTGAGTGTGCATTAGTCGAAACTGCTCTGATCACCTCTATGAGTTTCTGGAGTGAAATACCATCACAACAGATGCTAATCTTCCACTTTTTGTTCCTCTCTTTTCCTCCAAACCTCTCAAATTCAGTTGGCTTGAACCACTGGTCTTCACTGAAGATGCATTTCTCAACTAAAGACAGAAAAGTTGATACAGTTTATTTAACCACTGCCAATGTTTTTAAGACATTCTTCAAGAAAGGACTTCACAGATATATCAAACCTGCACCTGTACTGTCATTAAATTTCTCCACATACAGGACACCTTCTTTATCCCCACATGTGACAACAAGTTCAGATTGGTTTTGACTCAAATACTGGCTGGATTCTGAAACAATGGACAGGAGCATCAGATCAAAAATATTACAGACAGAGCAGTTACATGTACAACTCATCTTTGTAATGAACATCTTCTTAATTTATCTAATTGTTTTGTAATGTTAGTGTTCAAATACATTTGAAAAGCTCACTCAGGGTCTTTGGCTACCTTTGGCTCGTCGCTTCTTGCTAGGTGTATAGAGAGTGGACGGACCTGGCTGCTTACAGCTTTGTTTTTTCTTTGTTTTTTTTCCCTGTTTTTTCCATCTTTTTTCTGTGTCGTTCTCACTCAGACTCTCAGATCCTGTGCTGCTCAATGTAACTGCTGATTCTGATTCAGACTCAGTGTCTGTGACCGACTCTTCTTCCATGTCCTGTGGTTCTCTGAAATATGCTTAACATTTATTATACATTTCTCATAGAGGTTACAATCATGACCATGGTCTTTGCAAGAATACAATTAAGTGTCTTAATTTATAGGTACATTGGGCTGTTAGTAACCTGACCAAGAGATATAACTGGAACATGACTATACAGTTTACTAATGGAATTTGTATAATGAAATATGGAATAATTAAGGGAAAATGCAGAATTCTAATTGTGGTATTCACTGCAATTTAGTGTTATTAAAATATTTTTATTTAATAATTTTATGCAATTTTACAGCAAGATTACATTTATTGTATTTAAATCAGTTACAGTATGAATTACACTCTTTCATTAACCCTATAAAGGGTTAACCCTAAAATGAGTAAAAGACCCTAAAGAGACATCAGAAAATTAATTTATTGCTATTTTCCATCTTCTTAGGACACAAATAATACAATTCCATGATTTTTTTTTTTTTTTTTTTTTTTTTTTTTTTTTAAACATGACTTTTATTTTTGATTTTAATGTTTGTATCACCCATGTCATGTTGCCCGTTTAGGGGTATAAATTAGTGTTGGCGAGATGAAGCCTCATGAAGCATTGAAGCTTTTCAGCCAAGTGGTCCACAAAAGGGTTCATTTCTCGAGGCTTCATTTGCTCACAATACCACCTGGTGGTCAAAGAGTGTAAAACAAGCGATACATTACAGATGACCTGATGTGATCTGTGATGCACTTCATTTTGCGGCAGTTAAAGTGCTAAAGAGGATGTTTTGTTTTATACATTTTTGCAATATTACTTGAAACTGTCTTTACTAACTGATAAAAGACTATTTATTAGGTGCACTAAAAGTAATAATATTAATATACATCATCTGTGCACGAGGTAGGGCCTTAAAAACATCAGCCAATCGTTTACGCGATCATCGCGTAAACGATTGGCCCTCTGGCTTGTCAATCACTGCCGTGACGTTCCTTGTGAGAGACGAGCGCGGCTGCGCGCTCCAGTAACTTTCCACACTCCACAGGCGCTGCATGCAATGTTTTTGTCAGGAGACAGGAGTAACAACTGCAGATTATGAGTTACCTGCGGTGAGTCCGACATAATGAATCCAAAAAACACGACACAGCGAATGCCGGTGGTAAACACTCGTGTACCAATACTCGTGCACGAGTTTTGGGAGGCGTTCCTTTGAAATGAGGGGGGCTTTTCTTACGCATGCGCTCATTTCAAAAACTCAGTAACAGTCTTTGGATTCTCAGTCGACGAAAAAATCCTCTCTATCACCTTTAAGACTTAGAAATAACGGTGAAGAAAAAATCAATTTCCACAAAGACTAATATATTTTTATGAATGTAATGTGTATTTACTAGTTGTATGTAATGATTGTATAATATAACTGTGTAATAAAGGTATTGGCTTCAAATGAATGGAGCTATTAAATGTGTGTAATAAATTCTTTGGTCATAATAGGCAGGAGATATTATTATTCTAAAACCACACATTCTGAGGGGATCCCATGGGTTTATATATCTGTCAAAATGTCGCGCCAAGATTCGAACCACATCCAGTCGAACCAGAAGGCTTCGAACGTCATAAATGACGTAATTGATCTAAAGCGATACAAGCCTCGATACGCGCTTCACTGAAAGCTTCCGGGATTTCTCGACACACGCTCCGAAGCCTCAGCACAGACCGTAACATCACTAGTATAAATCCACTGAAAACAGAATGCATGGTTGGCAATGCATGTTATAACATTTTAGCCACATTTTTAAAAACATTTATTCTCTCATAACTTAAACTAAACATTCTTTGTAAAATTCTGTTGAACAATAAGTATAATGCCTATTTATGAATATATTGTATAATGCTGTATAATATTTAATACGCAAATTTCTAGGTCCTATAAATATACAATATGACCAAAACTTTGCTGAAAAACCTGTTACACAATCTACTTCAAGAGCAAAAAGGACTTGATACTTGATAAGAAAAGTATGAACTATCAATCAGAGGACATAAGGAATGAAGTAGATTGTGTACAACAGGTTTTTCAGCAAAGTTTTGGTCATATTGTATATTTATAGTAGATTGTGTACAACAGGTTTTTCAGCAAAGTTTTGGTCATATTGTATATTTATAGGCCCTAGAAATTTGTGTTTGTTACAAAGAATGTTTAGTTTCAGTTATGAGAGAATGAATGTTTAAAAAATATGGCTATAATGTTATAACATGCTTTGCCAAACAAGCATTCTGTTTTCAGCTGATTTATACCCCTAAACGGGCAACGTGACATGGGTGATACAAACATTTACAGACTAATTATGAAAAATGTAAAAATTAAATTCATAAAATTTCAACATAAACGTAATAAGCTAACACTCAACAACAACTTTTTAAACATGTAAGTCCCCTCCAAATATTGTAAATATGTGAAATGTATCAACTTTTATCAGAAAGTTAATAGATTTCCCACTACAGGTGGTCATAACCAGGTTTCTTCATGTTTTTAAATGCTGCCCATGAGCTAAACAATACATTTATGAACAAAGTCAATTTATCTTAAACACCCTATCAACATGAAACCAAGAAATGAGACCCAAACTTTCCCTGACTCTCCCCACAACCTCTGAAATGTTTGTATCACCCACGTCACGACGCCCCTTTTAGGGTTAAAAATGTCCTTTTACAGTACAGAAATGACCTGACTGCAGAACCATGTAAAGCTAAAAAATATTCATTCTGTGATAGTCAAGAGTTATTTTATGACAGACATCATTATATTCTCTCCATTATTTCAGCTTTATGAACTGGAATTAATAATCCATGCTATATTGTTTGCAGAAAAGTTGTTCAAATCATATAGAAAAAAATAAATAAAAAATAGATTCACATTAAACATTATGAAACTGAGATCTAATGAATGACACTAAAACAAAACTGAAAGTGGCTTCCTCATCTGCTGTTTTGATATTTGAGTGAAAGTTTGAAAAAAGAAAACAAATCTTAAAATACAACATTAAAATTGGAGTTAGTAATAATTCAATTTATGTGCTCACCTTGGTGTGTCCATGACTTGCTGTTTTTGTTTCTTCTCTCTTTCTCACAGATAGTGACGTATGGCTCTGTCTAACCTCTTTTCCTTTTCAAGCTCCTTCTAACCACACCTTTCAGTAGGCTAGGTCTGCATTCCTAATGATTAACTAAGTTTCAGTTGCACTTGATCATTTACTTAAAAAGTGAACTTAAGGTGAAGACAAAAACTGGATAATTCAGAACTGAACTGAAAATTCCTTTTAAATTACAAGTTAATTCATGAATTTAAATTGAGTTAAATTTGAATTCATATTATGAATGTTAAATGTAAGAAAATAAAATTAAAATAAACAGGACTTCAAAGAAATTCATAACTCGTTTTAACTAGAAAAGCAATGGTTTTCAAGACAAAAATTAAGTTTTGAAAAGTATGAAGGTTTATAGGCCAAAAACGGAATGATAGATAAATTATATTAAAATATATTCTCTTTAAATTCTGACCTATTGTATTTGCCTCAAGCACACAGTGACACAAAAAAGAAAACAAAATGTCAAGTATGTACTGTAGTATGTACCACACGGACAATTCTCCTTTCCCTTTGCTTGCTTCGCCTAAACCACACCTTTCAGTAGTTCTGCCTTCCTAATTCTCACCTTATCACTTACTATTGTACTTGTACATTGTACATTTCATGTGTACTTTTTTACATTGAAATTCGTTCTTTAATCCCAGCTTAATATGTAGAGTCAACTATATAAATAAAGCATTTTGGGTTCATTTAAACAGTACAGTGTTTATTTCAGTGGTCAAACAACTTCAACCAATACTGTGAGTTTGGAGCAGGGCTGTGGAAGATGAACAAAAGAAGACATAATGACTGTTTAGGAAACCCACTTTGTGCTAAGGACACAAAAAATGACACACTTCACCTTTAAGGTACATTGATATGGACAGGCTAAATGACTGGAGGTTGACCATGGTTGCTGTCATTTAAAAACTTATTAAAATGAATGTGCTCTTGTTGCTTTAAATATAAAAACCCTATAGTAACTTCTGTATTGACATCAACAATCAACCCACAGCATGATGTTATAGGAGCTTAAAGACAGTTTCAAACTCCTTCTTGAATGCTTCCTTCAGCCTAGAGGTCATTCTACTGGAGTCATTATCCTACAGAGAAAAGAGAGAAGGAGAGAAAAAGGCAGAATTTAGTATATAAAATGAGATGGTAAACAGTTAAGATTCTTGCAACACTGGAAAACATTTGCATAAAGTTTAAATTAAACTCACTCCGTTGGAGGTGCAGCAGTTGTTGAAAATCTGTTCAATATCGGAGACAAACTCTTGCACTGTTTGATAATCGTTATTCTCCAGGTTCAGCTTCACTCTGCCCAGCATCATGGGACTACAAATATTCTTACTGTATCCTGAAACCTGAACACCAGCAGTGCAGACGTCACATACATGTACACCACATATAAGAGCTGTAAATAATGACAAAGAGGCAGATGAAGCTGCTGAAGATGAGATTTACATTAGTGCAGGGCTCAGTCATGCTCTCATGTAGCAGGTGTAACAGCAGGTACTGACAGTGCTGAAACAGAATCAAACACAGAGAGAAACAGACTGTAAAACAGTGTAGTGTGTGTGCCTCATCTAATGAAGGTGTAAAAGCAGATGTGCTTTTATCTCCATTCAGCAACACAAGTAATATGTAATGGGGTTATGCTTTTTTTTCTTCCGAAACTGCATTATGATGTTTGCACACCTGATCAACAAAATTATTGAATTATTTCACTGGATTACACTTGGAATCTTGTTTTTCTCATTTCTCTCACCAAACACAGCACTGTTTTCAGACATGTTTCACTTAATGCAATCTTATGTAATATGTAAGTGGCAATTTGCATTTTGCCAGGACATGTGTGATCAGGGGCTGTATTCACAAAACATTTTATCTTACCACTAAGAGTTCTCCTAAATAGCAGTAAAAGTTTTTAGCTAAGAGTTTTCTCTTAAAGGTGCCTAGATTATGTTTTTAAAAGATGTAATGTAAGTCTAAGGTGTCCCCTGAATGTGTCTGTGAAGTTTCAGCTCAAAATACCCCATAGATTTTTTTTTATTAATTTTTTTAACCCTTTGAGCGGTACGGTCCCACATATGGGATTTTTATTTCTGTGCCCCTGGGCGTACGGTCCCACATATGGGATTTTTATTTCTGTGCCCCTGGGCGTACGGTCCCACATATGGGATTTCGAACGTTCAGCGACGTCACATAACTGCCAGATTCAAACTGCTCTTTCGCGCTCTGGCTGTGAGACGGACGCGCGCAGCTCTTGTCATATATCACATGCAGTGTTTTCAGCCACATAACGTTTCTTTTAAGGTTTCAGACATTTAAATACACATAAGCACCATTAAAACAATATATTTAGAGTTTATAAAATACACACTTATGTCAGACATCAGTGGAAGGAACAATAACAATCCATTCAAATACAATTTGCCGACATTTATTCATATCAGACACACATAATGGGCCCAAGTAACTACAAAGTTTACTCTATTATTCTTCCAGTTCACCAGCCACTTACTTGCATATATTTCGGGAGAAAATGATGAATTCACTTGCTGTAAATCCGACTGACAGGGCTCGGCGAACTGTGGGGCAAACTAAGATGGCGGCGCCCATCTCGCGTTATAGATCAAGATAAAGATCATTTATAAAGGCTTTTAAATGACAAAACACACTCACTTACACATATTTGAGGATCGGAATATCAGATAGTTGATAACATGGTAAGCAAAGTTTGTGAATATTTTAAATAAACAAGGAAAAACAAAATAATAGCGATCCACCTGTCATACAGTGTTATTGTGGCTGCGTTCAGCGCTCGTGACACGCATGACGCGTCGCTATGGAAACATTAAAGGCAAACGTTCTAAAATAACGGTCGCCTTAAAAAAACTCACTCTGGGGGGACAGTTAGAATATTTTAAACTCACGCTCGAAAGGGTTAACTGCCTATTTTGGGGCATCATTATAAACGCGCCGATTTTATGCTGCGGCCCCTTTAAATCCCGTGCTCTCCGCCCACAGAGCTTGCGCTTGCCTTAAACAGTGCCTTAACAAAGTTTACACAGCTAATATAACCCTCAAAATGGATCTTTACAAAGTGTTCGTCATGCATGCGGCATGCACGCGTCGGATTATGTGAGTATTGTATACTGTTATATTGTTTACTTCTGATTTTGAATGAGTTTGATAGTGCTCCGTGACTAACGGCTAATGCTACTCTGTTGGAGAGATTTATAAAGAATGAAGTTGTGTTTATGAATTATACAGACTGCAAGTGTTTAAAAATGAAAATAGCGACGACTCTCGTCTCCGTGAATACAGTAAGAAACGATGGTAACTTTAACCACATTTAACAATACATTAGCAACATGCTAACGAAACATTTAGAAAGACAATTTACAAATATCACTAAAAATATCATGTTATCATGGATCATGTAAGTTATTATTGCTCCATCTGCCTTTTTTCGCTATTGTTCTTGCTTGCTTACCTAGTCTGATGATTCAGCTGTGCACAGATCCAGACGTTAATACTGGCTGCCCTTGTCTAATGCCTTTTATAATGTTGGAAACGTGGGCTGGCATATGCAAATATTGGGGGCGTACATATTAATGATCCCGACTGTTACGTAACAGTCGGTGTTATGTTGAGATTCGCCTGTTCTTCTGAGGTCTTTTAAACAAATGAGATTTATATAAGAAGGAGGAAACAATGGAGTTTGAGACTCACTGTATGTAATTTCCATGTACTGAACTCTTGTTATTTAACTATGCTGAGGTAAATTCAATTTTTCATTCGAGGGCACCTTTAAAACCTATTCACAAAGCTGCTGAGACCAACTTTTACTAAGGAATAGACTGAAGTCTTAAGCTAAGAGTAAGGGCGGGGTTGACCTCGTTGCCATGGAGTAAACACACAGTGATTGGCTGATGGGGGAGGAGTCAGCGATTTAATCATAGAAATATTGTAGAATGTGTCATGTTGCCATATTCAAATAAAGGTTTTAAAATGTAGGTTAAATGTCACTAAAACTAATTAAAGTATATACAATTAAATGTCCATCTCTTGGATGTCTGCATCTCAAGAGAATGCAAAATGCAAGCGACAAATGATATTTTATAAACAAAGTTTGGGAGAAACACATTCAAACGGTCTTTCTAATCAGCTCCAGAGGAGGAATATATACACAGACGAGAGCCGACTCGCCTGTAGTTACTTCAACAGTTTTCTGTATCCCTCCGCCAACCCGTCCCTCACTCTCGGCTGGGGATACGGGGAGAACTTTGGGTTTGGGCTAAATTCCAAGCTCGGAGCCCTTGATCCCCTTGGACAGCACACCAAATACGCTTATTAATTTTTTTTTTTTTTTACTCTATTCAATCATTTGTAAATGTGAACTCATGAAAACCACTGCCACATGTAATCAGACAATATTTATTTATTTGTAAAAGATTTATTTTTGGCATCTCAAAATCTATATTCAAATCTATAAATCAAAATGTATTGCATTTATGAAGAAAAGGTTCAGCACCCAAGGCTCTATCGCTATTGACTCAATGGTGTTCAGTGTCTTTGGGTGGATTAGGATGGTTTGTGATTTGGTCTTAGTGACTTAGGAGTCCTCTTGACTACTCCTAACGTTTCACAGATTTAGGAGCTAGTTTTAGCACTAAAATACTTGAAATACTCTTAGAGCAAAAATTTAGGACTCCTAAAATTAGGACTGACACACCCATTATTTTTAAGAGTTTCTCCTAAATCGGCAAGTTGGGAGCTACTTTTAGCCTTAAGATGTTTTGTGAATACGGCCCCTGGTCTCTAAACTATCTAGTCACACAGGAGTCAAACTGGATGAAGGTGAAAATGGCAACTGGTAAACTTTCACTTGTTCGACGAACCATAAACAATTTTTGCACATGCACCTGTGGAACAGTCCTAAAGACACTAACAGTGTACAGGCAGAAGATAATTTAGGTCACATTTACAATAACTTAAAGGTACACTGTGTAACTTTCTTTTGTTTGAAATTAACTAAATTTAAATGATAGGTTAGTTTGTCACAATGAGCGAGAAAGGTTGACTTATAGCAGCTAAATCTCCAACCTCCAGGGAATCACCTGAATCTGAACTGTTGTTAAAGCAAAACGGAGATGGCATTTTTATTACTCAACAGGTGAATAGTGTATTTTGTAATGTATAACAGATAAATTCTCTCTAAGAGAGTTCACTGTAAAGCATTATCTATTATGAAGGGTCATTTCATGATGGTTGTTGTAGAGCTGTGCTGGAATTTATTTTCAAGCAAGTATTGTGTCTATTAATGGATGTAGCTACAGTAACGTCTTCAGCTAGTCAGCTTGAGATCCTTTCCATCTAAACTGGTTACATCTCTTAAGCTTAGAAGTAAATAATTTTATGAGCAGTGGGATAATCTCTCTATATTTTAATTATGAGAAAGAACCGTATTCATCCACACACAGAGCTGAAGCACAACCAAAACAATGTTCTGCTGCAAAATACATGCAGTTTCGTTTTTTAACTGCTACAGAGGCCAAAAGTTACACAGTGTACCTTTAAGGATGCTAAAGAGACCTTTCTAACTCTGAAAACAACACAAGAAGAAGAAAGATGCCCAGTGAGACCTTGCAAGTGCCTTGGTGGAAGAGTAAAGTGTGTGATATATATGAATTTACCAGTGTGTACTGAGAGACTGGACTGCTCAAAACTTCCTGTTGGGTCTTTTGACTGGAATCTTTCATATTCTTCATCACACAGAATGTGCAGCTCCACTTGCTTCTGTACAGACAAAACACACAATATTACACAAAGTCAACTGTTTAGTTTGTCTAAACCAGCATGATTTCTCTCTTTCTCTCACCCAAGTGAGTCTCCGTCTGCAGCTGGTAGATGACAGTGTGAATGAAAAGCTCGTGGACACTCGTCACAACACACAAGATCTCCCTCAGAGTTACACACGAAACACACGTCATCATTCTGTAGGGACAAGAGTTCATAAAGAAATTAAACATTTAAAGCATTCAATGGTCATTTTGATGTTCTGACGTGGTCATTGTAAGTGATGATATCTTACTTGGTATTGATCTTCTTCTTCACAAATCTCACAGTAACAGTTTATCATATGCGGTTCCAAAACTCTTTTCTGGAAAGAATGTGAGAACACAGAGTTTTAATAGTCAAATTATTTCAAAGAGCTTTAAATGTGAACTTTCTGACACAATGACAAATTTTTTTACCATTATAAGTTTTCCTAAAGGTATCTCATTGGTCACAATGTCTTTCCTCCATGTTCCATCTGGTTTGTTCAGTTTGATGAAATCCTCAGGTGTGAGCCAGAAGTTCTCTGTTCTTATGCATCTCCCACGATGCCCTGGGACAACAACATTGAACCATATTCTGAGTCTGGACCATAGTTTAACAATCTCTAAGAGTTATACGTCATCCCAAAAAGTATTTAAAATGTCTGAATGTCTTTGCAATAGACACAAAATATCAAACCAGTGGCACCTGCAATTAAATGTAGCCAGTAATTGTCTTCACGTACTCAGCTCAGAGACTTTTAATCAGCTGGCATCTTGGTGATTTTTAGTGTTTATATACAATCTACCATAGGTGTAGTAAATATGGACGTTTTTACTAAACATTTGTTATTGTCTGAAGTACATGTCTATTGCTTTTCTCTTAAAAATAAACAAACTATTTTTGAGGCATTTTTTTTTTCAAAGTATATTTGTGCTCTATCTTTTTTTTTTTTTTTTTTAAATAAATGACACTTGGTTTGATATTTGTATCTAATGCAGTGACAATCAGACATTTTTAGGTGTGCCTAAAGTTTCCAGATACTTTTTGGAGCCGCTAAATGTAAAACATATTTGACCATCATGCAATATGTTAAAGGTCCTAAAGAGGATGTTTTGTTTTATACATTTTTGCAATATTACTTGAAACTGTCTTTACTTACTGATAAAAGACTATTTATTAGGTGCACTGAAAGTAATAATATTAATATACATCATCTGTGCACGAGGTAGGGCCTTAAAAACATCAGCCAATCGTTTACGCGATCATCGAGTAAACGATTGGCCCTCTGGCTTGTCAATCACTGCCGTGACGTTCCTTGTGAGAGACGAGGGTGGCTGCGCGCTCCAGTAACTTTCCACACTCCACAGGCGCCGCATGTGATGTTTTTGTCCGGAGACAGGAGTAACAACTGCAGATTATGAGTTACCTGCGGTGAGTCCGACATAATGAATCCACTAACACGACACAGCGAATGCCGGTGGTAAACACTCGTGTACCAATGCTCGTGCATGAGTTTTGGGAGGCGTTCCTTTGAAATGAGCTGTGAAGGAGGGGGGTTGTTTTTACGCATGCGCTTATTTCAAAAACTCAGTAACAGTCTTTGGTTTCTCAGTCGACGAAAAGATCCTCTTTAGCACCTTTAATATATGTAGTAATTAATTTAAAAAATGTGCCCACTCACACACCTTTGGCAAAGCGACATTTGTGTAGGATGCCAGATTCAGAACCACAAGTAACAGGTAGGGTTGGACCTTCAAACATGCTCAAGTCAATAACATCATCTTCATCATCAATATCTTGACTATCACTGGCGATCTCATCTGATTCTATAACAAATACACAAACATTCATGAAACAGAATAATTTATCAAATATCTTTCTGAATAACTGTTGTAAAATCTTATTTAAAGGAATATTTATTTTCTATTTTAAAACAATATAATATTACTAATAATATTCATAATTTACTCACCCAGTTTTTCCAAACCCACAGGGCTTTTTTTCTTCTGCAGAACATAAAAGGAGAAATACTGAAGAACGTCTTGGTCACACTTAACTTAAGTCACATTTGAAAGCTTCAGTCTAGAAAGGTTAATTCCTCCATCATATCTTAAAAGCAGCCAAACCTGTGCATCCTGAACCTTGCTTTTCTGAAAGTTTGTAGATGAAAGAAAGCCATCCTATGAATAGAAAAGAGCAAAAGTTAGAATATGTCATAAACTTATTTAAATATGTCATCATTAGTGTTATGTTATCTCCACACTGTCCATTTTTATATCAGGGAACTGTTATTTAACTTCAATTTTTCTAATTAGTTCCATGTTTTAAAAACAAAATTGCACTCAAGAGCATTAGTTGAAACTGTTAGTATTGATTAATTATTGAAATGGTCTTGCACCTCTATGAGCTTCTGGAGTGGAATGCCTGTGCAAAGGATGCTGGTTCTCCACTTTTTGTTCCTGTCCTTCATCCCAAACCTCTCAAACTCAGTGGGCTTGAACCACTGGCCTTCACTGAAGATGCACTTCTGTTCTATGGTCAGAAAAACTGTTTATTCAGCCACTCTTGAAATGACTAGATTTAGAGCTTCTGGATGTTAAATGTTAATTACTTGAGAAATTAAACAGCTTAGCTCATAGACATTACTGAATTCTTTTAACAAATAGAAAAGTTTCTGCACCTACTGTTATTATATTTCTTCAAATGCAAGATGCCCTCTTTATGACCACATGTAACAGGAAGTTGAGATTTATTTTGAGAGTGTTTGTGTCCTGCAGATGTCTCTGAAACAAGTACATCAGTTCAGTGAAAATGTATTAGAAGTTTTAAATGTGCACCCCTTCATATTTTAAAGAATATACGTGTTCATCACTGTTCTGTCATTTTGTTAGTAAAAATACTTTTGACTCACTGGGGCAGTGTTGTCTCGTGGCTTGTTTCTTCTTCTTGGGTTTGCAGAGGGAGGACAGCTCCGTCTCTTGTCTCTTCTTACAGCTTTGTTTCTTCATCCTCCTCTTTTTATCCCTTGCTGTCCTTTATTTCTAATTCTGTTTTCACTCAGCCAGTCAGATACTGGAACGCTCAGAATGAGTCATTTCATGAAGGAGGCTGTTTTATCATCTGCATTATTTAAACAGCAGGCAGTGGACGGGTTCCTCCATGTTGAGTTGTCTGTGTTGTAATACTTCCCCTCCTACTCTCACAGAAACGAAACTGAAAGCAGATTCTTGGTCCACTTCCTGGAAAGCTGGTTTGCATCCAAATGATTGAACATTTCTCAACATATAGGAATATATTTTTAAGTTGTGCAAATTATTAACATTATTATTGTAACATTAGTAAATAATAATAAAAAAAAACTAATACACTTTATCATGGCAAAGTCATGTGGTGTTATTAGTTTTGTTAGAAAGTATTTTATTAAACAGGTAGGGCTTCGGAACACAAATCCATACATATTTAATTGAATCAGCCATATTCTTTAGGGTTTTTCAAGCTAGGTTGCAGTCTTTTAGGCTCACTTGCTTAGTAAAAGCTTAGATCCGAAGGTGTTTTATTGCCTTGGTGTTCCTGCCCACCCTTTGGCTGATCATCATCTTTATATCATGTATCTCAAATTGGTATGAGGCATCTTGCATAGAACATTTGTATTTACGTAATATTTATTTATCAACTAAACATTCAATAACAAACAATAACAACCAGAGACGTTAAATATGTTTTTCAACGGCTCTGATAACAACAAAGCAATACACTATCAGAGTACACCTCTCATTTAGTACTGATATTATAGCTGTGTGCATCTCTGCTTCACTGAACCTTGTCTGTTACAGTGGATGACTGCATTTAAATGCTGTGTGTGGCTGAGCACAATCTGAACATACAGGTGCTGGTCATATAATTAGAATATCGTGAAAAAGTTCATTTTTTTTATTGTAAATTATTTTTAAAAATGAAACTTTCATATATTCTAGATTCCCTACATGTAAAGTAAAACATTTCAAAAATTTTTTTTTTTTTTTTTTTTTTTTTAATTTTGATGATTAGAGCGTACAGCTCATGAAAGTCCAAAATCCAGTATCTCAAAATATTAGAATATTTCCTAAGATCAATCAAAAAATGGATTTTCAAAACAGAAAAGTTCAAGTTCTTTAAAGTATGTTCATTTGTGCACTCAATACTTGGTCGGCAGCACATATTACAGCAAATGACTTGCTCCTAGCACAAATTACAGCATCAGTGAAGTGTGGCATGGAAGTGATCAGCCTGTGGCACTGCTGAGGCACTATTGAGCCTTCAGATCATCTGTATATTGTTGGATCGACTGTTTCTCATCTTTCTCTTGAAAATATCCCATAGATTCAGGGGTCAGGCATGTTGGCTGGCCAATAAAGCACAGTAATATCATGGTCAGCAAACCACTTGGAAGTGGTTTTTGCACTGTGGGCAGATGCTAAAGTCCTGCTGGAAAAGGAAATCAGCATCTCCATAAAGCTTGTCAGCAGATGGAAGCATAAAGTGCGCCAAAATCTCCTGGAAGATGGCTGCATTGACTTTGCACTTGATAAAACACAATGGACCAACACCAGCAGACGTCACGGCCCCCCAAATCATTACTGACTTTAGAAACTTCCCACTAGACTTCAAGCAGCTTGGATTCTGTGCTTCTCCAGTTTTCCTTCAGACTCTGGGACCATGATTTCAACATGAAATGCAAAATTTACTTTTATCTGAAAAGAGGACTTTCGACCACTGTTCACTGTCCAGTTCTTTTTCTCCTTAGCCCAGGTAAGTTGCTTCTGACGTTGTTTCTGTTTCAGAAGTGGCTTGGTAGTCCTTTTCCTGGAGATGTCTGAGTGTGGTGACTCTTGATGCGCTGACTCCGGCTTCATTCGACTCAATGTGAAGCTCTCTCAAGTGTTTGAATCGGCTTTACTTGACAGTATTCTCAAGCTTGTGGTCATTCCTGTTGCTTGTGCACCTTTGCCTACCCAATTTCTTCCTTCTAGTCAACTTTGCATTTAATATGCTTTGATACATCACTCTGTAAACAGCCACCCCATTCAGTAATGACCTTCTGTGACTTACTCTCTTTGTGGAGGGTGTCAATGATTGTCTCCTGCACCATTGCCAAGTCAGCAGTCTTCCCCATTAGTGTGGTTTCAAAGAACAAGAGATACCCGGAATTTATACAGTAAGGATGGTCATTTAATGAAACTCAAAAGTAAATATTCTAATATTTTGAGATACTGGATTTTGGACTTTCATTAGCTATATGCGCTAATCAACAAATTAAAAAAAAAAAAAAAAAAAAACTTTTGAAATGTTTTACTTTACATGTAGGGAATCTAGAATATATGAAAGTTTCATTTTTAAAAATAATTTACAATAAAAAAATGAACTTTTTCACAATATTATAATTATATGACCAGCACCTGTATAAAGATGTTGTATTTATAACTGACCTGCACTGAACTTTTCATGTAATAGTGCTACCCTATAATATTAAGAAAACAGAAATGCTTCATTTCAAGAATCACACTAAAACAGTCAATTCAATGTTGGATTTTATTAAAAGAGAAAAAAACTGGTGTTTTTATGAAACCAATGTTGTGACTCTTTATGGTACATCATTCACGGTAAGTATTCCTTCTCTTAGTTTTCGGCATTTCCAAAATACCCTCCTGAAAAGAAAATGAAATCATGTTAAAGATGCACAGAGGAAAAAAAGTACTATTTTAATGTTGTTATTTAAAGACAAACAACTGAAAGTATATTGTTTCACATTTTGGCGAAATGTATCAAAGTAGGCCTACTGAGTTAGTAAACCCATGTGGAAGAAAGTGCCCGAAACACCAGAAAGCTATGAGCAGGTCATGTGTCTGTTTGCCAATTAATCAGTAATTATTAATAGATTGATCCCAGGATGGATAAACTCATCCTGTTCTCACCTCTAGAAGATCCTTGAGTTTTTTGTCTTGGCATAATATACTTGTTTTCCAGTTCTTCCATGTTCCTCTCCCAGCCATTTCCTCAAATTGATAAGGGGCGATCATTTCTTTGCGATATTTAATGCATTTCTTGTTTCCTGAGAGGAAGGGACATTCTTTTTGGTAAAACTTCATTTCAATGGTCTACTTTAGACATTTTACTGACTATTAGTAACTTTGCAACTCCATGTCAGCTAGCAACACTTTTTGAGGCTCCCTAACAGACATTCTTTGCAACTACATGTCAAATTATTCTACTAACCCTAACCCTAACACCTACCTCTAACTTAACTTATACCCTAATGAGAGTTAGTTGACGTAGTAGATGATGTTACATAAAAATCGTTTCAGAAAAAAAAAAGAATTGAATATTGTTCTAGCTTAGTACACATGAACCTGAAAAACAATATAAGTGAAAAGTAAAGTTTCTGTTCACAAACCCCTAACCTTGTTGTGTCAACCTGTGAATTGTTTGTTAATTAAGATCTGTGTGTGTGTGCATTTATGTGTATTATTATATCAAGCATGTGGATTTTATATATTCAGTGGTGTCTACTTTTCCCAAATAAATCAAAGTTCACCATTCATAATAAAGAACAATATTAATTTTTCACACAAAAGGATATTAATGCAGAACTTTTATAATTTATAGTTTAGCTATGTTTAGCTAAACATTTAAATAATTAGGGCCACTTACTGTCATATCTACGAAGTACTTCTCTGTCAAGAAGGGCTTCTTTTTCCCCACATGTGACAGGAAGCCATTTCTTGTGTTTAGGCATATCCCAGAGGTCCTTTTCTTCCTCTTGGGTCAAGAAGATAAAAAGGGTAAAAATTAAAATGAACAAATAGTTTTAGCAGTGTTTCAAGTTGCGTTCAATGCGGAGGCACTTCTGAAAGAGTTTGAAGCCACAGGCAGTCGCAGAGCATGTCCACTGGTGTGAAATGAGCAGAGTGTTTCAATTAATCCATATAGGCCTTTGTCAGGGTAGTGCCATGTTTAATTTTGACAAGAACTTCAAAAATTAAAGGCTGTGAGGGATAGAAGTACAGTACATTCAGTGGATTGGGCGGACGAAATGTCTTCCCGAGAAATTAAAAACATTCAGCAGCTAAAATTCCGAAAAACATTTTTTATAGTTGTAAAAATTAAGTGATGTAGTCTATCCCTCATTGCCTTGTTTTCATCCATGTGAAATTCAATATGCAGTCTAACCTGACTAAGGTCAATATGGGAGACGAGCTACACGTGCGTGGGGAATTGTGGAATTGACAGCAGATTGGAGAAAGCATTCTCCTCACCATTTTTCAGAGAACCTTTCTCCACATGTTCAAATTTCTTCCTCTGGTTTTTAGTGCTTTGTGATGATGGGCCAGCTTGGTTACTCACAGAGTTGCTTTCTGTCTTCCTCTTTTTAATATCTCTTTCCCTTCCTGTGTCTCTATCTTCAGATCTCTCTCGTGTTTTTTTGCTTGGCTCACTCTTGAGAGCTGAGGAATTAGAAACAAGAATTAGGAAATAAATCAGCAGTGCTGCAGATCTCATTGAGATATTACAATAAAACCACTGTCAGTCACAGACAGAGAAATAGATAAATAGATATGATAGCTAAACAGATTCTCACAGTTCTTCAGAGTTGTAGTGATATCAGAAAGTTGCGGGTAACGCTGTAAAATGTGCTCCTGGTCCACGCATTTCCAGAACTTTTTAACCTCCTCCTGTCCACACTTTTGAATACACTCCAATGCATGATACATGTCATTATCATCATTGCTGTTCTCAAGCTTTTGCTTCAAAAGTAAAAGTATACAAATGTTAGATGAGATTATTTTTATTTCTCATATTGATATGCTCTGAAATTCAAGCTTACATAAAGCTCATCTGTAATGAGTTTATTGTCCTTGAGATGGCGGAGAAACATCAATGGCTTTTCTATTGTAGATATCTTTGTTTTGTTTTCACAGAAGCAATCATACAACTCTTCAACTGTGAAAAATTCAAAGTCCACAGGGTTGCAGTTTTTATTGCCATTGCTTCTGCCAAAGAGAACAGATTTTGAATTATTGATGCTGTGTAGTGTGCCCATAATTACAGTAATTCTGTTCCAAAAACCATCTGTCACCTTTTATAATAATTTTGGTAACACTTCAGTATGGGGAACAATACTAAGCGGAACTGGGGAATGACACTAATGCCAAGTTCACACTACAGGACTTTAAACGTCGGCAGATCACTGGCTGACTACATGACCTGCTGTGGCGTCTTGAAGTCGTTGTGGTGTTTACACTACGTGACACTACGTAAATGATCTGCAACAGGGGCTCACACACACCACAGGAGCTGACAACAACTCTGTCACCCAATGACTTTATTTTAAAATGGACATTGGGAAGAAATTAGATTACATTTTGAATTAAATTTAATTAAAATTAAATTAATTCACACATAAGTTAAAAATATTCTGACTGACCTCCTAGAGTTAAGGCAACCATTATTTTAGAACATTTCCCTTTATTGTTTCCATGACAACGTGTCATGCTTGTCACGTGACACTGTATGACAGATGTATCGCTTTGCTCACCATGTCTGTTTGGGGAAATGAACCCAGCGCTATGACTGGTCGAACTTTTTTCTTTTGCTTGATTTGAGTACTACATGTGCACAGAGCCAGGTTTTTGCATTGTTTAGAGAGACAAATCGTACCAGCGTACACGAGTCGGCCGACAGCTCTAGATATTTAGCATGCTAGATATTTGACATTTATAGACATTTATAGTCTGGCGTCAGTGAGCCTCTTTGATGCGTCGTTGAGTAGATCACACAAAGATTTTTTGCAAATTGGGCTTAAATCAATGACTTTGTTGTCTCTGTGGGGCCTGCAAACCCTGACCCAATCTGCGTCCTGTATGTCAGGGACCTTAACATGTGCTGAGAGATCGAAATTCTGCTTTATCCGCCTCTGCTGGTGAGCAACAGAGGCCCTGACCCTTGGTAGTGGTCCCTGAGGCAGTGCAGGGCTGAGCCTGTTGAGGGGAAGGTGGAGCTCATGGCCAAGCACGAGGAAAGCTGGAGACCCCTGTCATGGAATGTTGGGTGGCCCTGTAGTGCAGCAGTGTGTGACGAATGGCCTGTGAGAAGGTCCATCCCTGGAACAAGTGTGGCCTGAGACTGTTTTTCAGTGACTGGTGGAAGCATTCAACGCCAACGATAGCTTGAGGGTTATAGTATGCTGTGCGGATGCGAATACCCTTGTTTTTGAAGTATGTGGTGAACTCAGCCGAGATCAACTGCGGGCCATTGTCAGTAGTGATAGTATTTGGAAGGCCCCAGCAGGAAAATAGAGAGTGCAGAAAGTTAATTATGACCTGAGAGGTCACAGAGCCAATGGCAATGAGCCCGGGCCATTTCGAGTGCAAGTCATAGACAACCACTAGGAAGCGTTGGTGATGTGGGACTCCCTGTATCTCACCACATATGTCCAGCTACAGGTCGTCCCAGGGCTGCGATGGCCAGGCAAGAGGTTGCAAGGGTGGGGGGCCTGGTGACCAGTCTTAGCGCTTAAGAGACAGGCGGCACAGTCACCAGGGCCTTGATGTCTTTATCTATCCCTGGCCAACAAACATGGTCTCTGCAGTGCTGCTTCAATTTCACAATTCCCAGGTGGCCCTCGTGAGCCATTGCCAAGACACATGCACGTAGGGTGCTGGGGATGACACGTGCCACACAGGACAGCAGGACAGCTCCTGCTTTTTTCTGGAAAATGCTGCCAGCCCCTCTGGTACCTCCAGAGGCCAGCCGTTCAGAATATAGACACGGAGCTGAGAAAGGACCGGGTCCTGTTCCGATGCCTCCCTCAGTTCTTGTAGCGATACGATGGCCTAGAGGGGTGTGTGTAACATCGGGACAATGTCCTGTTCCACACGGTTCATGTCGGAGTGTGTATGTGTGGCAGGGTGAGGTGGAGAAGAGCGGGACTGTAAATCAGCTACAACATTGTCTCTGCCAGGGGTGAGCTTCAGGTCAGATTTATATTGGCAAAGACAGTGCCACCTCTCGCAGGCCCAGATGCAGGCTAATGCTTCACGTTCCCCCACAGAGTACCACTGCTCCGTCTGAGGGCCCGTGACGCAAAGGCAATGAACTTCTCCATGCCCCGCTGGGTCTATGATAGCACTGCTCCTATGGCTGCTCCTATCATGCTCAAGAAGGAGCCCACCTGCGCAGCTGAGCTGGGTTCGGGAATTGCAGGTATGGCGTGTTCATTTGACTTAAGTGGTGTGACGCTAGCCGCCGACAGCCGGAAACCCACATACTCAGTGGTCGGTGCAGAGAAAACACATTTTTCAGCATTGACGGTTAGTTTGTGTTCGGCCAGCGCTGCAAAGACCAGAGGTGGGGGACTCCAGTCACATGACTTAACTCAAGTCAGACTTAAGTCGCAAATTTTAGGACTTGAGACTTTCTTGACAAATAAAAAAACTTGACTTTGACATGACATTCATCTTTTGAGACTTGACTCGAACTTGAGTTAAATGACATGAAATTACGTGTGTTTTGTTTAATAAATATCTGTTTTTGAACGCACCACATCCTAACCACGTGACGCAGCAGGCAAGCAGAGAGAGCTAAAGTAAGAGCGTGGACAGCCGTGACTGAACATGTAAGGTGCTACGCCAAGAATAATTAAGTGGAAAAAAAAATAACGTTTTGGACATGTTTAGAGTTGACTTTAAATTGGTTTTGCGTTCATTAAACAGAAAATTGGGTTAAAATCAGTGCTGTCAACGTTAGTGCGTTAACGCATTTTTCCAGTTTAACATTAAAAATATTTAACGCAATTAACGCAGCATCCGTTTTTCTGTCATCCTTTGGCTAGCATTACAACATATGATCACGCTCTTATTCATGCAAATGCTTTTAAACCATTTAAGCGCGCTAACAGAGAAAAAGAGAATGCGCTCTCTGTGAATGTCCTGTCACAAACACACAACGCACAGAAAGACGTGCACCAGAATGTCACGCTTGAACGAACAATAACACACCCAATAATGCCAAAAGTGTCTGTTTTGTCGAGTATCCTAATTAGAGCAGCCTTGAATGAGTTAAATAAAGTCTTAAACAAAAGTAAAGAGTTGTGAGAAAGTGGGATGCTTGCGAGATCTGCGTTATGTGCAGCAGTGGCAGATCTTAAAATGACATCAACCAATGCTGTATGTCATTGAAGATAATCAAAGATCAAAGGTAACAGAGAAAATGATCACATTTAATTTTTTGCAAGTGCAATGCATTGTTAATGGTTATTCACTGTTTATAAGGACATTTTTTTTGCAGTATCACTTAATATATGCATGTGTATAGTGTGTAATAATTGGTCTTGTGTTAGACTTTGAGTGAAAAGCCTATGATTAGTTAATGGGGATACACATAAATATATTGTATACACATAAACGCACACAAAGAAAAAAAATCATACAGACTTGCAAACCCAACCATGCATACACAAAAAAAAAAAAAAAAAAATGAAATTTGCAACAATACACTTTTCACTCATACACACGAACACACATTCATTTATTTAGTTTTCATTTTTAGATTTTTATTGTATTAACAGCTCAGCTGTATGTGGACACCTTTTGAGTAGAAATGCATATTGCAATTTTTTTTGTTGCAAATAAAACTCCCATAGTCCAACTACTGTAGTTTTAACTTATTTTAACATAAATTCAGTTAAATCATCAAACATTTGTATGACTCGCTTGACCCAAGCTACGACTTGAATTGCTTGACATAAAGCAGTGACTTGACTTTGACTTGCTTGAAGGTTAAGACTTGAGACTTACTGTGACTTGCACATGTGTGACTTAAGCCCCGGGTATACTTCAGCCGTCCGCGTTCGTGTACCGTCCGCATGACGTAATTTTTGTCATGCGGAGGGCTCGTGGCCGGCCGCACACCCCGTCCGTGTGCAGCCCAAATTTCGAGGCTGTGCAGAAGTTGCACGTGCAACAGCACATGCGCAAGCAGGAAAGAAGAGTCCACTAGGTGGCAATATGCACAGTACTGAGCACAATGTGCAGACGTCGAAGAAGAGTGTGTGAAGAGTGATTCAAAAATAAGACACGTAAACTCAAAAGTATGCCTTCTCCATCGTTCTTGATTCCTGTTCTCTTGGTGTATCTAACTATGCTGCAATGGTGGATGCACTATTTTTCTTCTCCGATCCTGCCCAGCGAATATCCGGTTGATGACACGATGTCTGGTAATAGTATAGAAAAAAATTGCACTGCGCATGTGTCAAACACGGTCATCCACGCGAATCCATGTTTTAGTATACTTTGAAAGATGCGCGGACGCAACTGCACGCGTTACGCGTCTGAGCGCGGAAAGTGAAGTATACACGGGGCTTTACTCCCACCTCTGGCAAAGACTCTGCTGAGGCGTTCATTGTGGCTCTCGGTGGTGGGCCACATAACCACATCATCCAGGTAAATAGCCACCCCCAGTATACCAGCCAACTCTGACACCATGATTATTTGGAAACAGCTGGGGACGGAGCTAAGTCCGAATGGCATGCGCGTGTAGCGAAACACACCTGCATGGGTCATGAAGACTGTGAGGTTTCTGCTGCTGGGGTGGAGAGGCACTTGTAGGTAGCCCTATCTGAGATCCAGTTTAGAGAACACTGTTGAGCCACTGAACTGAGCAATGAGCTCTTCCGAGGTAGGCAATGGGAACCTGTCCGGGATCAATGCCTTATTCACTACTCGCAGGTCGACACACACCCGTAGGGATCCTGATTTCTTCTGAGCCACCACTAGGTTCAAGACCCAGGGCGATGCATCCACTGGTTCGATAATGTCAGCGTCCAGCAGCTGCATAAGTTCAGCTGAGACACTATCACGGAAAGCCAGGGGAATGCGGTGGAGTGGTTGGATGACCGGTTTAATGGCAGGGTCCAGGAGAGGTTGGTGGGCAAAAGCAGTAAGGCAACCTAAGCCTTCAAACAGGGATGGCTACTTTTGCTGTCAAGGCGTAGAGACTATCAGGATCACAGAATCCCAGAGCCGAGAACAAATCCAGACCCATCAGTTTGGCCTTGCGAGGGGCAACATGGAAGGTGAAGCTGGGTACCATCTTGTTGCCATACCCAAAAGTCACTTGCAGGGAACCCACTAAGTCAATCTTTGAGTCGCCATAGCCACAGAGTGAAGCAGAGGGTGCTGAAAGTGGCAGCGCTTTGAAAAAAAAATTATGTGTGCATGTTCAGGAGAGACACACTGGCACCAGTGTCCAAAAACAGTGGGATACACACATCATTTAGGCCCACTGAGCATGCTTTAAATGAGACTGGTCCAGAATAGACACTCTGTGGGGCCGTAAAGTGTAAGGTCAGTAGTTCCACGGCTGTGTCATATTTGCTTGTGGTGCCCAACTCAAGCGTTCCCAGCACACGCTGACCCTCAGCAATGCAATAACAACGCCTTTTTGCGGGCTGCACTCATGTCAATCATCCCCACTGCCAAGTTGAAAGTCTCAAAGGACTGTAACCAGCGAGTCCAGGGAATCAGAGGCTCACCAGGTAGAGCAAGGAAAGGAGCAGTAGGTGGTAGTGTGAAATCAGCCATCCTCGTCGTCAAATGTTATATTTGGTAAGGATCACACAGATTATGTGTGTATATATATATATATATATATATATATATATATATATATATATACACATATACATACATACATACATACACACACATGGGAACAAGGTAAACAATATTCATTGTCATGGGAACACACAAGGGTAACCAAGGGCCTGTTTACACCTGG
The DNA here is from genome assembly GCF_018812025.1 of Megalobrama amblycephala. Taxonomy (NCBI): domain Eukaryota; kingdom Metazoa; phylum Chordata; class Actinopteri; order Cypriniformes; family Xenocyprididae; genus Megalobrama; species Megalobrama amblycephala. The sequence goes on along the minus strand of NC_063044.1, from coordinate 50,045,211 downwards.
TTACTTCATGCGTTTTCTCTGATCAGATAGCTATCCAATCGTGAAAAGACCAGGTCTAAATGCCCTCCGAAATGCATTCGAGACGGATTTAAATCAATCGCTCAAACCACTTCAGGAGGTGGTCTGGGACACATTCCAGTCAAAACTGAACAGGTCTAAATGCATCTGGCTGTTGAAACCACATATGTAAATTTAAATCCTCCCAAAAATACTAAAAAATAAATATCTGAGAGCGTTATAGGCTAAATAACATGTTATAGCCAGATATGACAGCGCTACTGCAGCACGCATCGCCGCATTAGAGTAGCTGAGTATCTATTCAGCAAGACAAAGCGCAAACTGCCGCAAATCAAAATGAAAGTAAGTTGCAGGCGCTCAAAACACAATCATCTTCATTAAAAGTAATGAGACTAAATGATCTTACCAGTGCTGTTGCCACGCTCTCCTGTTGCGGTCTTTGATTTTGAAATTAGCTGATGATCAATAAAATGCAGCTCATATTTGTTGCTTTCGGTGACGTGAACAACATGAAATCTGCATAGTGCGGGAATTGAAGATCAGATTTATATCAGTTTTGCGGAGACACATTTATGTCGCCGAGTGTAAATGCAATCGTTTTTATAAATCAGATAGCTAATTGATCAGAGAAAATGCATGAAGTGACTAGGTGTAAACAGGCCCCAAGGGAACTGACAAGGCACACCTTGGGAGACTAATGAACATTAAACCTACAATGAACAATAAAACATGTCACAAGACAGAAATTAACCAAAAGTCCTCAGACAAGACAGGGGAACACAGGCTGGGATTGTGACATAATGATGTACAAATGCTGTCTAATCACTTTTCCTTTTCTATGCTCCACCAAACCACACCTTTCAGTAGGTCTGCAAACGGGTCACTATGAGACTATTCCACTTACTATTACAAAAACCTTCATATAAATATAATAAATAAATAAAAATGAACACACCTTACATTTTAACATAAAATATTAATCAAATATACATGCTAGAAGATATAATTGCAAGAAAGTACTCACCTCTTTGGATTGAATTGGTCGGGAAATGACCATGCGTTGTTACTCCCCCTGGAGCATCTTTGTTTTCCCTTTTTTCTCCTTCTCTCATCTTCACTAAAACCAGTTTCTGAGCTGCTTTCCTCCGATTCATTATCAGCATTCATTTTCTTCAGGTCTTTGGGAGGCAAATGTCATATTACATTTAATTTGCTTGTCTAGATCTCCAAATGAAAGTGGTTACACTTTATTTTGACAGTCTACTTTACACATTTCTAGTAATTATACGATTTTTTAATGGTTTTATTTTAAATAAATAGACATCCCTAGTGAAAAAAAGTATGCTAAGTATACTTACAGCAAGACTAATTATTAGTACATTTCAAGTGTGTTAATGACTAGTTAACTTAAAGTATGCTATTTTGAAACAACTAATTTTGTACTAAGTATATTTTAGTTGTAATTAAGTTGTATAAAAACACAACCTTAAGTATATTTAGTGTACTTTTGTGTGCTAAATTGGAACAACTTCAAGTATACATAGTACACTTTAAGTATATGCCTGTGTAGGGACTAATTACATGCTTGATTAAGTGATATTAAAGTGTACTTAATTTGTGTTATAAGTATACTTTAATTGTGGTATAAGTACACTTTGTGTTATAAGTACACTTTATTTGTGATTTAATAATTAATTAAAAATAATTACGAGTGTCTTCAGAACACACAAGCAATATACAATGAATATATTATTTTACAGTAGTACTGTATGCCTACCATGTTATCTTAAGGCCAACTTGCTGACAGAAAAAAAAGCCAAACTTACCTGTAAAACAGAGAAAAAGTATTAACCTGCTTGTACTTCAAATGGTCACCGTACTAAAGAGACTGAAAATCCGGAAGCGGACTGGATTGTCCAGGTGTGATATCTTCCTCCCCCACACTTTGATCAAAGATTAATCTCCGTCACTGCGGCCAGTACGATCTCGCCACGCGGAAATCTCTTACAGTCGGAGAAATACGGAATCCGTGCAATCACCCATACTGTTATCTGTGGAAGAATGGCGTTTCCAACTCATATCAGGGGCGTGGCTTTTACAGTCTATGGGCCACAAGGATGGCACAGGTGTCCCTGCCAGAATCTGATTCCCCTTGCGTGCACGCGCAAGACGTCAATCGATGCCGCCAGTTGCGAAAACAGACAGGCATTAGACGGCGTAAGTAATGCAATACATTTTGTGTAGGCTACTGATCTCTGATCATGTATTTATTTGTGTATTTGTCTTTGATCATGTATTTAACTGAACTCGATTTACAACTTGAACTGTCTAGCTGTGCCTTTATTGTTTGTATTGTTTTACTACAGTAAAAACAAAAGTGGGTTTTTGTTTGTTTGTTTGTTTGTTTTTCCCCTAAAACAATGGTTTAGTTTCGTGAGGGTAGACTACACCTAAATCTGAACATCATTACTAAAAAGATGCAGACAAATTTGTCATTCGACTTCACTGCCCGCACATTTTCACTATTGTAATATTCCTTATCATGAAACAGGATGTGTTTATTAGGGAGCAGAACAATTTCAGCAGTTTTGTTAAAGCTGCCTAAATTACTCTGCCCTTATGCTGATAACACTGAAAAGCTGTGTCCTGAAGACATTGTGCTTATAGTTTTACATTAAGCATATCAAATTCCATATGAAAACAGCAGTGCTACCAAAATCATACTCTCCCATATTAAATACTTATTATTGTAACACTTGTGCTTTTTTGCAGGTATTGTACAGGATAAGATGTGCCACCCAGGCACGTGCACACATAGACATAAAAGGGGGCTTGAGCCCTTGCCCTTTTTCTTCCTCGAGAGAAAGTGCCCCTTTTTTTTCAATAAACCAGGGACGTGCACAGACATTTTGTAATAATTATTTATTTAAAAAAAAAAAAAAAACAACAACAATCCTTAAATATATTAAGACAACTCTGACTGTATTAATAACGGCGCGTTAATAGTTTGACCACCGTCAACGCCTTTGCCTGATTTGATACTAATGCAATTTATGTCATATTATAATTTCAATTATTTTAATTTTTAAAGGTTTTTTTTTTTTTTTAATAATTATGAGAAGTGCCCTTTTTTCCACTTGAGCCCCTGCCCCCCAAAATGTCTGTGCACGTCCCTGGTGCCACCAGAATGAGTTTTATGGGTTTCTGACCCAGCTACCTTGATACTTATTAATTGAATAAATACTTATTATTGAATAAGTGCTGCCAAATATGTTGACATGTACACTACCGGTCAAAAGTTTGGAAACATTACTATATATATATATATTTTTTTTTTTTAACAAAGTCTCTTATGCTCATTAAGGCTGCATTTATTTAATAATAAATACAGAAAAAAACAATTATATTGTGAAATATTATTACAATTTAAAATTATGGTTTTCTATTTTAATAAACTTTTAAATGTAATTTATTTCTGTGATCAAAGCTGAATTGTCAGCATCATTACTCCAGTCTTCAGTGTCACATGATCCTTCAGAAATGATTCTAATATGCTGATTTATTATTAATGTTGGAAACAGTTGTGCTGCTTAATATTATTTTATAAACTGTGTTTTCCTGTGTAATCCTACTTTTTCAGGATTCTTTGATGAATAAAAAGTTAAAAAATATCAGCATTTATTTAAAATAAAAATCTTTTGTAACAATATACACTACCGTTCAAAAGTTTGGGGTCAGTATTTTTTTTTTTAAAGAAATTAATATTTTATTCAGCACGGATGTGTTAAATTGATAAAAAGTGATAGTAAAGATTTATATTGTTAGAAAAGATTTATATTTTGAATAAATGCTGTTCTTTTTAACCTTTTATTCATCAATGAATCCTGAAAAAAGTATCACAGGTTCCAAAAAACTATTAAGCAACACAACTGTTTTTCAACACAATATTGATAATAACTGAGTATCTAATCATCATAGGCCTTATTAGAATGATTGCTGAAGGATCATGTGACACTGAAGACTGGAGTAATGATGCTGGAAATTCAGCTTTGATCACAGGAATAAATTATATTTTAAAGTATATTAAAATAGAAAACCATAATTTTAAATTGTAATATTATTTCTCAATATTATTGTTTTTTCTGTATTTATTATGAAATAAACGCAGCCTTAATGAGCATAAGAGACTTTGTTCAAAAACATTAAAAATAGTAATGTTTCCAAACTTTTGACCAGTAGTGTATTTCAGGAAAGTTATATTCTGTTCTGCTGTATGAAGCACACATGTGCACACTTGTCACACAGAGACCCACCACAGATGGAGACGACGACCCTGCCGTGACGTCAGAGCCCGCGCCAGGAGGAGCGACCGAGCTTGACATCATCCCGGAGCCTGAGGTATTTCCAGCAGAGGAGAAGTTCGAGTCGGGGGTCCCATACAGCGTTGAGGGAGTAGGTGTCGGAGACGACAAGCAGGACCAAAGCCCCGCCCACCCACCCGTCACTGAGAGTGAGTCCACCGACAACAATGCCACTTCCCAGCTGTTTGAAAACTTTATATTGGACTCTTCAATTCCTACCAGCCTCTCTCTGCCACATCCTTTACTGGATTTATCTACGGAATCTCCATCTCTGCCTTCTTCCCTGACCCCAACCAAGTCTGCTGTCCTGTCCGAGTTGTCACCTATCAGTCCCGCTACACCACCATAACCTCCTTTCAGTGACGTGGTTACATCGCGGGACTACTGTGAGCTAGGGCTGCAACAAATGATTTTAATCTGATAATCGATTAATCTACCGATTATTAGAACGATTAATCGACTAATCGTCGATTATTTTGATGACTAATCAGTACATTTTGAATGATTATTCAGCTTTTTCAATTAATTAAAACATTGCGTTATACATATTCTAACTACTAAAGAAAAAAGAAAATCACTTCAGCTTTTGAAATAGTTGTTTTAATGAACTTTGAGCCAACTAAACAGGTCATTCTCTTAAGTTTTCAGATTTCTGTCCAACTCAAATCACACACAAATGCTCTCTAAGCATTGTTTAAATATTCTGTTCTCTTTCAATAGAAAAAACAAACAAAAAAAAAATGATCAGCAGCATTAAAGACAAAAAATATGTTTGAACATAAACATCTCTTGTCAGCAATATTAAGAGCTTCATTTCTAAAAGTTTAATGAAAAGGAGTAACTAACAGTGTCCTTTCTGCACTGGCCTGATTTTCAAATAAGTGCTGAATTAAAATGAAGAAACGTCAGCATATCAACATGTTCACGTGACAAGCTTGCTCTTTTTTGTGAGCAAATGTTTCCTGCGGCAGAGAAGATCCGTTCTGCTGGAGTGGATGTGGCAGGGATGCAAAGAAAAGATCTTGCAAGCTTTGATAGGTTAGGGAACCGTCCCTCATTTTCCTTCCACCAACCTAAAGGATCTTCTTGTTTGGCTATTTGTGATTCCGAGAAATACATTTGTACTTCCTTTCTCACCACCTGAATCTTTTGTTCCTCACGCGACTCCTCCTCTTCACTGAGGCTGTCAGTGTCAGACTGGAGGAGGTTTTCAAGCACTGACTCTTCCCCTTTCCTTGGAGCAGTGACACTGTGACACTGAAGCTGCCCTTCTTCTGTAGGTTTCCAGAGCTCTTTTCCTGCTTTAATAGCAAGGACTTCGACAGTGCTTTGAACCTCTATCCTCTGTTCAGCAGGCATAAACTTGAGTTTTCTAAATCTTGGATCTAGGGCTGCTGACAGAAGAACTATGTTGTCTTTCTCCTTGCAGAAAGTGCTGATTTCCCCCCACCTCTCTGTTAACTCTTTAGAGGCTTTGGCTAAAAAAGCTTTTCCAGGTGTTGTTTCAAAGTTGATTTGGGATTTTCAAAGGGATTGTTGCACAGACCTCTGTAGCCCTTTTGCAAGCTGAGGAAGGCATGACAATGTTGCATACTCTTGGCCACTAAGAAACTCAGTGGCACATTGAAAAGGCTGCAGGCCCTGGGTCAGCTCTTCAAGCAATGACCACTGATCAGGCTTCAAGTCAAAGTAATGTTTGCCCCTTGGTGTCACTTCAGGATCAGAAAGTGTGGCAGTAATGGGCCAGCGCTTCTCCAGCAGTCTCTCCAGCATAAAGTAGGTGCTATTCCACCGGGTTGTCACATCTTCCGCCTTGCATGTATTGCACACAACAGCATTCTTAGTTTGAAGTTTTGTGAAACTTTCCCACACCTTGCTCCTTCGGATTCGTTTGCACTCCATCATAATCCTCCTTGTATGGTCGTCGCTGTGGCTCCGTCGCGGTCGCCTAGGTCATCAGCATAGAACCGCTCCATCTGCCTTCCGTCTACACCGTGGGTTCCTCTTCCATCGCCGCGGCTGCCTTCGCTCGACCCCAAGGTGGCGCTGAGATCTTCGCCACCATGGCTCCTCCCTTCAGCATCGCCGATGTCTATCATTCTGGTTGGGGACTGGGCCTCCATCCGGCTCATCCTCCAGCTTCACCGCCCTCCTCCTGAACCCCCTCCGTCCCTCCCCTTTGGATATTCCTCTTCGGCGTGAGGACGCGCCTTGCTGGAGGAGGGAAGTACTGTCACAGTCACCAGTTCCAGCACTATGTTTCCCAGCATCCCTTCTGTCCTGCACCTGCACGTCATCATTACCTGCACCTGAAGTCACTCATCATGATTTTCACTCATCTGGACTCCCTTTATAAACAGTCACCTTGCTCACTAGTGTTGTCCATTATCTTACGTTGTTAGTGTGTGTATCCTGTATTCCTGTATGCTCCATTGAATTGCCTAGTAAAGTCTTGCTCTTATATTCCTCGTCGTGAGTGTTCCTACACAGCTACCTGTAACAACACTATCTGTGTTTTTTATTGTACTGTGTAATAGGCTTAATGTACTGCTGTTGTTGTTTCTGTGTACTGGAAAGCTCCTTTTGTTACAACAAATTATTTTTCTGTGCAAACATACTTGGCAATAAAGGTCTTTCTGTTACCTCTGACCATAGATTATAGTGTGATGACCCTGTGCCTTAAGGTAAATTTATATTATTTAGAACAGTGTTAGTGGCAAATTAAAATAGTGTTGGCCTGAAATTAGATACTGTCCTTCACAGACCCATATACACAACCCCAAATCATGTCATGTTTCTTATGGAAGCACATGTGTAGCAATATTCAATTTAAAATGTAATATGCAAAATGGCAATACCGTTCTGTATTTAAATTTACATTTTCCATACTATATGTGCAATGATGCAAAATGATAAATGTTTAGATTAATAATATATACATTCCCCATTCATTTTACAATCTGCTGAGGCAGACAAAAAGGTATGATTCTCTGGCCAGAGAGGTGTGCAAGTGTGTGAAAGTGTGTGTGAAGGATGGAGAGATTGTGTTTGGTGAGACACCAAAGACAAACAAATCATTCCAGTCAAAACAGCTGTATCTAAATTTATTAAGTGGACCCACAGGGCAGAATAAAATAAAATAATGCCCAATAAAATAATGGCCATGGATGAATTTGGCTTAATATTCTGGCCTGTGTTATTTCTGTGGCAGGAATAAAACAGTGCCATGTCTTGGGAAGGCAGAGAGTAAGCAAGCTTGCCCTGTCCACACCATACAGAACTTTTTCCTTTTGCAGCATGATGTCATGATGAATTTCATCAAACTGCTTTTGTTCCAAATGTATAAAATATTGTCATGTTTCTGTTAAAGACCCCCTGTGGTGAAAATCAAGTTTTTAATGTTGTTTATACGTCTATGTAGTGTTTTTAATATGCTTTAAGACAAAGCAAATTCATAAGTCAGCACCATTGCTGAGTATTTTATGTTTGAAACTGCAGTAAACCAAAAACCCGCGGTTTGAAATTGTGGGTGTTTGTGACGTCACAGACTACCTTGTAACCAATCACAATAACATGCCAGCAGGCTTTAGCATATCATTAACTATGGCTGCTCTGAAGCAGGAAAGTCTCGAGAGAAGCCAGGTTATCCCGGTAAATTTTCTGTTGATATGAAAAATTGTGTAGATTTATCTACAGTATATCGAGTCTATTACGATGTTATGATGAACTATAAGCCTTTCTCCACTGACACTCTGAGTTGTTCAAAGTGTTTGTAAGGATACTGATTGTTAGACGGCAGCTGAACTTACCTGATAAGTTCAAGTAAATACGCTGGAAATCCATGCTCATTCAAGGATGTGCATTTATTTCATATAGCCTATCCACAATACAAACAACAAAGTGCTTGTCACTGCAGCAACAGTATACTCTCTGAGCTGGCATGATTGAGTGGAGGCGGGGCTAATTTGCATATTCATTGATCTGTGTATATTAACAAGACTTATATCATTAAAGATTTTTTTCTCTTCTTGTGACTTGGATTTTTTATTTATAACTGAAACGTGGCTTTCTGCTGGGGATTTAAGTCCGTTTTCTGAACTGCTACCATTAAACAGTTTGTTTTTCAATACCCCTCGTTTGACTGGTCCAGGTGGAGGATTGGCCTCCATTTACAAAGACGCGTTTTCTTGCCGCTCTATTGGGTCAACTGAGTATAGCAGTTTTGAATTGCAGCTGTTTACGTTGGAACTACATGAGCCTATTTTGATTGCAGTGATATATCGTCCTCCTAAACACAACAAGGATTTTTTAACTGAGTTTGGAGATTCCTGGGTGAATACATACCGAATTATGACAAACTTGTTACATATTTGTTGCGCTGCTGACCTGTTAGCTAAGGAATTTTTAAATTTACTAAATGCATTTGATTTGGTTCTTCACGTCAATGTTCCCACTCATCAACATGGACGTACTCTAGATCTAGTACTATCTCATGGTTTTTCCCTCTGTAATCTTGAGGTGTGTGAAAACGTTTTTTCTGATCATAAATGATCATTTTCTTCTGATTCCTCAATTCCCCCTTGTTGTTCTGCTGTTTTAATCAGTTTAACCCTATTACTTGCACTCAGCTCCAAGAAATAGTAGATCACCTTAAGCCTTCAGGCTCCTGTATTGATGTTATCCCTCCTTTCTTCCTTAAACAAGTCTTCGATGCTGTTGGTTCTCATCTTCTGATCATGTTAATTCGCTGTTTAGAATCTGGTATCATACCTGATTCGCTTAAACACCACCCACTGCTCAAAAAACAGAACTTAGACCCCACAGTGTTAGCCAGTTTTAGACCTATTTCAAATTTGTCTTTTATTTCTAAGATCTTGGAGAAAATAGTCCTCCAACAACTACAAAGTTTCCTAGCTGATAATGCAATTTTTTAAATTTTTCAATCTGATTTTAGAAAACATCACTCCACAGAGACTGCTTTGTTGAGGGTTTTAATGATATACTAATGACCTGTGATTCAGGTGACTATGGTGTTCTTGTGCTTTTAGATCTAACTGCTGCTTTTGATACAGTAGATCATGCTGTTCTTATTGCCCGGTCGGAACAGTGTGCAGGCATCACAGGCAGTGTACTTGAGTGGTTTAAATCGTATTTTACCAACAGAAGTTTTTCAGTGAAGATCGGACAACATACCTCTAGTAATGCTGTGTTATCTTGTGAGGTCCCTCAAGGGTCCATTCTGGCCCCCATTCTTTTTTCTTTAGACATGCTTCCACTTGGTTCTATTTTTAGAAAACATGGGCTGTCATTCCATTGTTACGCTGATGACACACAAATTTATCTGCCTTTAAAACTTAAATTGTTATTGTTTGAATACTCTCATGACCTGTTTGACTGATGTAAAGGCCTGGCTGTCTTCAAACTTTCTGAATTTCAATGAGAGTAAAAGAGAAATTATCATTTTTGGACCCTCTGATTCCTCTACTATTCCTAAATTAAATTTTGGTGGTTTGTCCACTTGCGTGAAGCCCTTGATGAGAAATTTGGGTGTTATGTTTGATGAATCTCTGAAATTTGATAAGCAGATAAATTCAGTTGTGAAATCGTGCTTTTTCCAGCTCAGACTTTTATCTGCTCTGACAGCGGCAGTGATGTCTCGCTCTCATTGAAGTATATGCGCGAGACATCACTGCCGCTGTCAGAGCGCGATCAGACCAAACGAATCGAGTGATGAATGCCGTTGGACATAGTGGTGTATTAGAGGTAAAAAATGATATAAAGACTGTTCGGTTTCTCGCACAAACCGATCGTTTCGTGTCTTAAGACATCAATGTGTTGTCACGAGCCACAGGGTTTAATTTGGATTTGTCTGTCGTGTTTTATTTACTCTTATAGTCCAAGTTCCCGCTGACTTGCATTATACCACTGACAGACGGCAGCGGTTGCGGTTAAAAATCATCATTTGTGTTCTACTGAAGAAACAAAGACACCTACATCTTGGATGCGCTGGGGGTAAGCAGATAAACATCACATTTTCATTTTTGGGTGAACTATCCCTTTAACGCTGAAGCACCAATTTTAGTCTATTTTTATGGTATGTTTTTACAATTTCTCTATTTATGTGTTTTATTGCTTAATAATTTTTTGTCTTTTTACTTATTGTGTTTTTCTGTGTTTTTAGCTATTGTAAAGCACATTGGACAACATAGATTGTATTTTTATTGTGCTATATAAATAAACTGCCATTGCCATTGCCATAGTAGGATGACTGGAGAGGAGAAGTTTAGGTACTTCTGCCTCAGTGAGGGGAGAGAAGCAAGAGAGATTTGTGGCCGTGGATGTAGTTGGTCCGAGTTCGTGTGTGATTGGAGCTGAGAATTGGCTTCTGATGGTTGATGTTTTGCCAGTAAAGAAATTAGTAACATCATCAGCAGTTAAAGAGGTGGTGGGTGGTGGTGGAGGTGGACAGAGGAGAGAGTTGAATGTTTTGAAAAGTGTTTGTGTGTTTGAAGTGGTGTTGATGCTGTGGAAATATGAATATTTAGCACCATGGACATTATCAAAAAAGAATGAGACCTACCTAGGTCGGATGGATCTTTGGATTTGCTCCATTTTCTCTCTGCTGCCGTAAGTTTGGTCTGGTGTTCACGAAGAACATCAGATAACCAGGGGTTAGAGGGGAGTAGCACGTGCTGGCCTGGATGAGAGAGAAGTTCTGTCTAGAGAAGAAGTTAAAGTGGAGCATAAAGTGTCTGTTGTGGTATTCACATCTAGAGATGAGAATTGTGTGGGTGAGGAAAGTGAGCATGATACAACAGAGTAAAGATGAGAAGGAGAAAGAAAGCGCAGGTTTCGTCTGAAGGTAGAGGGATTGATGTGAGTTGAAGTAGTGAGTTGTAGATTAAAAGTGATGATGAAATGATCAGAAATGTGCAAGGGTTTCACCAAAATGTTGTCTGTGATACAGTTGCATGTGTAAATTAGGTCAAGATGGTTGCCAGATTTGTGTGTACTTTGACTATGGCAACAGACAAGACAAAGAGAAACTGGCAAAAAGAAAACAATGAGGACTGAACAACTAGACAGTACATAACCCTGACAACAACTCGCTGAGGGCGGAAACTATGGCAATGCAGGACTGTCAGTTAAGCCGCGCACACACTTAACGATTGTAAGGCCGATTATGAATGTAAATTGATACTTATGACTGATCGCGCTCAAACGCGTCCAGTCAGAGCCAGTTGCGTTCAGTCTGCGATTACAGTCGGTGTTCAAATTCCATGTGTAAGTATTTAAATCTGCTTCAGTCGAAGGAAACAATCGGTATGTGTGTTCAGTTCAGTCTTAGAAATGTTTCAGCTAATCGTTAGGTGTGTCCCCGGCTTTAGCGGTCATGGGCGGGGCCTAAGCAGTGTGACGTCACATTGCTCAGAGAATCAAAATGGCATGTCTAATGAGACTGATTTGATTTAATGAGGATTAAAAAAAAAGAAAGGAGTGGATTTTTTTTACATAATTGTAGGGTGGTTGTGTTCACGCACTGCCAACACACATTTATGTCCAAACACCATGTAAAAGTGAATTTTGCATAATATGTGCCCTTTAATTCTGGGAAGTAAAAATACAGTAGCATATGTGACGTCTGCACTGCTGGTGTTCAGGTTTCAGGATACAGAACATTTGTGGTCCCATAATACTGGGCAGAGTGAAGCTGAACCTGGAGAATAACGATTATCATTCAGTGCAAGATACTGAACTCATAGTGAGCTTCTTTATTACTGCCACTGTCTCCTGTTATGTGTGTACAAGTAGGACATTCAGAGAGTTTTCCTGAGCTTTCCAGAATAGTTCTGCTTAGCCACTTTCAGATCTCCTTTGTCAGCGTGTATTTGTTCCATTTAAAGACTCTCTCCCTATTCCTGTAGGCATCTTCTTTGGCCTGATGAAGTTGTCTGAGCTCTGCAGTGAACCTCTGTTTGTCATTGTTGTATGTTAAATAAGTCCTGGTAGGAATGCACATATCCTCAACTGATATGATGTTACAGAATCTGTGAGCTTGTCTAGGTCGGTGGCAGCAGTCTTAAAAACACTGCAATCAGTGCACTCAAAGCAGGCTTGTAAATCCTGCTCTGCTTCATTAGTCCATCTTTTAACAGTCCATTTAGCCGATTTCAGTTTCTGCCTATAGGTCAGTGTACGATGAACCAAAAAGTAAACAAGAGAGCCCCAAATCTGCCCTTGGGACACAGTGATATGCATCCTTTATAGTATCACCAGAAATCCTGCCCTGCAGATAATTTCATTGGTTAAAGTGTTAGTTCACCCAAAAATGAAATTTATGTCATTAATTACTCACCCTCATGTCGACCTTTGTTCATCTTCAGAAAACAAGTTAAGATATTTTTTGATGAAATCCAAGAGGTATCTGAACCACACATAGGCAGCAATGTCATTGCACCTTTTAAGGCCCAGAAAGGTAGTAAAGACATCGTTAAAGGTGCCCTAGATTCAAAAATTGAATTTACCTCGGCATAGTTAAATAACAAGAGTTCAGTACATGGAAAAGACATACAGTGAGTCTCAAACTCCATTGTTTCCTCCTTCTTATATAAATCTCATTTGTTTAAAAGACCTCCGAAGAACAGGCGAATCTCAACATAACACCGACTGTTACGTAACAGTCGGGGTGTACGCCCCAATATTTGCATATGCCAGCCCATGTTCCCAACATTATGAAAGGCATTAGACAAGGGCAGAACGTCTGGATCTGTGCACAGCTGAATCATCAGACTAGGTAAGCAAGCAAGAACAACAGCGAAAAATGGCAGATGGAGCAATAATAACTGACATGATCCATGATTACATGATATTTTTAGTGATATTTGTGAATTGTCTTTCTAAATGTTTTGTTAGCATGTTGCTAATGTACTGTTAAATGTGGTTAAAGTTACCATCGTTTCTTACTGTATTCACAGAGACAAGAGCCGTTGTTATTTTCATTTTTAAACACTTGCAGTCTGTATAATTCATAAACACAACTTCATTCTTTATAAATCTCTCCAATAGTGTGTAATGTTAGCTTTAGCCACAGAGCACTAGCCTCAAACTCATTCAGAATCAATGTAAACATCAAAATAAACACTGTACTTACGCGATTAGACATACTGCATGACGAACACTTTGTAAAAAAGATCCATTTTGAGGGTTATATTAGCTGTTTGAACTTTTTTTTTATGTTGTTTAAGGCAAGCGCGAGCTCCGTGGGCGTGGAGCACGAGATTTAAAGGGCCACACACCCTGAATCGGCTCATTTCTAATTATGCCCCAAAATAGGCAGTTAAAAAAAAATGAATTTAAAAAAAATCTATGGGGTATTTTGAGCTGAAACTTCACAGACACATTCAGTTGACACCTTAGACTTATATTACATCTTGTAAAAAAAAGTTCTAGGGCACCTTTAAATTAGTCAACATGACTACAGTGGTTTTGTGTGCAAAAACAAAACAAAAATAACCACTTTATTCAACAATTTTCTTCTCATCTATGTCGGTCTCCTACGCTGTTTTATGCTGTAAAGAAACTGCAGCGCTTCGGTTTCTACATCAGAACACCATTTTTCTAAGTTGATGAAAAACTAACGATTTATTAAATCATAAAAATGTAAAGTTAAAATGAATAAATTATTTGAAAATAAAATGATTAATATTTTATTTGTTTACCTGCATGTCAATGTGGTCATTATCCAACATCAGAGAACTGTGAACATGCAAATATGTTAAATTATTGAAAAATTTAAAATCTTAAAATCTCAGGGGACTCCAAGTAAATATTTTAGGTTGTCAAGAGAAATGGAGTGTTCTCTTCCAAACAATTAGATATAACATAAAAACACACACACACACACACACACAGTGCACTCAAATGTATACCACATCCTGTAAAGATGAAGTAGGTTGCATTAGGTATGTGGGTAAACATGGGTTCTGGGGGACAGAAGCATTGTTACAGTATGTGTAACTGCCAAAAAAGGAAGACAGTTAGGAATTAAATGTCTAACAAGGTAAAAATATGATAAAATGCACAATAAAATGTGTTTATTGCTAATGACATTGATGCAAACATGAAAAAGACTGACACAAGTAAATAAAGCAATTGACGCAAGTAATGTAACAATTAAATGCATGTGGGAAATATGTTAACGCAAGTAGAAGCAACATGTGAAATGTAGAGATAATGTGCATCAATAGAAAGTATATAAAAAGGGGGTCTTTTGGGGTGGAAGATCTTTTGGAGAGAGAGAGAGCATACAAACAAGCAACAAGTGACAGCCAGCTACAGACCACAATCCTCAGAAGTTCAAAGAGACACTTGATGACAGATTTTCTTAGAAAAAAAAAAAAAAAAAAAAAAAAAAAGAGTAAAACAATTGAAAGTGTGTGTGTGTGTGTGTGTGTTTGTGTGTGTGTGTGTGTGTGTGTGTGTGTGGATTCAAGGATCACAGCTGGAGAATTACAGAAATGATTATAGTCTTGGGGTCAGAAAGAAAAAAAAACACATCACCACAAGTTGTTTGGGAGTGTTTCAAGAAAAATCATCCTCACTCTCATCCTCAATCATCCTCTGTCACTAAGCACAAAATGAAGCTTCTGCCATGGTCTTCCCAGTCCTCTGACCTGAACCCTAAAGAAAATGAGTGGAGTGAACTGAAGAGAAGAAGCACCAACATGGAACTGGAATCTGAAGGATCTGGACAGATTCTGTATGAAGGAATGACCTCTGATCTCTCCTCAGGTGTTCTCCAAACTCATCAGGCATTATAGGAGACGACTCAGAGCCGTTATCTTGGCAAAATGACTTTTTTATTTTTAATACAATGGTGCCAATAATTTTGGCCAACGTGTTTTGGAGAAAACGTGTGTGTGTTTTTCCCCACATTTTAAATTTTTTACTGCAATGAACGGTTCAATTTTTGTGATATTTGGCTGTTATTGGATCGTGAAGATTTTCTGGAACTCCTTCTCAAACATTTCCTTCAGCCTGGCACGCATTTTCCCAAACTTATTGTCCTTTAGAGAGCAAAAGAGAACAAAATATAAAACAAATGTCAAAACACAGTCAAAAAACAAGCATCTTCTTTTCATGTCAATCATCACAATATCATGTTAATAAAACAAAAAAATCATCAATAATGTCAAAGATATCTGTCCATATATGACATTGATTTTTTTTTTTGCCACTTTAATAATTATGTCCCATCTGTTTCGGTAAATTTTACCTTGTTGAATGTGCTGCAATTGCTGAAAATGAGCCGAAAGTCAGAGACAAATGCTCCAACCGTCTGATACTCGTCACTTTCCAACTTTAGCTTTATTCTGTCCAGCCACATTGGCTGAGAAATGAACTGAGAGTATCTGGACACCTGGAAGTAAAAAAAAAATCTGGTTAATCTTTTTTTTTTTTTTTTAATTTTAAATGTAAATTTCACCAACCTGAATTCCCTATTATTATATTTATAATCAAATTATGATTAAATTAAATTAATTTACGGCATGAGAAGAACATTTTTTTGAAGTGTATGTAAAAGAGTGCAGGTTGACAAAAGAGACACTCTTACTGTTTTGCGTGGATCCTCTACAAACACCCTCTGAGTGTCCTCCTTGTACACACATAACAGGAGATAGTGGCAGTGCTAAAGACAAACAACACACAAAAAATTAGGCCCATAAATAATTGTTGTGTTTCTAAAACATGTGAGCAGTTTAAATATTTGTGGTTATCTTCTATATTAAGGTGCCAATTTGTGTGTTTGTTTACCAATCTGTATTGCGACACTGGAGCGTTGAAAGCTTCTTGTTCAGTCATGCTACTGGAGTCACGCCATTGATGACTGGTTTTTAACATGCAAAAGGTACAAATCCATTCCCTACAAACAAACAAACAAACACACATATACAGAATGATGAATGTACAACACACATACTTGTTGATTTAATGATATTATTTGTTGTTTCTCTCTCTCTCTCACCCAGGTGAGTCTCCGTCCACAGCTGGTAGGTGACAGTGTGAATGAAAAGCTCGTGGACATTCGTCACAACACACGAGATCTCCTCCAGACTCACACACGTAGCAAACATCGTCATTTGTCTGTGCCATCTAGTTATAGGACGACACAACATGATATAACATGTTCATTACCACAGAAATAAGCTCAAAGGCATTTCGCTGATGTGTCATTTTTTTAAATCACAAAATTGAAAATAAAAAAGATTATTTTGGATAAAGATAAATAAGCTAATGTAAGTTTTTGTTTGTTTGTTTGTTTGTTTATTTTACATTGTTATGGCAATTAATAATTATTTCCCAAATTCTCAACATTTGTAATGCTTCTGGAAATACCTTTTGTAATGTGTCATGATGACTGATTATGTACAGACATGCCAGTTTTGGAGATATTTCTTACCAGGTCTTCTAGTTGATGACTGCATTTCACACATTCACACAGAAGAGGATGGATGCGTAGGATCTTTTTCTAAAAATGACAGTAATAAATAAACAAATACATAAATAATCATGATTTTTCTCTTTTGTATCATTCAATGTTCTATCCAGTTTGATACCTTGAGTAAAAAGTTAAGAGTTTTTCCATGGCACAGTATATCCTTTTTCCAGTGTCCATCAGTGAGAGTTTGTTCCTGGTTCACAAATTCCTCCGGAGTGAACCAGCTTTCCTCGGTCCTTATACACTTCCCACGACTCCCTGCAACATGAAGTAAACATAAACACTTCCCACTCAAACCTTTGATACAGACAAAACAAATTGCATACCGAGTTCTGCACAGACTGCTGCAGTACACATATCAGTGCAGTAACGCACCTGTTGCAAACCTGTATTTGTGTAGAGTCCCAGTAAGTGAAACACAGGTGACTGGTAAAGAGGGAGCCTGGAAAACTGACAGATCTGTCATCTCTTTATTTGGGGCACATATCCTATTTCTCTTCTCCTGAAAGGCACACAGGAAACAAAAACCTTGAAACCCCGCCAAATCACAAAGATGCTGATTCGCACAGGACTAATATTATCACAGGACCTCGGTGTTCTGCAAAATATAGTAGGTCATTTGCGGGGGAATTTTTACTTTACAAATCATCCCCTTGGAATTATAAGATTCTGCATTCTGAGCAGTTTTGAGATATTGAGCTTCAATTTTTTTTGCATTCCATTTGACTGTGTAGATAGAACCTTTTGTAGATAGAACCTTTTTTATTTAGACATTTAAAATGTCTAAATAAAAAGTGCCAAAATGTACACAACGTCTATGCAATCAAAGAAATCAGAACAGAAGTGATTGAATGTGGACAGAAGAGACGGATTAAAACACCAGGAGTAGACGTTTAAGTGCATCTCGTCCACTCGTGATCTGATCGACCAAAACAAATCTTAATGCCAGGTGTAAGCAGGGCCTAGCAAAACATTAAGGAAAATATAAGTATGGTCAGGCGTCACTGTGCTTTTACACAACAGCTTTTAAAAATTACAGTGGATGTACCACTGTAAAGTGATGTTAAAGTGATGATATTCATTACAGTTCAAAGGTTTGGGGCCAGTAAGATTTTTTTTATTATTTTAATTTTTTGAAAGAAGTCTCTTATGCTTACCAAGGCTGCATTTATTTGAACAAAAATACAGTAAAAACAGTAACGTTCTGAAATCAATTTAAAATAACAGTTTTCTATAATACTGGAGGTTAAAGCTGCCCTAGAACTTCTTTTTACAAGATGTAATATAAGTCTAAGGTGTCCACTGAATGTGTCTGTGAAGTTTCAGCTCAAAATACCCCATAGATTTTTTTTTTATTCATTTTTTTAACAATGTATGTATTTTCCATGTACTGAACTCTTGTTATTCAACTATGCCAATATAAATTCAATATTTAATTCTAGGGCACCTTTAAATGTAATTTATTCCTGTGATGGTAAAGCTGAATTTTAAGCATCATTACTCCAGTCTCATGATCACGTCACATGATCCTTCAGAAATAATTCTAAAATGCTGTTTTGATGCTTAAGAAACATTTATTATTATACTTATTTATTAGCTATCAACATTGAAGATAGCTATTTTATGGAATCTGAGATATGGATTTCTTATTTCATCTGAAATTTAAAAAAAAAAAAATTGTAACAAATGTTTTTACTGTCACTTTTTTTTTAATCAATTTAATGGCTCTCTGCTTAATTAAAATATTAATTTCTTAAAAAAACAAACAAACAAAACAAAACAAAAAAATTACCGACCCCAAATTTTTGTTATGGTATGCCTACTGTACAGAGGCTATGTATGTACATAGTGTTGTTTTAGATGTGCAAAAACAGTATTATTGCAGAACAACGACCAAAACAGTACTGCCATAGTACATGCCTTTAAAACATGGTATTATGGCTGAATGTCCAGAAACAGTACTATTATTGTGCCATGTCCAAAAAGCATGCATTTGCCATACATGATCAAAAATTATCATGTTCATAAAACGATGGTACTGGAGCGTTTTGCTAGTTCTAGCAATAACACGAATGACTATAAAAGAGATGCATGGGTGTATGTAGAGTGGGCGTGTTCCTGCCTCAAAGAGTTTCTCCGGCATCAGGTCGTGGTCGCGCAGCTGAGTGAGAAATGCGTGCGGTTGCTCTATGCACGAAATCTTCTTACGGCGAAGAAAAAGTAGCAACTGCTCATTCGTTAGAAAGTCGGGGTCCAATTGGCCGCTGACTCCCATTAATTCACAGATCTACAGTGTGACAAAGTACTTTTTTTTTAGCAACTTTACAACAGCATGCAGAATAATACAATACACCTGGTAAAAAAAAAAAAAAAGTATACTTTATAGACGGGTTTCTTGTATACAACAATACTGGATGCACGCGCATTCAGGCCAGGGGGCAAAACCGCTAACAGTTATGCCGAGTTCTGCATGCACCTCACGGGATTTAACAGTCAATTTATGCTGAGAAAAGAGGTGAATGCAGATCTCGGCAGGTAGCCTACGGGTATCTGTTCTGCCGAATTATTTATCACCTTTGATGAACCCCACAAAGAATATTATATCGTTTTTAAACAGTACTTGGAGGTATCGTTATGCAGAACTCGGAATAACACCTGTAGAAGACTGTAACGTTAATCAATCATTGTAATTAACGTAGATGTTGACTCAGTAATAAACTGCCATTTCAGAGTTGGACCTGTTTGTTTGTGTTTCATTTGCATATTAATATAACATTGCGTAAAACATTAGCTAACAACAGTTGACTAGTTATACAAGTTATAACGTTAGTCATCAGGTCTTTGAATGAAACTGTCCAACTAAGTTTGCTAATCATAAAAACCTGACATACCCTATGAATTTATGAACTTACCTGGTTTTGTTGGTTGTTGAGCCTTTCTTTCCTGAATGTATACGTCACGATATATATTTATGCTTTTACCTGTTTTCACAATACAACTTTTAACATTTAAAATAAATGTAAATTTTAAATAATTGTAATCCATATATTTTAGAAAAATATACTTAAAATGAACGTTCTGTGTATTTTTTAATTTTTTTTTAAAGTGTACTTATTTGTACATTACTTTAAAATATATTTTAGGTATATTTTAAAATGTATGCTCAAAATAGTCATTGTAACAATGCACTGAAAGTATATAAATAAATTACTAAATTATTTAATATCCTGAAGTTGTAGTGTATTGTAGTGAAGTATGTAGTGTATCAGATTTTGTTGCTTACTGCCTTCAGCCAATCAGAGCTGCAGACGTCATGGTACTCATCTGAATCCCCCTCGCTCACTCACAGGAGGCTTGCAGGTGAAGTACAATGTCGCAATGCATTATTTATTTAATAAAACATTGAAAGCAAAATACGTCGCTCAATCTTTGGACCAGTTCAATCAAGTGACATCGCAGCCTGACTGAGTATTCCTGACATTTTATTCCTGCCAGGAATAAAATGGCCTTCACGATCCAGGAAAGAACCAGAGAAAAAGTCCTGCTATTTGGAGGTAAAGTTGTACTCTACCAGTTATTTCCAATTTCTAAATTCTTTTCAATCTCACAAACGAAAACTGTCAATATCATATATCTTTTGTACTGTGGGTATGGAAAGTATTCAGACCCCCTTACATTTTTCACTCTTTGTTATTGCAGCCATTTGCTAAAATCATTTAAGTTCATTTTTTCCTCATTAATGTACACACAGCACCCCATTTTGACAGAAAAACACAGAATTGTTGACATTTTTGCAGATTTATTAAAAAAGAAAAACTGAAATATCACATGGTCCTAAGTATTCAGACCCTTTGCTCAGTATTTAGTAGAAGCACCCTTATGATCTAATACAGCCATGAGTCTTTTTGGGAAAGATGCAACAAGTTTTTCACACCTGGATCTGGGGATCCTCTGCCATTCCTCTTTGCAGATCCTCTCCAGTTCTGTCAGGTTGGATGGTAAACGTTGGTGGACAGCCATTTTTAGGTCTCTCCAGAGATGCTCAATTGGGTTTAAGTCAGGACTCTGGCTGGGCCATTCAAGAACAGTCACGGAGTTGCTGTGAAGCCGCTATTTTAGCTGTGTGCTTAGGGTCATTGTCTTGTTGGAAGGTAAACCTTCAGCCCAGTCTGAGGTCCTGAGCACTCCGGAGAAGGTTTTCGTCCAGGATATCCCTGTACTTGGCTGCATTCATCTTTCCCTCGATTGCAACCAGTTGTCCTGTCCCTGCAGCTGAAAAACACCCCACAGCATGATGCTGCCACCACAATGCTTCACTGTTGGGACTGTATTGGACAGGTGATGAGCAGTGCCTGGTTTTCTCCACACATACTGCTTAGAATTAAGGCCAAAAAGTTCTGTCTTGGTCTCATCAGACCAGAGAATCTTATTTCTCACCATCTTGGAGTCCTTCAGGTGTTTTTTAGCAAACTCCATGCAGGCTTTCATGCGTCTTGCACTGAGGAGAGGCTTCCGTCGGGCCACTCCGCCATAGAGCCCCGACTGGTGGATGGCTGCAGTGATGGTTGACTTTCTACAACTTTCTCCCATCTCCTGACTGCATCTCTGGAGCTCAGCCACAGTGATCTTTGGGTTCTTCTTTACCTCTCTCACCAAGGCTCTTCTCCCCCGATAGCTCAGTTTGGCCAGACGGCCAGCTCTAGGAAGGGTTCTGGTCGTCCCAAACGTCTTCCATTTAAGGATTATGGAGGCCACTGTGCTCTTAGGAACCTTAAGTGCAGCAGAAATTTTTTTGTAACCTTGGCCAGATCTGTGCCTTGCCACAATTCTGTCTCTGAGCTCCTCAGGCAGTTCCTTTGACCTCATGATTCTCATTTGCTCTGACATGCACTATGAGCTGTAAGGTCTTATATAGACAGGTGTGTGGCTTTCCTAATCAAGTCCAAACAGTATAATCAAACACAGCTGGACTCAAATGAAGGTGTAGAACCATCTCAAGGATGATCAGAAGAAATGGACAGCACCTGAGTTAAATATATGAAGGTCTGAATACTTAGGACCATGTGATATTTCAGTTTTTCTTTTTTAATAAATCTGCAAAAATGTCAACAATTCTGTGTTTTTCTGTCAATATGGGGTGCTGTGTGTACATTAATGAGGAAAAAAAACTGAACTTAAATAATTTTAGCAAATGGCTGCAATATAACAAAGAGTGAAAAATTTAAGGGGGTCTGAATACTTTCCGTACCCACTGTATATTGTGTTAACAGATGCTGTTCTTCACAAGTTTCTGCAGTCAACTGCCTCTGATGTGTAAGCGGCCATCAGACTCAAGTGTAATAATGAGCAGCTCATCAGAACATGGATTATAATATGTAATTTATTTGCGAGCTGGGTAGTAACGGATTACATGTAATCTGGATTACGTAATCAGATTCCAAAAATCAAGTACTTGTAATTAGAGTAAACTACTTTTTAAAATACTCGTAATCAGACTACAGTTACTTTTTTATGGATTACATGATTACATAGTTACACAATGGCAGTAAGTTGTTCACAAAATTCTTTGATTAAGTTTATATTTTTTTCATAATAAACCTGCCTCTTACATACGTTCAAGATTCTGAGTTTTTCCGCCGGTGAGGGGGAGGGGTGTGGAATCATGCACAGAAATCAGAAACAACAAGTATATTTGTTTTTGTAATGTTGCCGTTTTCTAAATTTACTTAATTTCAAGTAAACATGTTTTAAGTAAAATCTTAAAATGTGATTTTGTTTTATTAAGTGTTACTATCAGCAACCACTAACAGGTACATTAGTTATAGTATTTTGAAGTATTAACTGTCCATACATTGCACTTTAAGAAGAATCTGTTGTTGGTGAATAGAATATATTTTTTCTTTGTATCTGTCAAAATAGTACAAGATTATCCTACAATATATGTGACATAAAATAAGGGTTAGCAGAAAAGTAATCTAAATGTAATCCAAAAGAAGTCAAATTACGTTACCAAAAATGTGTAATCTAAGAGATTATATTACTGATTACAAATTTTGTCATGTAATTTGTAATCAGTAACTGATTACAATTCATAAGTAATCTACCCAGCTCTGTTTATTTGTGTATGGAGGGTCAGTAAAAAAGTTAATCAAAGATTAAGGTTTTAGGACAACTTTGATGAAAGGTTTTGATCTACTTCAAATGTAGACTACTATATATTGTACAAAGTATAGCTAAGTAATAACAAAGTATATTATTATTGACTACAAAGTGTGTAATTTGTAGTATTTGGAATAAGCCAAAGGTACTGAGTATATAGTAGCCTATACTACCTGTAAAATAATATAGCCTATTCATAGAATATTGCTTGTGTGTTCGGAAGACACTCGTAATTAATTTGATGTACTTAAATCACAAATAAAGTATACTTATGACACAAATAAAGTATACTTATAACACAAAGTATATTTATAACACAAATAAAATATACTTACAACACAAATAAAGTATACTTATAACACAAATAAAGTACACTTTAATATCATTAATCAAGCATGTAATATGTCCCTACACAGGCACTAAAAGTGTAGTTAGCCTACTATTTGAAGTTGTTCCAATTTAGCACACAAAAGTAAACTAAATATACTTCAAGTTATACTTTAATACAACTTAATTACAACTAAAATATACTTAACACAAAATTGGTTGTTTCAAAATAGCACACTTCAAGTTAACTAATCATTAACACACTTGTGAAGTATACTGATAATTAGTCTGGCTGCAAGTATACTTGGCATACTTTTTTTTCACCAGGGACAACAGACACTTCTGTATCAAATTCGTAATAATGATGTCTCACACTTCTTTAACAGACAAGTTATATACAGATTTTGCTGGCGTCCCTGCTGAAAAAAACAGCATATGCTGGTAAGGTAGGTTTTGAAGCTGGTATGCTGGTTTGAGCTGGTTTATGCTTCAAAACCTACCTTACCAGCATATGCTGTTTTTTTTTCAGCAGGGATATTAAATGCAACATTTTGCATAATTGACTCTTGCATACCTGACGATGGACCCCTAGTGAAAAAAAAGTATACTTTATTGTATTTTAAATATATTCCCTTTTTCTATAGTACATTGCAAATATACTAACAAAAATTTACTATCTTTAAATATATAAAAAGTATATTAGTATCATATTTTCACAATACAACTTTTAACACACTTTAAAATAATTGTACTTTAGTATATTTTCTAAAAATATATATTTTAGAAAAATATACTTGAAGTGTAAGTTCAGTTTATTTTTAAAAGTGTATTTATTTGCACTTTATAAAAATATATTTGAGGTATATTTTAACTGTGTACTGAAAATGATCATTGTAACAATGCACTGAAAGTATATTTAAAAAATAAATTTTTAATATCCTGAAATTGTAGTGTATCTAAAGTTAAATTTGTGTATATTTTTTAAGTTTACTTATTCATCCTTGGAATGAATGCTTATGAATGCTTTCAGTATGACTAATGCATCATTGTAACAATTGTTGCAATGATGCATTAGTCATACTGAAACATAAGCACAAGTAAAGCCCATTTAATATATGCAGTGTAGCCTATAATTTCCAAATATGAGTAAATATGTTTAATAAGTTTACACTGGCAGAATCATTTTACAATCGTATACACAATTCTATATTGAACAACACACCACCACCAGCACAAGTAACGTTGCATGCGGAAAAAAAAATATGTTGAGTGGTTGAATTTAAGGACTTTGTTCGGAATTCAAATGTCTCTTCAACATGGTCTGTGACCAATCAGATTTTGTTGCTCACTGCTTTCAGCCAATCAAAGCTGCTGACTTCACGGTCCTCGTCTGAATTCCCCTCGCTCAGTCACTCAGGGGCTTTCAGGTGAATTATATGTCGCAAAGTATAATTTATTTAATAAAACAATGAAAGCGCAATACATCGCTCAATCTTGGGAATTCTGACCAGTTCAATCAAGTGACATCGCAGACTGACAGATGACGACGACAACCGGCTAGGAATTTAATGGCGATCCTGAAAGAACCAGAGAAAAGTGCTGCTATTTGGAGGTAACTTTAAGTTGTAGTCTAACAGTTACCAACGGAGAGCGAGATTTCGGCTTGAAATCTTCTTTTTGAGTTTGTGTGTGGTGGTTTATGGCACATGTTTGTATGATTGGTCAAATGGCCTTGAAAACAAATGTATTCAACTTTGGGAAAATGTGTTAAACTGTATTTAAATAGTAGCACAACTGTATTGTGTGAGATTATGTAATTCAAAGTACAGTTAGTCAACATTTGAAGTGGATCAAAAAAGTTAAGCAAAGTTTTCATAAGAAGAAGGTTTTAGGACAACTTTGATGAAAGATGATTTTTGATCCACTTTACATGCTGACTATATTAAACAAAGTATAAGTAATAAAGTATATTGTTGTTGACTGCAAAGTGTGTATTTTTTAGTAT
Organism: Megalobrama amblycephala; assembly: GCF_018812025.1. Lineage (NCBI taxonomy): Eukaryota > Metazoa > Chordata > Actinopteri > Cypriniformes > Xenocyprididae > Megalobrama > Megalobrama amblycephala. The sequence continues at coordinate 50,019,842 of NC_063044.1, read as the reverse complement.
TTGGAATAAGCCAAAGGTACTGAGCATACAGTACTACTGTAAAATAATGTATTCATTGTATATTGCTTGTGTGTTCGGAAGACACTCGTAATTATTTTGTAATGTACTTAAATCACAAAGTGTACTTATAACACATAAAAGGATACTTATAACACAAATTAAGTACACTTTAATATCACTAATCAAGCATGTAATTAGTCCCTACACAGGCATATACTTAAAGTGTACTAAGTATACTTGAAGTTGTTCCAATTTAGCACACAAAAGTACACTAAATATACTTAAAGTTGTGTTTTAATACAACTTAATTTCAACTAAAATATACTTAGTACAAAATTAGTTGTTTCAAAATAGCACACTTTAAGTTAACTAAACATTAACACAATTGAAATATACTAATAATTAGTCTTGCTGCAAGTATACTTAGTATACTTTTTTTTTCACTAGGGACGATCTGCCTGGAAGGATTTGTATATTTCTGTAGGCTATCCCACTTAACAGGAGCAGTACAGTCTCCCGCCTGTATGGGACAATTTGGCTCTTAAACTCGTAAATTATACGGAAGTGATGTTGGGAAAGCGAATGTTGGTACAGCGAAAAAAGAAAAAAAAATTGTCAGCTGGCAGCCGACACCTGCCAGTAAAAAACTGACTGCCATTCACATAGACCAGGTTCAGTTAGTACAGGGATACAGTTGAAACACCTTAAATAACTTGCGTACACAACAAGTCTGATCTGTGAAATTTGCTTTGCACATGCGTATTAGCGTCCTCTTCGATCGTAGGAAATTTGAAGTATATGCACTTCTCCAGTCTGAAGATATTGGCAAAAGTTTTTTCACTTCACCACATCCCTTCCACATTGAATAGCTTCTAATCCTTATATGACTGTTAAAGTTAACTTACATTTTCCTAAACCTTAATCTGTGCTCTAAACACTGACATATTGCATGACTTTGTGTCATACAAGGTCATCGTAAAATCTAGAGAAATGTTCGAGGTGGTCAGCGGGGTACAGTTGAGACACAGTGTATCAAATGTACCCGCACTATGGAATCCTATTGCAGCACATGCAGTTTAGTTGCACTATGTAAGATCACAAATTAATAGATTTCATCTGTTTTATTATTGCTGTTTGCAATTGTTCAACTTCGACTTCAGAAGTGGGAATGATCAAATTTCCGATAGCACAAGAGGGAAGCGTTGATAGTGGTGCCATTGAAATGCATAATTCCCAGGCAAAGCACGTGAACAACTCTGAATATAATGTCACGTGCTGTCATCTCAAGATTCCGGTAAATACGAGGTGGCGTGCCGTGAACTCAGCATGAATCAGTGGCGTGAGGGTGGGGGTTCCCCCTCGAAAGAAAAAAATTGCGTTTCCGTGGGGGCGGAAGAAATGGGAACGCGGGGCGATGCGACCGCAAAGGGCACTTTCACTTTGCCACTGCTCATAATTGTGATTCTCTTTCATATTATAGCTACTTTAGTAGTAGTGCCACTTAGAAAAAACAAAAACAAAGAATCAATTAATTAATTTAATAATTCAAACATAAAAATGTATATTTATGAATCAATTTTTATATGGGCAAATTAATAGACATATTTAAAGTCGTTTATTTAATTCCTGTTTTTAAATGTAATTTATAATAAAACAATAAAACAGTAAATTTAAAAAAAAAAATCTTTTTTGAATATATAAATAAATAGACAAATTTGAAATGCGTTATTTAATTCATTTTTTAAAATGTAGATCAATAAAACAATAAAAAGTACATTAGTAAATCATTTTAAATGCGCATTTAAATCGCTTTTTTAAAAAGAATTTGGCAAATGCTTTTTTCTCTCTATTTACCAATTGCTTTTCTTTGGCCACGTTCACACAGTCATTTTATGGGATTGACAACCGCATTTACTTAACAGGTGTGAGTCTTGAAATGTCTCGTTCACACAGCAACTTTCAGTAGCGTCTGGAACACTGTCTGTATGAACGTGCAGCGAGTGTCGAGCCTGTATTCTCTTACTAGTAACCATGACGACAGTGATCAACGTAATATTAAAGATGGCGACGTCTATAAAACCGAAAAGTATTATCTCTTTTGACATGACAAGAGACTAACTGAACCTCGAGTTCATCCATCAAAACTTCATTAACCAACAGCAGCATGTAAACACGAGCTAGCTGGAGTCTTTAACCGCTGCACACGGGTCACGTCCTTTGCAACATCTCAAGCATGACATGGCATTTGAAAAACTGATATTAACTTTTTGACACATTGACAATCAACACACAGCATGATGTTATAAGACCTTAAAGACAGTTTCAAACTCCTTCTTGAATGCTTCCTTCAGCCTAGAGGTCATTCTACTGGAGTCATTATCCTACAGAGAAAAGAGAGAAGGAGAGAAAAAGGCAGAATTTAGTATATAAAATGAGATGGTAAACAATTAAGATTCTTGCAACACTGGAAAACATTTGCATAAAGTTTAAATTAAACTCACTCCGTTGGAGGTGCAACAGTAGTTGAAAATCTGTTCAATATCGGAGACAAACTCTTGCACTGTTTGATAATCGTTATTCTCCAGGTTCAGCTTCACTCGGCCCAGCATCATGGGACTACAAATATTCTTACTGTATCCTGAAACCTGAACACCAGCAGTGCAGACGTCACATACATGTACACCACATATAAGAGCTGTAAATAATGACAAAGAGGCAGATGAAGCTGCTGAAGATGAGATTTACATTAGTGCAGGGCTCAGTCATGCTCTCATGTAGCAGGTGTAACAGCAGGTACTGACAGTGCTGAAACAGAATCAAACACAGAGAGAAACAGACTGTAAAACAGTGTAGTGTGTGTGCCTCATCTAATGAAGGTGTAAAAGCAGATGTGCTTTTATCTCCATTCAGCAACACAAGTAATATGTAATGATGTTATGCTTTTTTTTCTGCTTCTGAAACTGCATTATGATGTTTGCTCACCTGATCAACAAAATTATTGAATTATTTCACTGGATTACACTTGGAATCTTGTTTTTCTCATTTCTCTCACCAAACACAGCACTGTTTTCAGACATGTTTCACTTAATGCAATCTTATGTAATATGTAAGTGGCAATTTGCATTTTGCCAGGATATGTGTGATCAGATCTCTAAACGATCACACAGGAGTCAAACTGGATGAAGGTGTAAATGCCAACTGATAAACTTTAATGCTTGATCGACGAACCATAAACAATTTTTGCACATGCACCTGTGGAACAGTCCTTAAAGGTGCCCTAGAACACTTTTTCACAAGATGTAATATAAGTCTAAGGTGTCCCCTGAATGTGTCTGTGAAGTTTCAGCTCAAAATACATTTTTTTAACTGCCTATTTTGGGGCATTATTAAAGATGCATTGATTCAGCGTGCTTCCCCTTTAAATGCTTGCGCTCCCTGCCCCCAAGCTCTATAATACATTGCATAAACAAAGTTCACACAGCTAATATAACCCTCAAAATGGATTTTTACAAAGTGTTCGTCATGCAGCATACCCGATTATGTAAGTATAGTATTTATTTGGATGTTTACATTTGATTCTGAATGAGTTTGATAGTGCTCATGGTTAAAGCTAACATTACACACTGTTGGACAGATTTATAAAGAATGAAGTTGTGTTTATGAATTATACAGACTCCAAGTGTTTAATAATGAAAATAACAACATTACTCTGATCTCCGTGAATATAGTAAGAAACGATGGTAACTTTAACCACATTTAACAGTACATTAGCAACATGCTAACGAAACATTTAGAAAGACATTTCTTATTATGTAACTTTCTTTTGTTTGAAATCAACTAAATTTAAATGATACAGTGGCATAGGTTACTTGTCACAACGGGCGAGAAAGGTTGACTTATAGCAGCTAAATCTCCAACCTCCAGGGAATCACCTGAATCTGAACTGTTGTTAAAGCAAAACGGAGATGGCATTTTTATTACTCAACAGGTGAATAATGTATTTTGTAATGTATAACAGATAAATTGCCATATGTAGCTCTCTAACAGAGTTCGTTGTAAAGCATTATCTATTATGAAGGGTCATTTCATGATGGTTGTTGTAGAGCTGTGCTGGAGTTTATTTTCAAGCAAGTCCCGTGTCTATTAATGGATGTAGCTACAGTAACGTCTTCAGCTAGTCAGCTTGAGATCCTTTCCATCTAAACTGGTTACATCTCTTAAGCTTAGAAGTAAATAATTTTATGAGCAGTGGGATAATCTCTCTATATTTTAATTATGAGAAAGAACCGTATTAATCCACACACAGAGCTGAAGCACAACCAAAACAATGTTCTGCTGCAAAATGCATGCAGTTTTGTTTTTTAACTGCTACAGAGGCCAAAAGTTACACAGTGTACCTTTAAGGATGCTAAAGAGACCTTTCTAACTCTGAAAAAACACAAGAAGAAGAAAGATGCCCAGTGAGACCTTGCAAGTGCCTTGGTGGAAGAGTGGAGTGTGTGATATATATGAATTTACCAGTGTGTACTGAGAGACTGGACTGCTCAAAACTTCCTGTTGGGTCTTTTGACTGGAATCTTTCATATTCTTCATCACACAGAATGTGCAGCTCCACTGGCTTCTGTACAGACAAAACACACAATATTACACAAAGTCAACTGTTTAGTTTGTCTAAACCAGCATGATTTCTCTCTCTCTCACCCAAGTGAGTCTCCGTCTGCAGCTGGTAGATGACAGTGTGAATGAAAAGCTCGTGGACACTCGTCACAACACACAAGATCTCCCTCAGAGTTACACACGAAACACACGTCATCATTCTGCTGGGACAAGAGTTCATAAAGAAATTAAACATTTAAAGCATTCAATGGTCATTTTGATGTTCTGACGTGGTAATTGTAAGTGATGATATCTTACTTGATATTGATCTTGTTCTTCACAAATCTCACAGTAACAGTTTATCATATGCGGTTCCAAAACTCTTTTCTGGAAAGAATGTGAGAACACAGAGTTTTATAAGTGTCAAATTATTTCAAAGAGCTTTAAATGTGAACTTTATGACACAACGACTCATTTTTTTACCATTATAAGTTTTCCTAGAGGTATCTCATTGGTCACAATATCTTTCCTCCATGTTCCTTCTGGTTTGTTCAGTTTGATGAAATTCTCAGGTGTGAGCCAGAAGTTCTCTGTTCTTATGCATCTCCCACGATGCCCTGGGACAACAACATTGAACCATACTCTGAGTCTGGACCATAGTTCAAATCAGCATATTATAATGATTTCTGAAGGATCATGTGACACTGAAGACTGGAGTAATGATGCATCACAGGAATAAATTACTTTGTCAAATATATTTAAATAGTACACAGTTGTTTTAAATTGTAATAATATTTCACAATATTACTGTTTTTTACTGTATTTTTAATTAAATAAATGTAGCCTTGGTGAGCAGACGAAACTTAAAAACATTAAAAATCTTAGTGGTTCCAAACTTTTGGACTGTACTGTACATCTATTGCTTTTCTCTTAAAAATAGACAAACTATTTTTTTCAAAGTATATTTGTGCTCTATATTTTTTTAAAATAAATGACACTTGGTTTGCCTGAAGTTTCCATATACTTTTTGGAGCCGCTAAATATAAAACATATTTCAAATCACACAATATATTAATATGTAGTAATTAATTTAAAAAATGTGCCCACTCACTCACCTTTGGCAAAGCGATATTTATGTAGGATGCCAGATTCAGAACCACAAGTAACAGGTAGGGTTGGACCTTCAAACATGCTCAAGTCAATAACATCATCATCATCATCATCATCAAGATCCAAAACTTCATTGACATCATTGTTGTCACTGTCACCATCACCATCTTCACTGCCATTAATCGACTCCTTGGGTTCTACAACAAATGCACAAACACTCAGGAAACACTGAAATACATACATACATATGGGTTTGGATCATTACTATACTGACCAGAGTGGAACGGCTGTCTCCTGCACTGTGAAAATAGAAAAGATGCATGTCAGAGATGTGGAACATGAGTACAGCTGTAAAATTCCCTCAATGTAAAGTCATCATATCAGGAACTAACCTTTCTTTTTCTGAGCCTGACAGTCACAGATGAGGATTCAGGAGAGCCAATCTGTGCAACATACTGTCATTTAGAGGAAATGGAAATATATATATATATCAGTGGTGTGCAGTGGTGTTTTAAAATGAGGCATTGTCCTCATTTATGTCCCTTTTACATAATTTTCCTGGTTAAGTTAACATTACATTAAAAGAGACACCAAAATAAGATTCTGTTTAGTATTTTTACACTACGTAATGTTTTATTTATAAAAACCAAGTATAAATTTCATCAAGTTAGTGTTTTTACGCATTTTACATTTATTCAAAAATAATAACTGAAAGCAGTAACAAATTAAACAATATATATTATTTATAAACTAATATTCAGCTTTTCTTTTTAATAGTCAATTTATTTTCAGCAGTCGTCAAGCTTGTACACACTGGTCACTCAGACACAAAGATGTATCTTTAATTTCACCACGCTGATTGCTCACTAAAAACCGCCGCAGTCATCATGTTTTCAGGCCATTTCGAGTCTGATTTTGACATTAAATAAAGCGGGGATATCTAAGTGACAGTTGTGTACTTACTTTTTAATTAGTCTTCCCATTAACGGCATCACTGTCTTCATCAGGCCGATTCGACGAGAACGCACACGAAAACAAGAGCCCAGATTTATCGCACCAACCAATCATGTCTTATCGTAACCGATCGTGCCTCCTAGTATAAAGTGCCTATATTTAGTGCCTACGGAAAGTATTCGGACCCCCTTAAATTTTTCACTCTTTGTTATATTGCAGCCATTTGCTAAAATCATTTAAGTTCATTTTTTTCCCTCATTAATGTACACACAGCACCCCATATTGACAGAAAAACACAGAATTGTTGACATTTTTGCAGATTTATAAAAAAGAAAAACTGAAATATCACATGGTCCTAAGTATTCATAAAATGCTCATAAAATGGCCTACTCCCTGATCAGTGCCGTGACTACTGAACTAGGGAGCTGATTGACTAAGTACACCCTTACGTCTTCCAATAAGAGGGTAAGTAGCAGTAAGTGCTGCTAATCAAAGGCATTTGATTAACTGATCATCAGCAAGTGTGATCACCTCTATAAGGCAAAGGTTTGGGCAGTTTGCTGGTCTAGAGCATTCAGGTGTGTGTTAACACAATGCCAAGGAGGCATTGCTGCCCATCAATCTGGGAAGGGTTATAAGGCCATTTCCAAACAATTTGAAGTCTGTCATTCTACAGTGAGGAAGATTATTCACAAGTGGAAAACATTCAAGACAGTTGCAAATCTTCCCAGGAGTGGACATCCCAACAAATTCACCCCAAGATCAGATGGTGCAATGCTCAGAGAAACTGCAAAAAAACTAAGAGCTACATCTCAGACTCTAGAGGCCTCAGTTAACATGTTCTGGAACAAAGTCCTTTGGACAGAGGAGACCAAAGTGGAGATGTTCGGCCATAATGCACAGCACCAAGTTTGGTGAAAACTAAACACAGCATATCAGCACAAACACATCATACCAAATATCAAGCACATTGAATCGACCATGAACTCCTCTTCACACCAAAGTATTCTAGACTCAAATGTGAGACCATCTGACCAACAGTTAAAGCTTGGATGAAATTGGATCATGCAACAGGACTATGATCCCAAGAACACCAGCAAATCTACAACAAAATGACTAAGAAAAGTAAAGAATCAAGGTGTTGCAATGGCCCAGTCAAAGTCAACCCAAATGAAATGTTGTGGCGTGACTTTGAGAGCTGTACATAAACAGATATGTTCAAACCTCAGTGAATTGAAGCAATGTTGTAAAGAAGAGTGAGCAAAAATTCATTCACAATGATGCGAGACTGCTAAAGTCAGAAAACGATTCAAGTTATTGTTGCTAAAGGTGGTTCTACAAGCAACTGAATCATAAGGTGTACTTAGTTTGTCACACATGGCTTCTCTATTTTGGCTTTATTTTAAGTTAAATAAATAATAACAGTGTAATATGTCATGTGGTATTATTCATCTGAGGTTGTATTTGCCTAATTTTAAGACCTGCTAACAACCAGACAATTTTTCAAAAGGGTGTACTTTCTTTTTCACATGACTGTATAAAAAAACATAATATATAATGTAGCATCTAACCTTCCTTTTTCTGAGCCGGTCAGTAACTGGTGAGGATTCAGGAGAGTCATTCTGCAACAGACAGACATTAAGTGAAAATATATACAGGATATAATATCTGTTATTTCAAAACATATATGTATCAGATTTAGGGGTTAGTTTTGTGCTAGGGTTGTGGAAAAATTCTTCTCCTCTTTGCATCAAGACAGGGAGTTCCAGATGCCAAAACTTAGACTTTATTGGTGGAGACAACAAAGCTGGGATGCATACAGTTCATAACTAATGATCTCAGTCACAGGTGTTGCTTTTGTTGGTTTCATTCATATCATCATGCAGGCTATTCTACAAACATATCTCAAAACAAAACATCCAAACCTGTTTATTCTGAACTCCATATTTCTTAAAGGGTAAAAGAAGTCCATCCTATTAACAGAAAGAAAAACAAAGATAGAACATCAACACAATGATATGTGTTATTAATGTTTCAATTTAAATGACACTCAAACATTTGGATTTACTAATAATTCGCTAAAAATAAATAAATTATGGGCATATTAACAATGACTAAATGGTAATTATAACTGTACATAGGTGTGCATTAGTTGAGACTGTTAGCAATGAAGCTGTTCTTATGCACCCTTATGAGTTCCTGGAGTGGAATGTCATTGTAAACGATGCTGTTCCTCCACTTTTTGCTCCTTGCCTTTCCTCCAAATCTCTCAAAGTCAATCGGCTTGAACCACTGGCCTTCACTGAAGATGCATGCCTGCACTGAAGACAGAGAAGTTCAGCTACAGTTTATTCAACCACTATACTGGACTTGTTTTAGAGCATCTGGGTGTTCTGAACATCCAGAACAATGTTTGCCTTCAACAAGAGACTCATAATTGCTTTCTTTTAGCGTCTGTACTTACTGTCATTATATTTCTCCACATAAAGGACACCATCTTTAGCTCCACATTTGACAGGAAGTTCGAGTTGGTTTTCAATTGTTTGCCTCAAATTCTGGCTGGAGTCTGAAATACAGGGCAGATGTCAGGCATGAATGAGCTTCACATCAGTGTTAAATGTATGTCTCAAATCTTTTTAATTTATCTCTCCTCAGTTCATCTAATTGTTTAGTAATGTAATGTATCTTGGAAAGCTCAGTTTGGCCGTTTCTTTTGGTACGTTTGGCTTGGATCATGTTGGTCCATAAGGAAGTTGGTCCTGTTTGCTTACACTTTCGTTTCCTTTTCCCCCCTCGTTTTCCTTTCTTTTCTCTGTCGTTCTCACTCAGACTGTCATATTCTGTGCTGCTCTCTGGATCCCATTCGGATTCTGTTTCAGACTCGGTGTCTGTGATCGACTCTCCTTCCATGTCCTGTGGTTCTCTGAAACACTCTTAACATTGATTTGACATGTTTTAATAGAGGAAATCGTTGATTTTGTTCATAAAATGTATCGTCTTTTTGACAATAATGAAATCTACATCATAATAAATTGCTTTTAATTATCGGTAGTAGCTAATTTTACACTACTTTAACAGTAAGATTACATTTATTGTCTTTTGAAATCGAGAAGTATGGTATGGTTACATTATTTTAATGTAGCCTACAACTGAATCCTCCAAACTGTTTTGTTTGCTGAAAAGTTACCCAATTCATGTAAGAAATATTAGACCTTACAGATTATAATGAGACTGAGATCTAATGAATGTTCAAAGCGAGTCTTGACACTGAAACGAAACTAAAAGTTGCTTCCTGGACTCTTGTTTTGGAAATTGAGTGACAAAGTTCAAAATAAGAGAAAATATAAGACCAGAAAATACAACATTAAAATTGGAATTACTACTAATTACATTAATGTACTCACCTTGCGATGTCCACGACTTTCTGTATTTTTCTATTTCCCCCTCTCTCTCTCTCTCTCCTACACACGCAATGACGTACACACTGTCTCATCTCTTTTCAGTTTCCATGATTCACCTAACGACACCTTTCAGTAGGTCTGCCTTTTTATGTTCCTGAGTGACTAATCCACCTGATTACTTGCTAAAGGGAACAACAAAAAATAAAATGAAATGAAAGTGAAAACAAACACCTGTGCATCATTCAGAACTGAATTGCAAATTTCTTTTAAATCCAAAGTCAGTTGCTGAGTTTGAATCGAGTCAGCATGCAGAATGAATGAATCAAAATTATAGTAGAATTAAAATTAAATTAAAAATAACTTCTACTAATAACTAATTAACTAGAAAAGCAATGTTTGTCATGACAAAATTTGAACGGCAACTTGGAAAAGCTTTAAAGGATTAGTCCACTTTTAAATAAAATATTTCTGATAATTTACTCAGCCCCATGTCATCCAAGATGTTCATGTCTTTCTTTTGTCAGTCGAAAAGAAATTAAGGTTTTTGATAAAAACATTCCAGGATTATTCACCTTATAGTGGACTTCAATGGCCTCCAGATGGTTGAAGGTCAAAATTTCAGCAGTTTCAGTGCAGCTTCAAAGGGCTTTGAACAATACCAGACGAGGAATAAGGGTCTTGTCTAGCGAAACGATTGGTTATTTTCTACAAAAATACAACTGTATATGCTTTATAAACACAAAATATCGCCTTGCAACGTGCTTCCGCTTTCCATATTCTTCAAAAAGCTTACATTACATTACATTCAACTTATGGAACGAACGCGGCGCCAGTTTGTTTTTTTTTTCCCGTAAGTAGAACAGGGAAGGCGTAGGACATAAGACATAAGCTTTTATTAAGGAGGATAATTCATCAAAAACCTTCATTTCTTTTCAACTGACGAAAGAAAGACATGAACATCTTGGATGACATGGGGGTGAGTAAATGATCAGGAAAAGTTTATTTGAAAGTGGACTATTCCTTACAATTTTTGAAAAGAAAGTCTGAAGGTTTACTGGCCATAAACAGAGAGAAGAATAAACAAAATGATAAATAAACAGACTTTTACCTAGTGCATTCACATTAAGCAGTGACAGAAAAAAAAGTTTTGTCTTCTGTGTTTTCATGTTGTAATATGTGACAAAAACAGCAAATGATTATCAAAAGAGATGTTTATTTCTTGGCTCTTGCACATTAAAAAGAAAAGGATGTATTAGTTACCTAGCTAAGATATATACATGTTTAATCATCAGACTGTTGTTGACTAATCTCAAACCATCATTTCCACCACAATCACAAACAAGTCGTTACAACATCCGTGACTTACTCTTGTTTGACTAAGGAGTGAATCTGAGGATTTTCTATAACAGCAGAAGTTACACTGATGTATTGAGGCAGTGAGTCATGTGACTGCTTTTCCACTAGCTTCTTTAAAGACAAATCAATTGATTGCAGTGTGTTATTGATGGTATTAAACTCTTTTGCCAGAAATTCATATAATTGCAGCTGCCTTGTTTCCTCCTGAGTCTCTTCAGAAGCAACAGGGTTCTGCCATTCAGCAGGAGAAGCGCTGAAGCTGAGCTGTGCTGCTCCCGTTGGGTCATTTGTGGTTTGGACGGCCTCCTCTACGACAGGAGAGACACCAGGTTCTGAGGTATCAACAGGACGTGCAGGTGAATCTTGGTTTGGGGAAGCACAAATAGTGTGAATTAAAACCATTTCATTGTGGTATGATTCATGTAACAATACAAACACAATTAATTATCAGTTACCCAGCTCTTTAATATCAGCAGAAACTCAAACTTAAGTCAACACTGCTGTACAATTGATCAAATATTTTAAAAGCTTAAATTGGCACAAGCTACTATTAAATACATATATACCAATAGTTCTTATATTCATATCATCAACAGATATGAATTAAATCATCTGATTGAGATAAATCATGAGGATGAGTAGCACAAACAAATCGATTAGACAAAGTCTGAACTTTGAAAATACATTTAAGTAAAAAAAAACAGGAAGGCAGTTGGGCAATACTTAAATATTCTTATTGTAATGAGAAGCAGAAACAAGAGATGTGAAAGTGACCAAAGTCACAGACCTTCATAGTCTAATAAAGGGGATTTTAAGAATCAAAGTAATAATATAATATGAAATATATATCATGATATAAAGAGATAAGAAGCTCACTAACCTCTGTCACTGGAAGTAGATCCTACTGGTTCTGTGGTCTTTTTACTGACAGTTTCAGTTGAATTCACAGATTCTCTCCTTTTCTGTTGTGAAAAAGAAAGAATATTTAAATTATGTTTTAAGTCTGTTTGTTAATGGGAGATATGTGGGCAAAATAACTGGGTACATTTCAGTAACTGAGGGAGAAGGTAAATGGTAAAGTTAAAGTTAGTTATTTGGGATATAATGACTACCTCAAAAATTGAGCTGGATTACCCTTATATTGCTTATATTGTTGTTATTTTATAGATTAATTATTATAATTTATATAGTTGTTGATTCAACTATAGGCGATTAAGCAGAGTCTACTGCTGTTATGACATCCCTTCAATATTATTATTATTAATAATAATATTAATAATTAATAATATCTCCTAATAATATTTTAGATAATACATCATCATCATCATTTATATGTTAAACTCATATACAATATATTATAATGCATTACATATACAATAATATTGTTTTTCAATTTATCAGTAAATTAATACAAATCTCACCATTTTCACTCTTTCGGCAACAGATACGGATTCATCCGAAGAACTGTCTGTTTGTGGTAGAAAAACAAAAGCCATATCATTTTTAGGGGCAGTTAACGCAGATGACCACATAAAATATAAATATAAAACATTGACACTTTAACTTTCAGACATTCCACGGCCCAACAAATGCTGATTCATCATGTTCAATCGCCGAAAACAAGAGCCAACCAACGCTGACAAAGGTAAAAGACTGATCAGACAAAACCCGATGAAGTCGCTTTTTGCCGTCCGTCGGCGCAGTGTTAATGGGCCTCTAAAATAACAGAAGTGATGACAGTGATCAAGGACTATAAGTCAAGATGTGTGTAACTGTCACAGGGGGAAGCTGTAATCTGCTGAGTGGTCAGTTTGAATGTCTCTCGTTTTTAGTCACATAATCAAGGAACGAATCAATGAAAATTGTAACTGTTGCTCGGTTTGTTTTCTTTGGCTCTTTTTCTTGGGTCTTTGCTCTTTCTTGCTACCTGAGCTCTGCCTTCCTGGAAAACTGGATTGAAGGCCATAAGCCAGACTCCTCAATGGCATTTCTCTTTGGCCCTGTAGTGTTTACACCAGATATCAAGATGCATTTTGGTCGTTCGGATCACAAGTAGACAAGGGAGACACATACCCGTTTACACCTGGTGTTTTAATCCATCTCTTTTGTCCACTTTTTCAGATCTTACGATCTAATGGACAAAAGAAGCTCACGCAATTCACATACGAATGTTAAAGGAGATGACGGAAAACGTTTGGAGTGCAGCAGCTTTTGTTTCTGCTCTGATAGCCGCAAGACCGGACGAACACGGTGAGCGTAATAGAAATCCGGAATGGTAAGAGAGATTATTTATTGTGCTTGGTACAATTTCTTCTCCCAACGAAACATGGGTCTTCAGCCGAGAAAGTTTAAATCCTGTCTGGCTAGCGTGCTTCCCACGATTACGCATTAGGTCAGTAGGCAGAGAGTAGGCGGTCTTTTGAAGCTAACATGTGCGTTTACACTACGAAAGCAATCCAGTCGAATGCGTTTTTGACTAACCTCTGGAAGTGGTCCAAAGTGGACAAACTCAATGTTTTAGAACCCATTTACACCTGTATTTTGTGTCGTCCACTTGTGATCCGATCGACTAAATGCACCTTAATACCAGGTGTAAGCAGGGCCTTTCTCTTTTCCTTTATAAACTTAGACTTTGTCTCTTAGACTTAGACTATTAACTGTATGTTTTATCTTATACATCTATTTTGTAATCAATCCATGTGTAACCATTACCAAATACTGTTATTAAACCCTTTCAATTATAAATTGTGTGCTAACTAGTTTTGATTCAGCATTAAAGGTAGGGTAGGCAATTTTGGAGCGGCTAGCAATAGCAAGCTAGTTTTGAAAGTATAAGATCACTTCAGAGCCCTCAACAAAGCCACGCCTCCTCCTAAACACATGACAAGAAGAGCAGATTCAGCAAGGCATCATAAGAGACAGAGTTAAATGACCTTATGTCTCAAAGCACATAACATTACAATAATAATGAACATAAACAACTTAGAGAGCTCTTGTACCACATGACTGCTGCTGCAGAATCATTTCAGCGTTGATCTTGTTGACATAGAAACGTATAAATTCGAGTCTGAAGACGTGAACAGCTCTGAGTAGATCATGACGGGTTGCCTTCTCTATGGTTACAACATGGCACGAAAGCAGCATAAGCTCAATGTTTTTGTACAGGAGGAACTATAAAAGGTGGCTGCTGTTTGTTTGTGGTCCAATCATTGCATTCAGACCGAATGCAATAACTGGACGAACATTTTTTGGTCCCAAGACTTCCACAGACGATATATGTATATATTTTTTTTATTTTTAGACCACTTCTGTTATTAATTACTATCAGGATGTGAAGAGAGTTTCAACCAGAATAACAAAAAGTTTATTAAAAAAAATTAAATTGAAGCATTTCCTATTGCAATTCAATATAGTCACACCACAGCAATGCTCTCCCATATATTTTGCTACTCTAACTGCACTTATTTCTTATTAAGTAGCAGTGGGTGGTAAAAGACAAGGAATGTACAATACTAATTCAAATTCACCTGGGTGGATTGTTTCCTTCTGCAGTGTCTTCTCTTCAATTCCACACACAGGTATTGAAACAGTCTTGGAAAACAATCTTTTCCAGGACTCTGGAAAACCTTTTAAGGCATTCATTAATTCACTCCTCCTCATCATATTTTGCACTGCCTTTGAGTTTGCACTGCCTTTGTCCGTCTGCGTCACCTAGGGTAAAATAAAGTGGTAGTGATATTAAAACATGCCATACCTTAATGGGTCATTATTGTCAAAAGTCATCTATAAACCAAAAAAAAAAGTCAAAAATATCAAAAAATTTGCATATTAAAAATAATAATGCTGACAGTTTGAACTACAACATAATATAAAGATGGTTTGTTTAATGGCTTATGGGCTTATTACTTTTGTTTTGTTACTGTATATACAATATACCTGTTTAAATGACTCCCTCGGGTGTCCAAACTCTGGAAGAACCCCGCTCTAAGAAAAACAGGAGAGTTAATTTAAACCAGATGAGGACCAGTAAAATGAGATTCAAATATGTTCATAAAATGTAACAAATTGTATACATCCAGACTACATACATACCTTTATGAGTTCAAGTAGTTGCACTTGCTGAAAGCCATTTGATGGCATGTAATAGATGCTAAACTTCCACTTCTTGTTTTGCCTCTTTCCTCCAATCGCCTCAAACTGCGTGGGACTATACCACTTCCCTCTACATAAAATACAATTCTCTCCTTAAAAGACAGAGAAACACGATACAGAACATGTGAATGGGTGCGCATGTATGTTTGTTAAAACATTGGATCACAGTAGACTAGCATTCAGGTACATATTAAAAAAATATGGTGTATTATTCAGACAACAAACATGCAATTGAATTTGATCTCATAATGTAAAAAAATAAAGCTTCCTAAAACATACCAATGTCATACTTCATTCTGTGAAGACAACCTGCCATTTTCCCACAACGAACAGCCAGTTGTTTCTTATCTCTGACCTCTTGAAAAACCTCTCTTAGGTCTTAAAAGAAATAGAATAAAAAATTAAAATTACTCTTCAGATCCATGATGATCAGTTTCTGAGCAGTTTTCCTTCACATTCAGGCTTAGTCTGCTTCGTAACTGATGCAACATTGATCTTCATCAGGTCTACAAGAGGCAAATGTTGTGTCATATTTACTTTACTTGATTGGATTTGTGAATGAGCCTCAACTTATTTCATCTTTATTGAAAGTTTAAAATAGGAATTCTATATATCATTTGTTTATGCTTACCTGGAAGGCTGGAGTATTTACTTCTGAATTTTTTCTTCTTGTTACCATTTTTTTGATTCATCTTTCTTTTTTCCCTTTGTTTTCCTTTACTTTTTTCCATCTCGCTCAGCCAGCGAGATTCTGAATTCCTGCCCAAATCCAGCTCTGAATCTCTGAATAAATCCATGTCCAGTGGGTCTCTAAAACACAGCCATCATTTAGTCGTGAATATTCAGAATTGGTTGTTATTGGGTGGGATATATTAGGCAGCAAGTGAACATTTTGTCTTTAAAGTTAATGTGTTAGAAGCAGGAAAAATGGACAAGCGTAAGGATTTGAGTTTGACAAGGGCCAAATTGTGATGGCTAGACGACTGGGTCAAAGCATCTCCAAAACTGCAGCTCTTGTTAATGATGGGCAAATGAAGCCTCATGAAGCACTGAGGCTTTCCCCTCATTGTTCTGGGAAAAGATTTAAAGCTTCGAGAGTCGAAAACAGCGCCATCTGGTGTTTAGTAAAAAATAAAGCAGCCAAACCCTGTGAAAGAAGCTTCGTCGGATGAAGCAGCCACCACACATTCCATAGATAGTTTCATGTTAAGCTCAAATAAAAGCCTAACGGTGCATGTGTGTGTTGTGTGTATTGAATTTCTCTCTGTGATAAATTCATTTACCCATTAAACTGTGGCTTTTAATGTCAGTATGAATATCAATATGATGTAATAGAAAAATAATGTACACACAGCCTATATGAATTGCATATGGAAAATATTTTATTTTCCAGAAAAATATATTGTATTCTAAACTACTTGTATGACTGGGTCTGAATGAAAACCTACTAAAATAAGATCTGGGGGTTCGAACTTTCCAACATGCAAAGTGAATCGCACACGTGATTGGACAGAAAGTGAGGTTTTGTTTGACATTGGTCATGTGATTTCTACGTTACCAACACAAGCCTCCAATCGAGCGCGTTCAGACCTCACTAACCGGATGTGGAGGGCAGTTGGACATAGTGGTGTCTTAGAGGTAAAAAATGATAAAAAATACTGTTCAGTTTCTCGCACAAACCGATCGTTTTGTGTCTTAGGACATCAATGTGTCGTCACAAGCCACAGGGTTTAATTTGGATTTGTCTGTGCATGTTTTTTTTTACTCTTATAGACAAAGTTCCCATTGACATGCATTATACAACTGACAGACCGCAATGTTTGGAGTTAAAAATCATCATTTGTGTTCTACTGAAGAAACAAAGTCACCTACATCTTGGATGACCTGGGGGTAAGCAGATAAACATCAAATTTTCATTTTTGGGTGAACTATCCCTTTAAAGGATCTGCTGCTAACATCTTGGTGCCAGATACCACAGCACACCTTCAGGGGTCTAGTGGAGTCCATGCCTCGATGGGTCAGGGCTGTTTTGGCAGCAAAAGGGGGACCAACACAATATTGGGAAGGTGTTCACAATGTTATGCCTGATTGGTGTATATTTGGTTCTCACAGTCTTGAATAAATACCTGAATATAATGATAGCCTTGTTATGAATGCGTAATTTCTAGACCTAGAAAAGCCATGGGTTTCAAAACCTAACAACTTTATTCAATAATTTCTTCTCTCCCGTCATAACATTAAGGATGAACCACTGTAGTCACGTTGACTATTTTAACGATGTCTTTACTACTTTTCTGGACCTTGAAAGTGGTAATTACGTTGCTTTCTCTTGGTGAACAGAAACCTCTCAGATTTCATCAAAGATATCTTAATTTTTGTTACGAAGATGAATGAAGGTCTTAGGGGTTTGGGACGGCATGAGGGTGAGTAATTAATGACAGAAATTTCATTTTTGGGTGAACTAACCCTTTAAATTAATGTGTAGCAATTTGTACAAGAGACTTTTTTGTGAATACAAATGTTTTCTTTTGTATACTGTATCAGAATTCGTGCATGCAACAAAGAAGATGTGCATTTGTGGATCAGGTGACACGTGTGCATTCATTAATGTCTTTTCTAAGTCAATTTCATTTGATTCATTTGGATTTTGAGACTTTCTTCTCATGGTTTTCAAGCATTTCACGACTTACAACAACCAATGAATAAGCCTGGCGCTAATTATTAGCACAATGAATCGGTGTATCGAATCATGATTCACATCACGTGTCAAACCGCCAAACTGCTGAAAACATGTGACTTTGGCGCTCCGAACCGCTGATTTGATACACTGATTCATAACGCTCCGATGCTTCCTGAAGCAGTGTTTTGAAATCGGCCATCACAATGTAAGTCGTTATTTTGTTTTTTTTGGAGCTCCAAAAATATTCTCGTCGCTTTATAATATTAATATTGAGCCACTGTACTCACATGAACTCATTTAAATATGTTTTTAGTACATTCATGGATCTTGAGAGAGGAAGTGTCATTGCTCCCTATGAAGGCCTCACTGAGCCATCGGATTTCAACTAAAATATCTTAATTTGTGTTCCGAAGATTAACGAAGGTCTTACGGGTGTGGAATGGCATGAGGGTGAGTAATAAATGACAGAATTTTAATTTTTGGGTGAACTAACCCTTTAAATAGGGCACTATTTGACATAGCCATTTGTAGTGGTGTCCGAAACCAGTAGACATTACCAAGTGCACTCGTTCAATCCCATAATGCACCGCAATAACGAGTGTACAACCGATGAACATTCAATGGCTAGAGAATACCCAAAATAATGCAATATGAGAGTCGCTCCGCGCGCCGAATGGATTCCCGCGTCTGACCAGAAGATGGCGCCCGCAACTGAATCATCCATCCACTTCCCAGTGTGGCTTCAGGTATAAATTCAGTTTTGCTTGATTATTAAATTGTTTAATTAAGGTTTATACATGCTAGTTTTCATGACAGAGTTAGTGAATAATGAATGAGGGTATGCATTTCGAAAACAGCACAGAACGACGCGACCAGGTAATCGGTGTGGACGTAAGCCCCCTCTGTTGGTGAAAATAATTACTATATGATTGCTCTGGTACCGACAGGCCAAGGCACTAAACCGGAAATGTCTGATCACGCTACCTTGGAATTTCTCGAGGCGCGTTTTTTTTTTTTTTTTTTTTTTTTGAAAGTTGAACAAATTTAATTTGTGCGCCGCGATGCTACAACACCGTGTCATGAGCCAAACGCTGCAAAGACGCGAGATGCTCGTCTAGCACGTGCTATACGTGGAAAAACAACGGAAAAGCACCGCAGAGAAATGCAAAGATAAGTTCTGTGTTAACGACCCCTAACATAAACAGAGCAGACACTTGCATCTTGGACTGTTTGTTTTGGGAAAAGTATAATGGAAAAACCCCTGAAATATTCACTTACAAATAGGTAATATTTGTGCTTTCTTGATTTTGTTGCAAAAGCTACAAACGATACTTGCATTGGAAGAGATCAGCAAGCGTTCTTTTAGCATTTAACAAGATATCATAATAGTCTTTTTAGATATCATTATAGTCCAGTAACTTGGAAAACGGGATGCCCTTTTCAACAAAACACAAATTCAAATACAGCAACAAGCATTAGCTTGATATTTACCTCAAACTCCACAGCTACAGCGGAGTATTCTGAAGTATCGTATGACTGCTGCACACGAGAGGAATCCAGGCTGGGAGTGGGAGCAGGAGAAGCATGGAGGGGGGCGTGTATAGAGGGAATGCATCGACATCACTTTCCTGCCGGAACGCGCTCCCTCAGCTGGACTGAGTGGCAAAAGAACCTGCTGCATGACTGGATTTAATAGAGGAAACTGCGAAAACGTGTGTAAAACAAACGACTACACTAAAGGTTAGACTCGAAAGTGTTCCTTAATGACATGTCAAAGAAACCTGATTTCGACGTTGGGGAAATCCGCATAAAGCAAATCTGCCTGTAAACACTTTATATAACTACAATATATAGGTCTAAATCGTGATCATTTATATCAGTTATATATTTCGTCATATCGTCCAGCCCTAAAACTTGTATTGTTTTTGTCAGCGCTTATTTAAAAACACCCAATTATGCAGAATATTGTAATTATTTAATTGATGAGTTATCACACAGTAGGCTATATAAAAATACAATATAAGGTATTATTTTACCTCAAAATCCAACATTTTAACACAAAATAATAACTGCAAATCCATGTTTCTCTGCGTGGTCAGGCTGGTAGCTGGTCTCCCAGCCTGGTCATAGCTGGTTTTAGAGGGGTTTTGACTTTTGACCAGCTTAAACCAGCTGAACACCTGCTAACCCAGGCTGGGAGACCAGCTTGGCCAGCTAAGCCAGGCTGGGAGACAAGCTAAAACCAGCTACTTCCAGATTAAACCAGCTAAGACCAGTCAACCAGCTTAGGCTGGTTTTAGCTGGATTTTTCAGCAGGGGTGTAACAGGATTGTATTTAGTTTTATTGTGAATTCTTATAAATTCAGCAGCGGTTAATTTCACGTTACTGGTGCCCTCATGTGGGTTGTGTGAGATCTGCAGGCAAAAATGTTCGATAAGACGGGAGATGACGCAACACAGCAGTTACCATGTTTACTGCACGCTATGGGTGGGTAAACTTATGCTCCGTCTCAATTTAGTTAAATATATTCGATTATAATGCAACATAAGTTGAGTTTTTAAGTATTTTATGTTTATGATTTAGTTAGGGTAACATTTTGACCATTTCATTTGACTATTAACATATATTTTATAAGTTATTTGGCCTTTTGTCAACTCTAGTAAGGCCACGGTTAATGTTTTATTTCATTTATGCCTGCAGCAATACATCCACTAAAGGGTGATTTATTTCATTCTACAGTCTGCAGTAAAAAGAAGAAATACACCAAACGTGCATTTATTGTTCGGCCAGAGACTGATTCGTGGGTTCTGATTGGCTACATGTTTGGCGCCGTTTTCATACCAACTGTGGTTCCCCTCCCCAACGCCAATGACATTTTCCTGAATTAGGATTTGAAGATAAATGATCAAAACATTTTAAAATCTGCACAGCAACTCAGCGAAATGGCAAACGCCATCTTGTCAGCAACAGCCACCTAGAACAAACACTTCTGATGTGGCTGGTGCCACAGATGATGAAATGAGACGTCTGATTTCTCCTTCAAGAGGTGCGGCAAGTAACGTTAACTTTCCAAGTACAAGCTTTAGCACTGACAGTGTCAGCGATACACCACGCTTCACAACACGACAGTATTTTTCATCCTGGGCTTCAAAACCAAGCAAAAGGTAAGTTCGATTTTTCTAAGCATTACTGGCTAAATTAATAACCAGAAAAATGACTATTTGCGTCATTTGATTCCTTAATTTTGAATTAATCTTTTATATGACTCACTGAGTCATCTTTAAATTCGCTCATTTTGTGTTGTCTGTGCATGCGCATTTGCGCAACATCATTCTTCAGTAACAGGAAACATAATTGATTAGTTTGCCTTCCGAATTTCTTACGTTAATTTTTCCTTTATAAACGTATTTTGACAATTCTAATTTATAAAAAGAGTACAAACAGAGAGTAGCGGCCACGCAACAAATGAACGAGTCAGGCAGGAGGAGATTAGGGACTCGGGAGGTGAACGATTCATTTCTAGTTTTCTCATTTTGTAGGCTGCGTCCTCGGCAGGATGCTGTATACACTGTCCTTACCCTAGAATTAAACAAGAAGGCCTTAGTTGTATTTTCTATTCTAAACATCTCTTCAGAATTTCATTTTTGGAAATCAAATGTTGATCAAAAATAAACAGGAGAACATAACAAACATCTGCTTCATTAACAATTCATTATGCAAACTTACATCTATGGTCATTCACCATTTTGGCCTACTAGGATTGTTGAAAACTAGTAAGTTGTACAAACAAGTTTATACCATGGTTACCGTCATCATGAAGAGGGTTCACTGTTCGACTTTGCAGTGGTGTCATTTACATGGAATTTCAACGTTGTTGTTAGTGTCTAACACAGGAAGAGGGCCATCATCTTCAACTCCAAAGTCCCCATCAATTTGGAAAACCACATCAATAGCAGGGTTAGGAAACCCTGCAGTACTGAGAACACTTGTCTGCCACAGTTGCAGGGGTGTCTGTCCTGTCTGAGGAGATTAGACATGGTTGTTCCATTGAGCTCTAAACTCAGCAGCAGCTCTCTGAATCCTTGGCAAGTAAATGAGATGTAAGCAAAACATAGGAAACTCATTGGTGGAATCTAGAACACCATGGTTCTCCATGAATGTAAATGGATTACTAAAATGAAACGACACAACAGGATTAAGTTCTGCCCACAGTCTCTCAATTCTCTGATCGTGTACACTACGACCAGTGATGACACTATGTCTGTTAAGCCCCCTTCTCTCCAACATGTATCGAGCCACTTCTGTGTTTTCCATACCATGATCACAGCAAACTCTTGATGGTAAACCAAAATTAGCCACACCCTCACAAAAAAGTTCTAAGACACTTGATGCTCTGTTGTTCAGACAGTGTAAGTAGATGATGGTTCGACTAAAACCATCCACACATCCATGAAAAACCATCCTCCATCTGACAAGCTTGTAGTTTCCGTCGATATGCCTGTTTAAAAAATAATCATTAGTCTGCAAGTTCAAGGTAAAGCCAAATCTTTGTAGTTTAAAGAAATAATTGGATTTCCTCTGATTGCCTCCATGCCACGCCGCATTGAAGCAGTCATTTCTGCAAAAGGATTCCCGACCAAGTATTGAGTGCATAACTGAACATAATTATTTGAAGGTTGACTTTTTTTGTATTAAAAACACTTTTCTTTTATTGGTCGGATGAAATATGCTAATTTTTTGAGATAGGAATTTTGGGTTTTCATGAGCTGTATGCCAAAATCATCAGTATTAAAACAATAAAAGACCTGAAATATTTCAGTTGGTGTGCAATGAATCTAAAATATATGAAAGTTTAATTTTTATCATTACATTATGGAAAATAATGAACTTTTATCACAATATGCTAATTTTTTGAGAAGGACCTGTATATATTTTTAAAAAACATTATTCAAAATAACTTCTTTTGTGTTTAACAGAAGAAAGAAACTCATACAGGTTGGAACAAATTGAAGTAGTGAGTAATTGTTCATTTACAGGTGAACTATCCTTTTAAAGTTTTAGATAGTAAAATGTTTTTCATGAACAAAAAACAAAAATACATCAAGTGGACATGAGAGAGTGATATTATGAAAGCTATAACATGCCACCTTTAATGCAATGAAGCTTATGCCACGTTCCAGGCAACCCGTAACCCGTGTTTTTCCAACCTTCTACCCGTGAAAGTGCACTGGAACAGCAGTCAAAGCCGTGACTTCCCACCCATGAACGCGTACTAGATCAATGTGCTCCCAGTTACGGGTTCTGACGTCATATAGCCCGCGAAACAACAATGGCAGCCCCTATGGATGTGGTGTTTATGCAAGTTCACGGTAAAATAAAAGGTATAACAGTTCTCTTGCCGTTTTCTTCCTCTGTTTCCCTCAAATAAGCAAGGAGTAAGCACCTTTGGTGATAGAAATAATTGTAAATGAGCATTACGGTCCGCCATGTTGGTTTATTTACACTTTTACGCAGTTTGGCGTGATTTTCCTGGAACGCTACCATGAGTCGTGACTTACAGGCTCAAAAACCTGCCTGGAACGCAGCATTAGCCTACCATAATTCATTGGAGGTTTGAACACTGTAAACACGTCAGAGAATTGCGTGACGACGTCTGAAAGAACATCCGATTGGGCCAAGCTGTTGCAGACATTGTCGGACACGCCAACGCTGTATTCGGACCTGACGTGACCGTAGGCTTCCCAGAACATACCGTTCACCTACATTTGGGGTAGTATAGTGGATTTTGGAAACCAACATATTCAGTTCATTATCTGAAATCGTTGAGTATTCATGTGGTGGAATCTCAAGCCGTAATCTGTGTCAGTAGAGTGTTCACGTGCTGACTCCCAAACACGACGCAATTCTCTGCCAGCTCATGCCAAGTGATGAGCAATGGGCTATTTGCTGATGAGACAAATCCAAGGATGACCAGAATGTCCACTAAAAACTGTAGGTGGCAACGGGCTGTTATGGTATTCTTGAACACGGTGTCGATTTTCTAAGGTTGTAAGGATGGCGTCGAAACATGAATAAAGTTCCTCCAATGCTCTACACTCTCCACTGGCTGCCTCTGACTGACCAATTCTGGAGAGAATAAAAGAAACTGTCCTTGTGTGGTCACGTAGTTCCCCATCTAACCTTTCCAACGCCATGCTGTTTGATCCCGATCCAGAACCAATCTCATTCTGAATGCTTTGTACGCAACTTAAAGCAAAAAACCCCGCAACATCATCGCTTCCCCTTATCCCCACAACCAAGAATGATGAAAAGCCGAAACATTATCAAAACAGTATTTGGAATACACATGTATTACTTTAGTGAAGACAGCACAGTGATGATTGGCCTACTGTATTTGAACTTGACTGATTTTTTTATTTTTTATTTTGTCGTTCAGCCAATCACATAAAGCATCACTCGCTCATTCACACACACTAGCACAATTGTGAATGAGTGTAGTGCCTGCAAGAGAGTTTGATAGTGCGTATAAATGAGTTTGGTAGTGTGTGAGAGAAAGTTGATAGTGAGCTCGTGATTAAAGATGATGATACACAGAGCAACTTTTTGAGATTTTAGATCGAAATTTGTTGCCCGTTATCAGTAGGAAAGTGCCCAAGCATCATCGCTCACCAACATTGCCTGGCAACATTGCTCAAAAAGTTGCCCCCTGTATCATCACCTTAAGTTTGAAATATGTCTTGAATGGCCTCTCATAAATTGCAGTGATCCATTTGCTTCTTTTTTTTCCCATTTGCTTTCGGTTGTCTGTAAAAATTTACCTCAGATTTTGTGTCAAAGTTGTTTGTACAGTCAATTGCAAAGGTCTCTCCTGTTTTGTATGTGTTTTGTATGTTTTTCGTGGCATGCACGGTGAAAACCAATGCTGCCATTCAGTCTTTCTGTCACTCAGTGAACGAGTCACGTGACGTCACGTGCATACCCTCTATTGCTAGCAATTTTGGGCTCTATGAAAGAATATGAGGTTGGGCACCCTACCGCACACATTCCGCACCAAACATACAAACCAACCTAGCTATCCAAAATCCAAAGATACCCTACACTGTAAAAAGTTATATGATCCATAAGTCATGACATGTTTTTTACATTAACTCAAAGTAAGAATTTTTTAAGACTTTCTAAACATGAAAAAATATTCTCCAGCTTTTTACATAAAGACATTAGTTTATTTATAAAAACAAACAAACAGCAAATGATTAAAATCACACATAACACTGAAATGTATATATATAAAAATATTTGACTTAACTGTGAACATGCTGATCATTATTAATGCAATTACAGAAGTGGCACGCTTCACCTTAGGTACATGGTCACCGACAGTGAATAAGGTCTGTATAAAGGCGGGTGCACACTGTGTGATTTTGGCCACGGTTTGGTCGTCTGAGACAAATTTTGAGAATCCTTTGATCGCTAGTTTGACATGTTCAACGACAGCCGATTAATGACCGTTGCAGTGTGACTTTTCCTACGACAAACGTCAAATTGTCTTTGTCGTTTTTCAAGACAAGCTGTGATCAAAATTAACGCTAGAGATGTCTTTGAAAGCCACCATTTCAGTCCCGTGTGTAATGCAGCTCACAGTCACAGAATGTGTGTGGGTTGATGATGTAAATCTCCGGACAAGTTTTTAAGCATGCATCCATTTTTAACACGTCCTGACTGTTGTACAGTCTGACATAAATGAGAGCTGAGATCCCACAGTGTGACATGAGGATCATGTTCGTACAGTCTGACAAGCAACCATCGTAAAGGACTATCATAAATCGCACAGTGTGCACCTGGCTTAAGGAGGAAGAGAAAAAGCTAATAGTAGCAGATCTTTTGTACTGACATAATTAAACTCCCATCCGTTACCCATGATATGAATGACATAATACCTTGCTGCAATGAAAAGATGGCATTACAGAAAAAAAAAAGATGTGTGGTCATATACGAAATTTTCCATCCATCCAATTTCTATCCCGCTTTTCCTATGAAGGGCTGCGGGATAAGAAATATTATATATCTGATATACATTATAATGAGATCTAATGCATGTTCAAAGCTACACAGATCAAGTTGTTACTGGATAGTGAAGATTTTCTGGAACTCCTTCTCAAACATTTCCTTCAGCTTGGCACCCATTTGCCCAAACTCATTGTCCTTTCGGGAGCAAAAGAGAACAAAAAATGAAACAAATGTCAAAACACAGTCAAACAACAACAAAAACAAGCGTCCTCTCTTCATGCATCATGTTAATCATCCCAATATCATGTTGATCAAACTAAAATCATCAATAATGTCCAAGATATATGTCCATATATAAGACATTGCAGAACAACTACATTTTAATGAGCGTTTGATCTGTTTTTTTTTTGGTGCTTTAATAATTTTGTCCTGTGTGTTTCAGTAAATCTTACCTTGTTGAATGTGCTACAATTGCTGAAAATGAGCTGAAAGTCAGAGACAAATGCTTCAACCGTCTGATACTCGTCACTTTCCAACTTTAGCTTTATTCTGTCCAGCCACATTGGCTGAGAAATGAACTGAGAGTATCTGGAGACCTGGAAATAATAATAAAAAAAAAATCTGGTTAATCTTTTATTTATTCATTTTAAATTTAAATTTCACCAACCTAAATTCCCTATTATTCTATTTATAATCAAATAATAATTATATTAAATTAATTTAAGGCATGAGAAGAAATTTTTTTTGAAGTGTATGTAAAAGAGTGCAGGTTGACAGAAAGAGACACTCTTACTGTTTTGCGTGGATCCTCTACAAACACCCTCTGAGTGTCCTCCTTGTACACACATAACAGGAGATAGTGGCAGTGCTAAAGACAAACAACACACACACAAAATTAGGCTCATAAATAATTGTTGTGTTTCTAAACCTAGTGAGCAGTTTAAATATTTGTGGTTATCTTCTATATTAAGGTGCCAATTTGTGTGTTTGTTTACCAATCTGTATTGCGACACTGGAGCGTTGAAAGCTTCTTGTTCAGTCATGCTACTGGAGTCACGCCATTGCTGACTGGTTTTTAACACGCAGAAGGTACAAATCCATTCCCTACAAACAAACACACACACATTCACAGAAGAATGAATGTACAACACACATACTTGTTGATTTAATGATTTTATTTGTTGTTTCTCTCTCTCTCTCACCCAGGTGAGTCTTCGTCCACAGCTGGTAGGTGACAGTGTGAATGAAAAGCTCGTGGACATTCGTCACAACACACGAGACCTCCCCCAGAGTGACACACGTAACAAACATCGTCATTGTTCTGTGCCATCTAGTTATAGGATGACACAACATGATATAACATGTTAACAGTACCACAGAAATAAGCTCAAAGGCATTTTGCTGATGTGTCATTTTTTTATCCCAAAAGTGAAAGAAAAAAAGAAATTTCATTTTGGATAAAGAAAACTAAGCTAAACGTTAGTCGACTAAAAGAGGCTTAGTCGACCAAGATTTTAATAGTTCGTTAGTCACAGAAAGAAAAAAAAATGCCACAGGAAATAGCGAAGTCACGCAGTTCGTGAAGGACAGATCGTTAACGGCGGTTCCTTGTGGTATTACAGTATGTCTGGCATGAAATACAAACATTTTGCTTATCCATCAACCTCAAATATGGCTTATCATTCAAAACATCTAAGTAGTAGATGTCAAAAGCTTGAGAGCTAAGCGGGAAGGCCTGAAAACAGATGTGGAGGCTGCTTTGATCCCACTCATGTGGGTAACACTGGGTTTTGATTGACTGGAGCTGCTATGCTGTTTGCGACTAATAATGAACACTTTGTATTTACTCTTGTGTACTGTATGTTCAATTTTTTGTGATTCCTTGATGTTCGTTCATCATCTGCCCTTTATTTTTCGTGAAGCATTTTGTTGCGTGTCAGCTGTGATAGTGAGAGTTTTGCTGTTAAAGCACTGCACACTAGAGAATGAGGTGTTTAGGATCATTGATAGTGCATTCGCCTCACATGCCAGCAGTGATCGCGCCGGGGTTCGAGACTGACTCAGAGCAGCTTGGTTAGTATTGGAGTGTGAGTTTTGGAGGCAGAGCAATAAAGAGAGGGGTGGATCTACTTACAGCACCTTCAACCTAGATAAATGTGCACTATTATATATATATATATATCCAAGTGTTCGTGCAGGGTGTGGAAGGCAGCTAAAATGCAGCATGCCTTATTGGAAGCGCCGGCGTGATCACTTGCATTTTTTCAACTTAAAATACTCCATTTTTTGTCATAGACATAAAAGTGATACATCATTCCGAACTGTAAAGGGTCTACTTTTATTTGTGTAAACTCACAATAACAACATAATGTTGTGCTTTTGTAAAATAAAGAAAACAAACAGGATGCGCTTTTTTGCCGTCTTAGTCTCCCTGAAGAGCAGCTCATCACATAAATGATTTGCCTCACATACATGGGAAATATATCTATAGAAAGCTTGAAATGTCTACTTTTAAATAAACCAAATCGAAAACAAATACTGATAATGTAATCCATATGAAAAGTGCATTTCTCTCTGTAGGTGCATTACGAGACAGCTTCATCTTTGCAGTCAACACTAAGAAAGCACTAGTTTATTAATAAACAATTAAAATTGTTATTTCATAATAATAAACTTAGGCTATAGACCTCTTTGGAGCAGACGTCACAATTACGTCACTTGCAGCTGCGCGCGCATAGTGGTTGCAGAAAAATAGCGGTAGCAATTGGAGGAAAATGTGCAAAATCCACAGAATAAGAGAAAAACGTTTTGTTGTGCCTCTGGATGTTGGAATCGGAATGCAAAAAAAAAAATAGTCTTCATTTTTAAAGAAAACCATCGTTGAAAACGTCCTTTGAAGCTAAATGGAGACGTTTCACAGACTGGACTGATGACACCTGCAAGGATTAGTCTACTATTAAAGCAGGAATTTGATGTGAACAGTAAGTCTACATAATATTCACATATGCAGTTCAGAGGACATACATACATAGCAGTTACAGCATGAAATAATATTTAAACCTATAACATTTTACATAGATAACTTTTAAACATAGTCCATAAAATTTTTATTTCACAATTCTGACTTTTTTTCTTGCATTTGCGTGTTTATGACTCCTAGTTCGGCCATTATAACTCGCAATTGTGAGTTTATTTCACAATTCTGAGGGGAAAAAAGTCAGAATTGCGGGATAAATTGCAATTCAGAAAAGACAGAATAACGAGTATATCTCACAATTCTGTTTTTCTTTGTAAGAAATGTGAGGTAAAACTCAGGTTTGCGAGAAATAAAAGTCATAATTGTGAGATATAAACTCGAAATTAACATTTTTTTATTTCGTGGCTTCCATATACTGCAACTGCTCAACTGTCATTTTCTGCAACCAGGTAGGCTCCGCCCATAAAAAACGTCATCGCTGTTTGCAAACACCAAATTGGTCTATATAAACTATTTTTTCCAGCACATTCATAATCATTACTTTTACCAGTGCGGCAGGCTTTATGCGTGCACTTCAGCACGAGGCATATATTCCACCCCCCAGTATATTTCAGTAATTCATTTAACATAAATGTGCGATTAGTCGACTACTGGCTGAAATGAACGACTACTAGTCGACTAGAAAAATCTTAAGTCAGGAGCAGCCCTAATAATCTCCCTGCCTTTATCCCTGGCAACATTCAAAGGACAGCTGAAAACTCATCTCTTTCGTGAGCACTTAACCTCGTCATAAAAAAGAGAAAAAAATCGATGCTTTCACTTCCTTTAATCCCTCCCTATTCTACTTTACGTCTGAAACTTTGTATTGTGCGCACTTCTTGTGTTTATTTGCCTCTTCACGATGAATCGCTTGCTGTATTCCTCACTTGTAAGTCGCTTTGGATAAAAGCGTCTGCAAAATCAATAAATGTAAACGTCTTACCAGCGCTGATGCCGCTCTTTCTATTGCGGTCTTTGATCTTGAAATTAGATGATGATAAAACGCAGCTCATATCTGTTGCTTTCATTGACGTGAACTAAAATGTAAGTTGACATTAAATTTGCATATAGCACAGGAATTGAAGCTCAGATTTATAGTCGTTTTGCTGAGACACATTTATGTGGCCAAGTGTAAAGGGAAAGTTTTATAAAAAAATCAGATAACTATCCGATCAGTAAAAACGCATGAAGTGACCAGGTGTAAACAGGCCCCATGTTAATGTCATTAATTATTTTTATGAGGACTGATTATGTACAAACATGCCAGTTTTGGAGATATTTCTTACCAGGTCTTTTGGTTGACAACTGCAATTCACACATATACACAGAAGAGAATCGATGGACAGGATCTCTTTCTAAAAATGACAGTAATAAACAAACAAATACATAAATAATCATGATTTTTCTCTTTTGTATCATTCTATGTTCTATCCAGTTTGATACCTTGAGTAAAAAGTTAAGAGTTTTTCCATGGCACAGTATATCTTTTTTCCAGTGTCCATCAGTGAGAGTTTGTTCCTGGTTCACAAATTCCTCCGGAGTGAACCAGCTTTCCTCGGTCCTTATACACTTCCCACGACTCCCTGCAACATGAAGTAAACATAAACACTTCCCACTCAAACCTTTGATACAGACAAAACAATCTGCAAACTGAGTTCTGCACAGACTGCTGCAGTACACATATCAGTGCAGTAACGTACCTGATGCAAACCTGTATTTGTATAGAGTCCCAGTAAGTGAAACACAGGTGACTGGTAAAGAGGGAGCCTGGAAAACTGACAGATCTGTCATCTCTTCTTCCTCCTCCTCATCCCCAACCCTCCCTCTAAACTCTGTTCCTCCTCCTCTCCCTGTCTGTTCCTCGAAATCTTCAGCATCACTTTCCTCATCCAAAGTGATGCTGGTTTCTGAGTCTTGAGGAATAAAACACATCGCTGCATTCAGACAGACAGCAGAGAGTGTGTGAATGAGCGTGGATGATCGGTGCTCACCTGCACTGGAGCTCTCAGCTGAGATGACAGGAAACTGCTCTTTCATGTTCTGCAGGAAGGAACATAGCCACTTAATGAATGTCAAAGGAAAAACAAAACCTGACATTGTACAGACAGAGAGAGATAAAGTACTTTTGGGGCACATTTCCTCTTTCTCCTCTCCATCGGTGGACACTGAAGATGGTTCTCCTGAAAGAATGAGAAGTGATGTCAGATCGCACATTTATCTGCGGGGTTTGCTGTATTTAATGTAAATACATGTGATAGCGATGTCAACATGGTGAATTCATGTGACCAACTTGAACACAATTTGAAATCTGCATAGGGAAATCTTTCACCCTCACGTGAGATTCCAAATTACATGGATTCCTATTGAAATGGCTGGATTTTCACCTGCAATAATTCGCTGAACAATGACAATTTGTGACTGCACCTTAAGAAAGAAATCCTTTAAAGGTGCCATTGAATTGAAAACTGAATTTACCTTGGCATAGTTGAATAACAAGAGATCAGTACATGGAAATGACATACAGTGAGTCTCAAACTCCATTGTTTCCTCCTTATATAAATCTCATTTGTTTAAAAGACCTCCGAAGAACAGGCGAATCTCAACATAACACCGACTGTTACGTAACAGTCGGGATCATTAATATGTACGCACCCAATATTTGCCATGATCGAGGAATTACACAAGGGCAGCCAGCATTAACATCTGGATCTGTGCAGAGCCGAATCATCAGACTAGGTAAGCAAGCAAGGACCACAGCGAAAAATAGCAGATGGAGCAATAATAACTGACATGATCCATGATATCATATTTTTAGTGATATTTGTAAATTGTCTTTCTAAATGTTTCGTTAGCATGTTGCTAATGTACTGTTAAATGTGGTTAAAGTTACCATCGTTTCTTACTGTATTCACGGAGACAAGAGCCGTCGCTATTTTCATTTTTAAACACTTGCAGTCTGTATAATGCATAAACACAACTTCATTCTTTATAAATCTCTCCAACAGTGTGTAATGTTAGCTTTAGCCACAGAGCATCATCAAACTCATTCATAATCAAATGTAAACATCCAAATAAATACCATACTTGCACAATTAGTCATGTTGCATGACGAACACTTTGTAAAGATCCATTTTGAGGGTTATATTAGCTGTGTGAACTTTGTTTATGCACTGTTTAAGGCAAGCGCAAGCTCCGTGGGCGGGGAGTGTGAGCATTTAAAGGGGCCGCAGCCTAAATCGGCTCATATTTAATGATGCCCCAAAATAGGCAGTTAAAAAAAAATTAATTAAAAAAAAAAATCTATGGGGTATTTTGAGCTGAAACTTAACAGACACATTCAGGGGACACCTTAGACTTATATTACAT
This sequence comes from Megalobrama amblycephala, assembly GCF_018812025.1. Taxonomy (NCBI): domain Eukaryota; kingdom Metazoa; phylum Chordata; class Actinopteri; order Cypriniformes; family Xenocyprididae; genus Megalobrama; species Megalobrama amblycephala. Next base: position 49,987,203 of record NC_063044.1, on the reverse strand, counting down.
CTTTTTAAAAAGACGTTCTACGGCACCTTTAAAACAATGGTGGGTGTATGGATGAAGTAACAGAAAAAATGCCACTAAAAAGTTAATTTGTGCATGTATATTTATATATTCATATCTACTGTATATTGTGGGATGCATAAACATAGAAATATTAGCTAATAAATATAGCAACCAAAAATATTTATATCTTAAATTATATTAATACTATATATGAAACACAAGATAATATAGTGTAAAAATAAAACAATAAAGAAATGCTAATAAACAATTTATTTGTATTAGACAAACTAGAAATAATATGGGTTCCCATGATCATTTTGCAATTATATATTGGCTTAAAGGAGCTGTATGTAGGATTGTGGCCTAAACTGGTACTGCAATCACTATAAAAATACTGTAGAGCGGTGTATCCCCTCCCCCTACCCCCTGACTCGAGGTTGCCAGATGAGCTGCAGGATTCAGCAGAAACGTAGGCTGCTTCAATGAGCTTCCAATGGCAAGTGACGAACAGACGTACACAGTAAGTTTTTTTTCTGTTAATTCTGTTTATGCTTCATGAGAGATATTTTGATAAGTAATTATGTATTTAAAAAATGTACTAATTGTCATTAGTTAAATATAATCGTAAAGATTTATGCTCGTATGTGACAGTATAATCGTAAAGATTTATGCTCGTATGTGACAGACAGAACGGTAACGTAACCGTTAGTCTAACTTGTAACGTTATTTATCTGTCATTAATGTAAGTACAAGCACAAGCCTATGTCACTATGTGTAACCAATATCAAAGATACAGCTATTCATTTAGCTGATGCTATAAGTGAAAGTGGCCAGCTGTATTTTTTTACTTACCCTGCAGCACACGTCCATAACGCTAAAATATGTGATGTGAAAGATTACATGACATTCTATTATTTATCACAGGGTTGTTTTCAGTTCCATCAGAAAATATTGTTAGAGTAACTAAATTACATTAGCAATGGTCATACAGGTCAACTTGCAGCATGTGTAACTTAGTCCACGATATACGTGAAGAACAAATGACGAATCATTTTTACTGAGGTAACATTAGGCTACTGTCTCAATTACGTTTCAAATTGCCATAATGGGCGTGCTAATGTTGTTTTCCTCAGCGTCTCAGCATAATGACAGAGCATACGTCCATGTGAGCTAACGTTATCTTACTTTGCACAAACATGCATAACTTTGTTCGACTGTCATGAATATATGAAATGTCCATTGACATCAAGTACAAGTTAGCCAAGCATAGATGAATCTTACCTGTCCAGGAGAAAATTAGCAACGTTGGCGTCTGTGTTCAAATTCTTCTCCGTTTTCAGCCGTCTCCATCTTTCAAAAGCATCTCCAATACAAATTCTGGTTTTATTTCGGACTTTGTCACGACGAATTTCTGAATTATAACGAGGTCTTTTTGATTTAGTAACATTAGACATTTTTATCCGACTGGAGTTAGGGTAGGTTACAGCAAAGCTGGCAACACGGATCCCGAAACACTACTGACTTCGTGATTGGTAGATAGGTGGAGGGAGGCGCGTCAGGCCAAAACACAAAATGACAATATCAACATCAGTTGAGGGCTGCAAGTCCACTTTTTAAATGACAATATCCTGGCCGGACTACTTTTGTCAGTGATATAAGTATTTGAAATGAACATGATTTCTTAATGTCTAGTGACACATCAGGGCCATTTTATGATTAATTGAAATAGATTTCTTACATACAGCTCCTTTAAATATATTGGCCTGTTTTAATTACCAAGGGTGCATTTCCCATACAACAACTTTTATCGTATTATGAGGAAACGTATGATACATTTATAAATATAAATATAAATAGAAACGAATGCACTATTGACAATGTTAAAGGATTAGTTCACCCAAAAATTAAATTTCTGTCATTAACCCTCATGTCGTTCTACACCCGTAAGACTTTTGTTCATCTTCAGAACACAAATTAATATATTTTTGATCAAATCCGATGGCTCAGTGAGGCCTCCATTGACAGCAAGATAATCAAAACTTTCAGATGCCCAGAAAGCTACTAAAGACGTATTTATATAAACAGTTCATGTGACTACAGTGGTTCAACCTTAATGTTATGAAGCGACAAGAATAGATTTTGTGCGCCAAAAAAACAAAATAACGACTTTATTCAACAAAATAGTGATGGGCGATTTCTAAACACTGCTTCATGAAGCTTTGAAGCTTTACGAATCTTTTGTTTCGAATCAGTGGTTCGGAGCGCGCATCAAAGTCACATGAACTATTGAAATTTCAAAACACTTATAATGTAATGAAGCCTCGTTTACTGAAATCACATGACTTTGGTGCTCCAAACCACTGATTTGAAACAAAAGATTTGTGTTTTGAAATCAGCCATCATTAGAAATTGTTGAAAAGTCATTATTTTTGTTTTTTTGGCACACAAAAAGTATTCTCGTTGCTTTATAATATTAAGGTTGAACCACTGCAGTCACATGACCTGTACTAAATATGTATTTAGCACCTTTCTGGGCATTTGAAAGTGTCTTGCTGTCAATGAAGGCCTCACTGAGCCATCAGATTTCAACAAAAATATCTTAATTTGTGTTCTGAAGATGAACAAAGGTCTTACGGGTGTAGAACGACATGAGGGTGAGTAATAAATGACAGAATTTTCATTTTTGGGTGAACTAACCCTTTAATGATTTGGACAATAAAACACATCTGTCTGCATTATTTACCTCTATGAGTTTCTTAAGTGGTGTGTTTCTGCAGCGGATGCTGACTTTCCAATTTTTGCACCTTTCCTTCCCCCCAAATTTCTCAAAAGCAGATGGGGTGAACCAGAGTCCCTTGGACAAAATGCACTTCTCCCCTACAAGATAGCATGCATCCAGACCCATAAAAAGTATGATAAATGCATACTGTAATAAATTATAGCAAAAAATCAAAGATGGTGAACCTTTGGGCAGTTTGTCCCGATAGAGAGTGCCCTCTTCATCCCCACAGTTTACAGGCAGCTGAGTTTTATAAATAGGCCACGTCCACATCTCTGCTTTTTCTCCTTTCTTCACAGGAGTCGCTGAGAAAAGGAGAGAAGAAGATCATACAGGCATAAGACACAAAGTGAACAGAGTGAGAACTTGGACCTGCTGTAGATCAGGGACTCACAGAATGAGGGTTTCCTGGCTCGTTTCTTTTGAGTGGGTGTGGAAGCAGAGGAAGGACCCGGATCATCACTATCCTCAGTACTTCTATCATCATTATTTCTCTTTCTAGTGTTTTTCTTTTTCTTTCCTTTCTCCTCCTTTCCTTCACTCTTCTCCGTCTGTGTCTCAACATCTGGACAATTCTCATAGAATTCGAAGGAGCCTGAAAATAAAAAAGATACTAAAACTGAAACTAAAACCATAAAAAAGCTAGTTTGCTTTTGTGCCAAGCCAACATTTGACATTTTAATTTAGTTTAACTTTATGTACTAAAAGAACTAAAACTAAAATATATAAAAACTATACAGACATTAAAAAACACAACAACATGACTAAAAATGTAAGGAAAATTAAAATATTAAATATCAAAATATTAATAAAAAGTATCTCTAAGCTGATAATAGTGAAAACCCCTGACCGTCCAGCAGGCTGTTTCTGAGCAGTTGTAGTGTCGGGTACAGCTGCAGGATATGATGTTTGAACACACAGTGCCAGAACTTATGCACACACTGGGGTTTCTCTTTCTCCAGCCGGTCCAGAACATCATAGACGCCCTTCTGCTTCTGCTCACGGGTGCGCATCCCTTTCACCTTCTACAGAGAGAAAGACATAAAGGAAAATAGAAGTATGGTCAGATGTCACTGTGCTTAAAATAACATCTGCACAATAATGAAGTGAATTAGGTAAATCTGAAGTGTGTTTTCAACAATGTACCACTGTAAAGTGACGGTAACAGATGATAATACCATGTATTTTGATATTCATTACAGTTCTAAAGTTTGGGGTCAGTAAGATTTTTTTAAAGAAGTGTCATGCTTACGAAAGCTGCATTTATTTGATCAAAAATACAGTAAAAGTTGTGAGATATCTTTTCAATTTAAAATAACTGTTTTCTATTTTAATATATTTTAAAGTGTAATTTATTCCTGTGATCAAAGCTGAATTTTCAGCATCATTACTCCAGTCTTCAGTGTCACATGATCCTTCAGAAATCATTCTAATATGATGATTTGATGTTTAATATTATTAACTATCAATGTTGATCATAGTAATTTTTGTGGAATATGTGATACAATACAAAATTGTAATATTATAAATATTTTTACAGTCACTTTTGATCAATTTAATGGCTCTTTGCTGAATTCAATTGTCAATTTCTTAAAAAAAAAAACTTACTGACAACAAACTTTCAAACAGTAAAAAATTACTAAAAAGTACCATTGTAGTAACTTTTATGTGCAAAAACTTAGTATTTAAACGGTGCAATTACCAAAACAATTACCACACTGCCATCCCACATGAAAAAATACTATAGTAATTTATAGTAAATACTATATATGTTTTTGAACCAGTAAATTGTAGTATACTATATATATATATATATAATAGTATTTACAACACTTTGTTATTGAATGCTACAGCATACTGCAGTATTAACTATAGTGAACTGATAAACTGTAATAAATACTGTAGTATACTTTAATTTTACTACAGTAAACTGTAGTGTATTCATTGTAGTATAATATACACTATAGTTGTAGAAATCTTAGTACAGTATTGGGTAAAGTAGTTTGTTTATATTACTATAGTTGATATATTACCACAGCAACTATAGAATTACCACATCAAATTAATTCAAGTACTTTACTATAGTATAGTTCAAAAACACTTCAGTATTTACTATAAATTACTATAGTATTTTTTCATGTGGGACAGTACATGCCTTTAAAACATGGTATTATGGCTGAATGTATTGTGCCATGTCCAAAAAGCATGCTATTGCCATACATGACCATAACTTATAATGTCCACAAAACCATGGACATGGAGCGTTTCGCTAGTTCTAGCAATAACATGAATGACTATAAAAGAGATGCATGGGTGTATGTAGGGTGGGCGTGTTCCTGCCTCAAAGAGTTTCTCCGGCATCAGGTCGTGGTCGCGCAGCTGAGTGAGAAATGCGTGCGGTTGTTCAATGCACGAAATCTCTGTCTTCTTACGGCGAAGAAAAAGTAGCAACTGCTCATTCGTTAGAAAGTCTAACGGGTCCATTTGGCCGCTGACTCCCATTAATTCACAGATCTACAGTGTGACAAAGTACTTTTTAGCAACTTTACAACAGCATGCAGAATAATACAGCAACACAACAGACACAGTTCTTTATCAAAAACATATTTACGAAGCAATGTCTCACACTTCTCCTACAGAATAGGCCAGACATGTTATATACAGATTTTTGCTGGCATAAACGCAACATTTGCATATTTGACTCTTGCGTACCTGTCGACGGCCGAGCTGTCAGCAAGGATTTGTATATTTCTGTACTTAACACGAGCAGGTCAGAAACAGAAACAGTTGTTTCCAAATCTCCCGCCTGTATGGAACAATCTGGCTCATAAACCTTACTGTATGCGGAAGTGATGTAGGGAAAGCGAATGTTAACCCGTTCAAAGTTCAAAACGTAGGAATGGGCGTCCGACACAGTTCAGATTAGCGCTACACGGTTCTCTCGAGCAGACTCTTGGTTCAACGCCAAGGCGTGTATCAGCCATTAATAAGCATGTTCATATAATTTCATCCGTCACCGTTCTGTTAACTACATATGCGAATCATGCTGAAATTAATTTTCACGTGGATGAAAAAAAAGGAAAATCTTATTAAAACTAAACATGGTTTTATCAACAAAATCTGTCTGTAATACAAATTTCCAGTGCATTTTATTTTATAACATTTCTGCTATATGTTATTCAGGTCATTTTTATTTAAACTTTTTTTGCCCCCTTCTTCAGTCATATCCTCAAATCCTTAGTTTCGATTCAAAAGAACGACTCGTTCACGAATCAGACATCACTCAGACCAGACCAGGGCTGCGCAGCGTTTCTTAAAACGCGTCGTAAGTTTAGATCGTGGAACCACTGCAACAATGGGCAACAATGGTCTCTACGATAAATTTGGCTCACGATGCTTTTGGGAAACGCAGCCCTATCGTACACAGAGAAAGAATATATTATCGATCTGGTGTGGATAACGTGATTAAAATATTTAAATGACAATACCTGTCGGGCAGGGGGTGGTTGTCGTGTGCATTGCTTCGGGCCCCTCCTTATGCCCGAAGCAATGCACAAGACAACCAGAATCTTGTCTGAGGCTTCCTGCACTTAATGGGTGAACTGTAAATTAATGATAAATGCTCTCAAATATTAGTAGGCTATGTGATACTTTACAGTATGTTAGATGATTCACCATCATCGTGTACATGCAAAACTCACACCTAATTGTGACTTTATTACTAGCTGTACATTATTAATCGTCTAACTGAACTTCTTCCTAATAGTTTTAGTTTTTGAGGCATCTGTGCTGATAATAACTTGTATTTGTCCGCCAGAGGGCGCAAATTATCAAGAATAAAAATGTTTCCAAACAGTGAGTTATTAGTAAAAATAAAGCTTAAAAAGGTATAGAAATAAGCGATCTCCTAGTTAGTTTCTCTTGTTATTGTAGGCAACATTGAAGTGTTTATGTTGCCTATTATGTTATTTAGTTAATGTTTACTACATTATTTTGGTGTCATGTTTATTACCTCGATGGTGTTTAACACTGTAATGTTGCTGTAGTAGAAGTTATTTTTGGCTAACTTTAAGTCACCATGTGTCCTTCACCTGAACGTGTGTTATTATCAGTACATTTTACAACAACACATTTTAACCCCTTAGCATTCCTAGGTCTCTTGATACAGTAGGTCGATATAGCCTATATTAAATGTGCCGTAGAACGTCTTTTTAAAAGATGTAATATAAGTCTAAGGTGTCCCCTGAATGTGTCTGAATGTGTTTCAGCTCAAAATACTTTATTAATTTTTTTAACTGCCTATTTTGGGGCATCATTAAATATGCACCGATTCAGGCTGCGGCCCCTTTAAATTCTTGTGCTCCCCGCCCCGGAGCTTGCGACTGCCTTAAACAGCATAAACAAAGTTCACACAGCTAATATAACCCTCAAAATTGATCTTTCGTCGTCATGCAGCATGTTTAAGTATGGTATTTATTTGGATGTTTACATTTGATTCTGAATGAGTTTGATGATGCTCTGTGGCTAAAGCTAACATTACACACTGTTGGAGAGATTTATAAAGAATAAGTTGTGTATGAATTATACAGTGCAAGTGTTTAAAAAATGAAAATAGCGACGGCTCTTGTCTTTGTAATAAACGATGGTAACTTTAACCACATTTAATTCGCACGTGATTCGTGAGTTTTTTGAAGCGACCGTTATGAGTATCACTTTTGTTTCCATGACGCGATGCTTGTTATGTGACACACCGCAGCACTGTATGAATGATAATCTGCTTTCATTTAATTTTTCCTTTGTTATTCAAAATATTAAATTTGTTGCTAACATGAAATATTACGATTGACATGTGCTGTTGGAGTTTAAACACCTTTATAAGATTTAGTTGAGCCAATGCGCGATGGGCGCCGCCATGTTAGTTTGCGCCGCACAGAGATCGGATCTGTTGGATTTACAACCCGTGAATTTATCCACTTTCCCGAAATACATGAATAAGTAGTCGGTGAACTGGGGAAGAATAGAGTAACTTTAAAGTTACTTTCACATGTGTATCTGATATGAATAAAACGTTAGTCTAATTAAATGAAGGGTTGTTATTTCCGCTTCTATAGACACCATTGTGTATTTTACAAACTCTAAATATATTGTTTTGTTAGTACTCGTGTGTATTTAAATGTTGAAATCTACAATAAACATTATTTGGTTGAAAACCGCATATATGTAATAATGAAAAGCGCTGCGCAGTCCGTCTCTGGTTTAGCGCCAGCCACAGCGCGCATCACATTTGAATTTGGCAGTTGATCACGCGATGCACTAACGTTTAATAACCGGTGTGACGTACGCGTTAAAGGGTTAACAGTACATTAGCAACATGCTAATGAAACATTTATAAAGACAATTTACAAATATCACTAAAAATATCATGATATCATGGATCATGTCAGTTATTATTGCTCCATCTGCCATTTTTCGCTATTGTTCTTGCTTGCTTACCTAGTCTGATGATTCAGCTGTGCACAGATCCAGACGTCCTGCCCTTGTCTAATGCCTTGAACATGGGCTGGCATATGCAAATATTGGGGTCATACATATTAATGATCCCGACTGTTACACAACAGTCGGTGTTATGTTGAGATTTGCCTGTTTTTCGGAGGTCTTTTAAACAAATGAGATTTACACAAGAAGGAGGAAACAATGTTGTTTGAGACTCACTGTATGTCATTTCCATGTACTGAACTCTTGTTATTCAACTATGCCGAGGTAAATTCAATTTTTAATTCTAGGGCACCTTTAACATTATGATTTAATAACATGAGCCATAAAAATAAAGTCACTAAAAATCCTATCCTGTAATTCTTGAAAAACCATCGCTATATTTTCACAGGTGATTTCATCTGAGAGTTTCAATACAAAATTATACCTACAGTATTTTGTAGACAATCTCCTGCATCCCAGGATGTCAAGATTTCCTTTTTAAAGGGGAATGCATAAAAAAGGATTTCCTTTTTTATCCATTCTGACTTATTTACACTGTTAAAGAGTTGCATTCTCATGCTAAACATGGCCAAAGTTTCAAAACACAACATGGACGTATAACGGAGTATTTCTGTGCCAAATACACTACTTCCGGTTTCAGAGAGCCTATGTTTCGGATAGTTTTTTTGAGTATGGCCCTGTATCACGTAATAAAGGGCAGAATTCCTTGTATAGGCACTTCTCCCTGATAAGCGTGCACACACACATCACCCAGAGCAAGAGCGAGAGCACGCCCATCAACGCGATTCATTCGGGTTACGGAAGCCGAGAAATTTTTCAACAATGTCACCAAAGGAGTGTGTTTTTGGTTGTGAGGGAAAGATTACCTTTTTTGGCTTCCCAAAGAACCCAGCGTTAAGGGAACAATGGATGAAGTTTGTTTTTCCGGGGCACGGAGTTGTGCATGTATGTTTGTTTGTTCCCAGAATTTCAGGGATGAATGCTTTCTAAACAAGTCCCAGTTCGATGCTGGATTTGCAGATCGCAGGCAACGATCTCTACACAAAAGCTGCGCGCTTGTGACTCTTTAGCTCTGCCCAAGGCAGGCACACCTCCAGGAGCTCGGCTTTTTTCGGAAAGACTCATTACAGCGTATCTTTTATTAATATAATAAAACTAAAGACTTTTTCGGAGATATGAAGGATGCAATACTACTACAGGTACTCAAGATTAACATGAGATTGGCAGAAACTGTGTGTGATACCTACCCTTTAACAACACACAACCTTTGTGTTACTTGTTCATCTCTTTTCATAGAACCCAGAATGGCTGTTTTGGAGAATGACAAACTAAAATATTAAAAATGAAGCAGAGAAAAGTGGCACATCTGAGTCAGTGTCAGTCTCCCTGGAACAGCGTGTTGTTATGTGTGGTGAAGGGGTGGTTACTCACCCTCGTGTCTTTCCAAACCTGCCTGAGTTCTTTCTTCTAACACAAAAGAATAATTTTATGCAAATGAGTGCAATTATACAGAAGCCCAAAATACTTTCCGTCAAAATGAATTTGCCTCAGGAACTTTGAACTCACATGAAACAACAACACATATCAACATGAAAACATTTGTCTCCATGTGAAGATGTGTCCTTTCCCACTCCCTTCAGCTTTAACTTTGAATAGTTAAATGTAAAATACAATGTTCTGTGTGATTTTTCACATTTGTAAAGTCTCAGAAAGACAACTGTGAAATCCCCATAAGTAGACTAAATTATAATAAAGAGTTAAAAGGAATATTTTGCCTGCAGAGGAGGCAAGTCTTTAATAAAAATTACCTTCAGTCCCACAATAAGGTGTAAAGTCCTTTGTCTGGGATCCTTTTAATGCACATTCCAAAAGTTAGTTCATGTCTCCATTTGGAGAATCTTGGTCTGAGTAGCTCAGATAAAGTTTACCAAAATCAAAATATTCTGTGATCACCCTCATATCAATCCAAACCTGTATGCCTTTCTTTCTTGTGGAACACAAAAGAAGAAGAAAAAAATAAATAAATAAATAAATAAAATAAATAAAATACTTAATACAATCGTGTTGATACAATAAAAATACAATAACTGCTTTTATCAATATATTATGAAAGTCAATGGGACCCCAAAACTTTCAAGCTCCAAAGAGAACATCATATATAAGTTTTCTGAGGTGACAAGAACAGATCAAAATCTAAGTTTGTTTGCATGCATTGATAAATGTTTTGATTTGATTCTAAAGTGAATAAAGGCTTAAAATTCATTACAAACTGCACCTGTGTTTAGTCTGCTAGAGAACTGACTTCTAAAAATCACCCTGACACTAGTTTAAAACTCAAGAAATTGGTAATTTGCCACTTTGACAACACATCAGACAGTGTCTGAAGACAGATCTGACAGATGTATGTGGGCTCAATAATAAACGTAATAAAATGTGCAAACAAACACCTTGAATTATGTATACGCAGCTGTGAACAAAACCCATTGTTGGCAGGTGCTGCGTTTTTTTTTTTTTTTAATCTATTTTGTTGTTTATCACTATAAAATTTAAGTTATTCCAATGAACAATTTTTAGTTAATTTTACCCAATGTCTTAACTTAAGTGTAAAAATCTAGTAATCTATACTATTCACATACTATGACTTTGTTACTCAGAAAACCCAAGTTAAGATTAATTGATTGGTTTGAGTACCATTTTATCAAGTAAAAATTATTATTTTTATTTATTTATTTATTTTGTGATGGGGCAGTTCCTAATAGACTTTTCACTCATTTTCCTCTTCTGCAGTTATCTTTCTCTTAATTTGCTTTCACTCATTTTCCAAAGTTATCTTGAATGTTGAATTGTCAACTGAAAATTTTGAGAGAACATCACAAAAGTTGATGTCATAAATTGATGTTGATTTCCTAAAACGGTTTTGCTTGAAGTCATCGTCATGGTGATCAGTATTCAGGACACTTGAAGCTTTATTTATATTACAATTATTCTCTTTCAACTGATGCAGTGATCAAGTTATTTGTGGTTTCAAATTAAGAGAATTAAGGTTGCTTTTAAAAGCTGACCTAACTTCTAACTAGATCATTGACTAGTCTACTTATGTTTACCATGGTGTATATGCTATAGCATCTCTTCTTCTTTTCAAAACAGTGTGAAGATGTCTGGGCATCGAGGTTATGAGTTTCTGGAGTTTTGGTGTTGGAATTTGGTCCCATTCTTGCCTGATATAGGATTCCAGCTGCTGAAGAGTTCGTGGTCGTCTTTGACGTATTTTTCTCTATAGGTGAAAGATCTGGACTGTAGGCAGGCCAATTCAGCACCTGGACTCTTCTATGACGAAGCCATGCTGTTGTAATAGCTGCAGTATGTGGTTTTGCATTGTCCTACTGAAATACACAAGGCCCTCCCTGAAATAGATGTCATCTGAAGGGGAGCATATGTTGCTCTAAAAGCTTTTATATACCTTTCAGCATTCATAGTGCCTTCCAAAACATGTAAGCTGCCCATACTGTATGCACTTATGCACCCCCATACCATCAGAGATGCTGGCTTTTGAACTGAACGCTGATGACACGCTGGAAGGTCTCCCTCCTCTTTAGCCCAAGGACATGGCGTCCATGATTTCCAACAAGAATGTCAAATTTGGACTCATCTGACCATAGAACACTTTTCCACTTTAAAACAGTTCATTTTAAATGAACAACGGTGCTTTTGGACCATGTTCACATATGGCTTCCTTTTTGCATGATAGAGTGTTGGCATCTGCAGATGGCACGGCGGATTGTGTTTACCGACAGTGGTTTCTGGAAGTATTCCTGGCCCTATTTAGTAATGTCATTGACACAATCATGCTGATGAGTGATGCAGTGTCGTCTGAGGGCCCGAAGACCACGAGCATCCAATAAAGGTCTTCAGCCTTGTGTCTTATGCACAGAGTTTTCTCCAGTTTCTCTGAATCTTTTGATGATGTTATGCACTGTAGATGATGAGATCTGCCTTTGCAATTTGTCGGTGAGGAACATTGTTTTTAAAGTATTCCACAATCTTTTTACACTCTCTTTCACAGATTGGAGAGCCTCTGCCCATCTTTACTTCTGAGAGACTCTGCCTCTCTAAAGACATCCCTTTTATAGCTAATCACATTACAGACCTGATATCAGTTAACTTAATTAGTTGACAGATGTTCTCCCAGCTGAATATTTTCAAAAATGTTTGCTTTTTCAGCATTTTTTCCCCCCTGTGCCAACTTTTTTGAGACCTGTAGCAGGCATCAAATTTTAAATGAGCTCATTTAGTGAATAAAAGTGTAAAATTTATCAGTTTAAACATTTGTTATGTTATCTGTGAATAAAATATTGGCTCATGTGATTTGAAAGTCTTTTAGTTTTAATTTTATTCAAATAAAAAAAAAACATCCCATCCAGAATTCGGGTTCTTCTTTTTCTAAACCATTTAAAAACCGATTGAATAATTGATTGATTGATTAAATAATTTCTTAGGCTACATTTCAGTCTGTTCTTCACACAAAGCTATCAAATGATTTTAGAAGGTGTGGAGTAGGCTACAGTGTGCAACTCGTGCAAGAAAGTCATATGTGTCTAGAAAGAAATTATGGTGAGTAGAGGATGAAGGGAAGTCAGTTCATAAAATATCACTGTTCGCGGATGATATATTGCTCTTTATAGAAAATCCATCTCATTCCATTCCTCCACTCATGCAATGTTTGCAGGAGTATGGACTAGTCTCAGGATATAAATTTAACGAAAATCTGAAGCAATGATGATTTCTGGTGTTTGGCCATCCCAGTTAAATGAACAGGTCTCATTTCATTGGTCTAAGCAAGGTTTTAGATATTTAGGAATTATTCTTCCGCCCAATTCCAGCCAGCTTTTTGAAGCAAACTACAAAAAACTAATAAAACAAATACAAAATGATATAGTAAGGTGGGAGATTCTTCCTCTCTCACTACTAGGCAGAATTGAGGTGATAAGAATGAACCTACTACCCAGATTTCTTTTTTTGTTCCAGTCCCTCCCGATAAATGTACCCATTTCGGTTTTTAATATGCTAGATAAATTAATTAGTAAATTTGTATGGCAGAAAAAGAAACCTAGGATAAAATTTAAAACTCTACTTTTATCAAAGGAAAAAGGAGGTCTAGGTTTACCAAATTTAAAATATTACTACTGGGCAGCCCAGATAACTGCAATAGTGGCCTGGATTAAAAATGACAAAGAATCAGGATGGGTTGAAATAGAACAAAGTTCAGTCAAAGAGACACCATTGTCCACTCTACCTTTTATAAACATAAAATCAGGCCCTAAAATTAAAACTGAAAATGAATGGATAAAACATACTCTAAAAATCTGGACAAAAATTTAAAAAATGTTTGGAGGTCCAGAATCTATTTCTAGGGCCATGCCTATAGTAGGTAATATTGAATTTCTACCTTCTGTATGGGACAGTGGATTTAGAACATGGGCTGATAAAGGTCTTAGAACAATAAACCAATTATTCAGTGGAAATGAACTTAAATCCTTTTCACAACTTCAAGAACAATTTAGTATTCCATCTAAAGATATGTATAGGTATTTCCAGATAAGACATTATATCACAAGTCATAAAGAGAAAGACCAGCTCATGAAAGAACCAAACAAAGTAGAAGAATACTTTATTAATATTGCAGAAAAACAATTTCCAACTAAAAGACATGTTTCTCATTTATATAAAAGGCTAATAACTAATATTATACAGGACACAGGAGATAGTAAAGGAAAATGGGAATTGGAACTTAACACTACAATTGAAGATGATATATGGGAAGAATTATGTAAGGGATGCCATAAAGGTATTAATAGTCAATTATGGAAAGAATTTGATTGGAAAGTAAAGATTAGATATTTCAACACACCTCATGTGATCTCTGCATTTGTGAAAGAACCATCTGTAGCGTTGTGTTGGAGAAAATGTGGTAATATAGGAGATCATACGCACATTTTTTGGGATTGCCCAAAAATTCAAGAATTTTGGAAAAGTGTTCAAAAAGAAATAAATAAGATACTAGAGGTAGAGATACCTCTAGATCCAGTGGTATGTTTGTTGGGAGCATTGTCCAAAAAAAAGTATAATGAGGAAAAGAGATATGTATTGCGAATATTGTTATTGATTGCGAAAAAAATGATAACAGTTCATTGGAAGGAAGAAGAACCTCCAAGTTTGGTTCAGTGGACTCAGAGACTGAAACAGGTCTATATAATGGAAAAAATGACCGCATGCCTACAAATGAAGATGGATATATTTTTGCAAAGATGGAGAAGTATTACATTGTATTTAGATATGTAAATAAGATGGGTCATAGAGACTTGTTTGTCAAGTTAATGTAACAAATGTAACCTACTCCTGTAACCTTTTGTACAAAAAGTGTCCTCTGCAAAGAAAAGGCATTGATGACAGTCAATTTTTTTTTTTTTCCTTCTTCTTCTTCTTCACGCCTTTTTTTTTTTTTTTCTTTCTTTCTTTCCCTCAGTTGTAAGGGGTTTGAATGTTGGGATGGGGGATGTTCTGTAAAAAAAAATTCTAAATTACAATAAAAAGAAAGTTTCAAAAAAAAAAAGAAATTATGGTGAGTAACGGATGACAGAATTTTCATATTGAGTGAGCTAGTATCCCTTTAAAATGCAAATATTAATTTCTTCTCAGAGAGTAATGAAAACACATAAGAGCCAAAGCGGAGACATCAGGCACCCTCTCAAAGAAACATGACCACATCAAATGTATGACGTCAGAAATCCTGGAATTAAGAAAACATACGCACATGATCAGATTGCCATACGCAGAACGGCACCAGCCTTAAAGCCAGACCACTGCTTATCTTAAAAGATCCTTTACTTAACATACAGCAGCTGTAAAAGAAGAGACCTGGGAAATCAGCCCTTAAAGCACCGGCCAAATGGCAGGAGCAGATTTGACATGCTTTTATCCCCAAAGTATGGAGCGCCACCGCAGATACGATCCACCGCATCATTAATTCAGAGGCTCACTGCCGTATGCAGAGAGGCTGATCCCCAGTGTAAAATCATTTACGTGTGGCTTTTGCGTCTTCACATACACAACTCAACTCCACTTGCACAACAGATGCACAAGTACCCTAAAGCACAAACAAACCAGATTACCAAGATGTTACTAATTAATATAGTGCACCCTAAATGTATGAAAAAAGTAAGTGAGGCTCTGTTTGAAATACACTATTAAGATTCCTGCATAATATGAACATTTTCTGTAAGCATGAAATAGCTGGATAACCCTCTACATTGATCAAAATGCACAGTAGCCTATGTTTAGAATGAAGTTTATTATTTAAATAATAGGAAATGATGACAAGCAAACTAAAAGTCCATGAAAATAAAAATAAAAAATGACAGTTCATGACAGAATCAAGGTTATTCGTTAACTAAAACTATTTAAAAAATGGTTAGGCTATAAAGTAAAATAATAAAACTGTGAAAAAGAATTTAATGCTTTGGAGTGCAGAGGAATATTGCAGAATGGCTTGCTTCCCAGAAATAAAAAGTTGTTATCTAAAGAGGGGTGATCAGATGTTATTTTTCAACAAGACAAAGTGGCTTGAGTACAAGTCCATCAGGCTCATGTTTTGGACTTAGGTAAAGTTAGTTTTATATTCGCACATTCAGACTTCTGATAAATTCAGACTTTCCAATAAACGTGCAATAAATTAATGTTTGCGAATTTTAAACAGCGACATGATATTGACAACCAACGATTGTCAACTTACAACATTTTTCACAGTCGATCAAAATAGGCAAGTATTGTTTTAATGGCATATTTACTTGTGAATGTCCACTGAATGTCCAATGTGATTAACAAGGCTATTGAATACGGATGTCCGAATGCGCGAATATAAAACCAACTTTACCCAAGTGCTTTCGCCTGATAAGAGTCCAGATTTGAACCCTAATGAATATTTGGTCTCACATTAAACTCAAACTAACTGCATGGGAGAAAGTTTTAACTACTCATGAACTGTTTGAAGCCATCAACATTGATTGGAACAAATAAAAAGCTGTCTACAAGTTGGGGAAGGCCATTCCCTGCTAAGTTACTTTATCTACCACAGTATTTGTGCAATTCTTGCTAGTGCTGATTTGTGATTAAAATTACCCCAAGCTTTACTCCTCAAGCCATCCTAGTATATGACTTTCTTCTTTCTGATGAACACAATCGGAGTTATATTAATAAATATCCTGACGCATCCAAGCTTTATAATGGCTGTGAATGGGACCAACGTGTATGAAGCTGAAGAAAGTGCCTCCATCCACATCCATCCATCATAAACGTACTCCACACAGCTCCAGTGGGTTAATAAAGGCCTTCTGAAGTGATGTGTTTGTGTAAGAAAAACACCCTTATTTAACAAGTTATGAAGTAAAATACATAGCTTTCGCCAGAACGCCAAAGTCCCTTTAAGACAAGTCATTTCACTCGGCGGCCATCTTTGAAACGCCTCTCGGGCATCCTGGGCATCATGCAATCTCTTTGAATGGGGAAATATCAAATTCTCCAAAACTGTTCGCCAACCTTACGATTAAATTTCATATTTGAAATCACCAATGAAATCTAACAACAACCGGCTCATAAATTTAGTTTCTAAACGCTCGAATCATGACAAAAAAAATTATTTTTCAGGCTGGATCAAGCTAATGCGCATGCGCAGACCTAAATGTGTCTGACTGTTTCTATAGAAACCGGTGATTCTAACGGCCGCTGAAGTGACGCGATGACTTTACCAGTCGGCGATTGGCTCTTATTTAGAAGGCGGGGCTTATTCCGCCATATTGCGCGTTTCACTTTCTCCCATTAAAAACAATACGAGTGACACGTCTTGTGTTATTCTATAGTCTTTGATATTACTGTTTTAACTGTTTGTTCATTTAAAAAAAAAAAAAAAATAGCACGTTATTCAGTATATATTGCACCACAATCCAGAAAATTAGTATGTAATTCCATTGCAAACATTGCCAGTGTTGATTATGCATGTATGCAAATAAATAAGAAACAAAATGTCCCGTTAAAATTCACTAACATATGATGCATTTCCAGATTTATCTGTTCTCTAAACCCATTTTTTTGCATATTATTTACCTCAATTCTACAAAGCATCACACTTTACAATCCTATGAAGCATTCAAGAAAACAGCCTGCTGTTTCACTCATAAATACACAAGAGCATCCTGCCATCCTGTTTATTAATACTGTATGTGTCAAGAGGCTAGACGTCAAACTCAAGGACAGATTATTAAATATTCATCCCCTTTTCTCTTTCTTGTGCATTACCTTCCTAATTCTTCTCGTCTGTGAATTTGCAAACTCCACACCTCTAACTCCATCTTTTCATCTTCCACATGGACTGCTGGTCTGTTATTTGGAATTCAGAGGGAACTGCTGCAGTCTGTAGGATGGAGGGTGAGGAAGCTTTGAGTGATGCACTATTTGAGGCATCCAGCAGTCTTCTAATTCCTGTCTGTATAAGAAATTTATGGATGAAAGCTCAACACTCACAAATAAAAAAACACTGTGTGAGTGACATATCTCCACACGTGAAGGAGGGAACATGTTTGAGACACTCTGCTCACTCACACTGCCAAGCAATGAATATTTCATTCAGCCCAGAGTGAGAAACCAAAAGAGCGAGAGAGATGAGAGATTATTAGAGGAGTCACAACTATCGTCAACAGTTATATAACTAAGCAATAAGACCAGTTGGCAGATAGGGACTGTATGGGAGACCTGTTAAATACAGTCATTTTTGCAGTTCAATTTGGTGCCACTAATGGAGCAGAAAGTATACACTTAAGCCACAGATTTGTGTTTCTTGAGCAGCAAATCATCATCTTAGAATGATTTCTGAAGGATCATGTGACACTGAAGACTGGAGTAATGATGCTGAAAATTCAGCTTTACACTTAAATCATCATTTTGACCAAATAAATAAATAAAAAATAAATCTGTAAAATAAATCTGTAAAAGAACAGAAAGTACTGGCAGCTCATTACCCGGACATTATCCAGTAATTATACTGACATTTTGCTTCTCTTGTTGCCCTTCGACTGAAAATTACAACAAAAGCTGCACAATGTGGCATCATATATTATATTCCGAGTTTTATATATATCAGTGGCGTGCAGTGGTGTTCTGAATGTTTTACAAAGAATCTGCCATTATTATAATGCATTTTAACTTTATTTACAATTATTTATGAAAATATATAATGCAGGGGTGTCCAACCCTGCTCCTGGAGGGCCAATGTCCTGCAGAGTTTAGCCCCAACCAGTTAAACACCTGAACTAGCTAATCAAAGTCTTACTAAGCAAACTAGAAACTTCCAAGTAGATGTGTTGAGGCAAGTTGGAGCTAAAGCAGGACAGTGGCCCTCAAGGACAGAGTTTCAAAACCCCTGATATAATGCATTATAATGTACATTGTGAATATCTTTATAATGCATAAGGCTTTAAGTAAAGTGTTACAAAGAATGATCTTAAATCACTATGAAGAAAAGGAATAGGAACTCATTCTGCTAAAAAAGTGGACAGATACACTGTAAAAAAAATCCCGTTGTTTCTACGGAAAAATACCGGCAGCTGTGGTTACCAGAACAATACTGTAAAAATGACATCAAACCGTAAACATACTTACGGAGTTACATGTGAATTTTACATTTTAAATATGTATATTTAACATTGGATTTCAGTACACTGTAAAAAAAATCCCAGTAAAATTTACGGTAAAATAACATATTTCATTAACTGATATAATGTTAATTTACCAACCTAATGAAGTACTAATATCTGTTTTGTATCTTTATAATACACTGACAGTCACCAAACCCAGTGGTGATAAGAGTCACATGAAGAATCAAAGTTCATCAAAAGCAGCTTTTCCACAAGCTGAGGAGGACAATACTAATATATAGAAGGAGCACACAGTGTCATTCACACACACACTAAACACCATCATGGTAACATGCATGAAATTTTAAAAATGTAATAAACATTAATTTAACAACATTAGATGTAACATAAAACCCTAATGTACATAACTGATTAGAAAAAAATGAGAAAAACTAAGAAGAAACAGAGTTATTTCAACAAAAATATATCAAATGTGAAGTGTCACGCAGAGAATTGTGGGAATGTCAATTTACGGTTTTTCACTGTAAATTTTACAATGAATTGTTATTTTTCACTTTCAAAAACTGTGAATTTAACGGTATTTTACCGTAAAATTAAAATAAATGTACCGTTAGATCTATTACAGTTATTCACCGTATATAGTACGGAAACTTTCTGTAAACCAATTAACAGTTTTTAACCGCAGCATTTTTACAGTCTTTTACTGTTAAAATCACGGTCATTTTTTACAGTGTACCACTGTACTCTATAATGTGAAGCCATGCTATAATGTGAATAAAATCACAGCTGTAAAGGCCCTTGTTAGGAATAACACACTTCAGCCGTTACTACTGACAATAACACTAATTCAACTAAAAACAAAAAACTACTGTAGCTTGATCATAAATGTGCATGTATACAAGGCATTGGCCAATCAGCACCTAAAACTGGAAATATGTTGTAAAAAGTAGTATATAGATTGCTGCAAAAAAAAAAAAAGGAGAGAAATCAAAGGAAAAAAGAAAATTGATTTGTATTCATCCCTCAAACTCACTCTTATCCCCTCGCTGATGCTGTCCTCACGTCTCGTTCACTTCTTCATTTCTCTTTCAGCACGCACACACACACACAAAGAGAGAAAGAGAGTTATGTAATCAGTGTAATCCCTCTTCTGCTTCATCTGAACATTTATGATCTACAAATCACTGTGATGATCTTCCCCAACTGCTGCTCTCTCTTTCATCAATCACTCATCTCTCTGTTCAATCTACTCTCTCTCTTTTCTTTTCCAGGAAGGTTCTGCAGCAAATGACAAATTCATTTAAACTCCTTTCTCTTCCATCTTCACCCTCTTGGGGTTTGGTGCATATTTTATTGTATATGAAATCTCAGGAATGATGCATTCTTTCTAACTAATGATCTTGTTTCATTCTGATCTTTGGCTCGCATTCTTCTTCCCGTCGAGTCTCTCTGCAGTATGTTCCTGGTCAGCAAAATGTCAGGCAGATCCTGCAGTCCCCCAGAGAGAGCCAAGCTGTTAATGTGGAGCGTGAGCCAGAGGCACACAGCACCACTCCGCCAACTGATCTGAGCTCAGTTTATCTGAAATACAGAGGGGGAGGAGAAGAGAACAGAAAGAGAAAAGACTGGGAGATGATGCAGTATAAGAGAGGAAACAGCATGTTTGGACAAGAACTCATCGAGAAACAAATAAGAGCATGATGAGGTGGACAGAAGAGGACATGGACTTTAGGAGGAGCTTTTAGATATATAAAGCCTTTAAATATGAAACAAGTAGAAGATGAAAACGCATGGGGGATCCCATTAAACAGCAAGTGTCTGACTTCACACTAAATGCATCTTTTGTGGATTGAAAAGAAGTATTAGGGCCGGTTCACACAGAACCAAGCAAAAACACGAGTGGTGGAATGCAGGTAGTGGAATAGGGGAAATGCAAGGTCTCGAGATGTGTTTTTTAAAAGTTGAACATATTTTAACTTGAGCGTCAACTTGAGTAAAAGACACAAAAGTGCAACGGTCAAACATGTCTGCATGTATTTACATAGAAAAACAATGGAAAATATGTGCCATAACTTAATACTTATTACAATACTTCATGATTAAAATTTATAATAGAAGAGGTTAGTTTTAAAACATACATTAGGGTTTACCACTATTTAACTTTTTTGTAAAAGTCTGCATGAAAAGAAAGATGTGGTAGTCTTTTCTTCCTTATTGTGATGTATATATGAGTAAAACAGCTTCTCAAACAAGAAAAAATGTAGGGTGGGACTTGATTTTGTGGAATTGATTGGATGGTTGTGGTTTGCTATTGCCGTGATGTCATGTGAGTGACAGGCTGCCCCGCCCTCATGTCAGTAAACACATCAGAGAACAGATGATGCTGCAAGAGGAAGGGGAAATTATTTTGATTAAAGATTATGAGGGCACATACATTTAATTAAATGATGTGCATAGATAAATCATTTAATAAATACTGCAATATTCCATAAGAAAATTTCAGTGTTGATTTCATGGTGACTTCAACAGCCAATATTTATGAAAACATCTAAAATCATGCCAAATCAGAGTCAGTCTTCATCCCGAAGGTCACACAGGAAAACACATTTTGTGGGAAGAATGCAGGAGATGCACCCAAACATAGGTGAATACTAAACCTCTTATTAATCCAAAACAATTCCTTTATATAATCAACTTAAAACTCTTTAGTTTTCAATTTTGTCCCAGTACTCATGAATCAGTCAATGGATATTTAAACTCAAATTTACCTCCTAACCATGATTAAAGCACATTCAAAGCATTGTCTGGAGTCTGTCTGGTTATTGATGTGGGTCTACGACAGGTCAGTGGAACACTAGAGACCTTATTCCCAAGTTATAGTGTTCATAGGGGACGAGACATTGTTCGACTCAGAGTGAGACTCTTAGGCATCCAGGGTTACAGATGCAGTCAGTGTAGCTATAGTCTTAGGTGTCTTATGCAATCAAAATATTATTAGGCATCTGTTTTTCCAATGCAGTCAGAGTAGTTATTCTTAGGCGTCAAGGTTTACCGATGTAGTCAGAGTGGGAGTCAACTGAGGATAATAGGAGGAGAGAAATCTACCACAACTCGCATGTCTTTTTGGATGTTTATTTATCTAAAACAGCAATTATTGCACAGTGTTGACATTAAAAATAATGAAACATTGAAAAAAAAGATCAGAATAAAGTCATTAAAGGTTTTTAGGGGTGACTACTGCATTTAAACATTGCAGGTACTTTAGGATGGAACATTCTGAAAAAATCTTGCAGCATTATTATTACCAAAGCTGAAATCAAAAGCACCATTAATTGCATTATAGTTGTTTCTCAGAATGATGTCTGTAACATAATTGCATGCATCCTCTGTGATAAAAGTCATGAATTTGGCAGCAAGTTAGAATTGCAATCTGTTTGAGTGGCCTGACTGGGTTAGACAGAATAACATTGGTTAAACCAATGGTGTGAGTTTGGGGGCATTTGGAAAACCAATGGCAGATGTGGAGTTTCATCAGAATTTTTGCATTTTGTTTGGTGACACTAGTGATGCAGAAATTACACACAGCACATTTCTGTAATGACATAATGTATCTGGTAAAATGTACCACCCTGATAGGGTGGTAAACTATTAAAACAGGATTTAGGTCGTAAAAAATGACAAATTATGACATTTGTAAAATTACAGGCTGTAAAATGGTACAAAAAGAATATTAATCGTATTATTGCACGACTACAGAAACCTTCAGAAGTCAAGTTTAAAAAAATCTGAAAACCTTATATCACATTCAAGTATTCATGCTCTACAAATGCTGGTTACGTAAGAGAGAAAAAGGACAGGGCACAAGATTCCTGGGGTGAGAATGAAAGGATAAGAAAAAAGCAGCAGTGAAAAAGAAAGAGGAATCTGAAACAGGTGGCAGAGCAGCCCACTGAGAGAGACACTGCTGGACAGGAAACAGAAAGAAAGAGACCGAGAGACAGAGAGAAAATGCATTTTTAAAATCACACATGAAATGGAGTGCAGCGACACACATTCTGTTCTGAACAGCCTCGCACAGCAAACACACTCCTACGACAACCTGCCAGACAAATACAACTGAGTATTCTGAGCCTCAAAGAGACAGAAATGCAGACTGACACCTCATTTGTTACAGAGCACATCAGTGTATGTTCAGTCACAAATGCACTGAAACAGATATTGGGATGGAAGCATCTTAGAAGGATCATGTGACACTGAAGACTGGAGTAATGATGTTGACAATTCAGCTTTGCATCACAGGAATAAATTGCATTTTAAAATGTATTAAAATAGAAAACAGTTATTTTAAATTGAAATAATATTTTACAATATTAGTGTTTTCACTGTACTTTCGATCAAATAAATGCAACCTTGGACAACTTTTGAATGGTGTTACATAAGGGGATGAATTAATGAGTTAATGAGCCAGACCACAAAAATGACTAATAGAAATTTGGCTCTTGGTAAACATTATTCAACAGCATGCACAGCCTACATGATGTCAACAGAAAAGGAAAGTTGATGACGGATTTAAAGGCAGATTTTGTTTGGAATTACATATACCACTTTAGAGTTCGACATGAAGTTCGCAACCCAACTGATTCTGTAATACAATGTAATTCTGAATTTAAAATTATATTCAGTAATAAAAAGATGACAGGCGGTTGACCTGGAGGGATTTAAAGGGTTATTTCACCCAAAAATGAAATTTCTGTCATTTATTACTCACCCTCATGTTGTTCCACACCCGTTCGTTCATCTTCAGAACACAAATTAAGATATTTTTGATGAAATCTGATGGCTCAGTGAGGCCTCCATTGCCAGCAAGATAATTAACACTTTCAATGCGCAGAAAGTTAATAAAGACGTATTTAAAAAAGTTCATGTGACTACAGTGGTTCAACCTTGATGTTATGAAGCGACGAGAATACTTTTTGCGCGCCAAAAAAACAAAATAACAACTTTATTCAACAAAATCTAGTGATAAGTGATTTCAAAACACTGCTTCATGAAGCTTCGAAGCTTTACGAATCTTTTGTTTCGAATCAGTGGATTGGAGTTTGTATCAAACTGCCAAATGTGGTATATGTGTGTATCAAACTGTCATGTGATTTCAGTAAACAAGGCTTTGTTTCGAAATTTCAATGGTTCTCCACTGGGGGGTGTGACTTTGGCAGTTTGATACACACTCCGAACCAATGAATCGAAACAAAAGATTCGTAAGGCTTCGAAGCTTCATGAAGCAGTGTTTTGAAATTGCCCATCACTAGATATTTTGAATAAAGTCGTTATTTTGTTTTTTTTTGGCACACAAAAAGTATTCTCAGGTTGAACCACTGTAGTCACATGAACTGTTTTAAATACGTCTTTAGTAGCTTTCCTGGCATCTGAAAGTGTAAATTAACTTGCTGTCAATGCAGGTCTCACTGAGCCATTGGATTTTATCAGAAATCTCAATTTGTGTTCTGAAGATGAACGAAGGTCTTACAGGTGTGGAACGACATGAGGGTGAGTAATTAATGACAGAATTTTCATTTTTGGGTGA
The DNA here is from genome assembly GCF_018812025.1 of Megalobrama amblycephala. Taxonomy (NCBI): domain Eukaryota; kingdom Metazoa; phylum Chordata; class Actinopteri; order Cypriniformes; family Xenocyprididae; genus Megalobrama; species Megalobrama amblycephala. The sequence goes on along the minus strand of NC_063044.1, from coordinate 49,962,641 downwards.
ACTAACCCTTTAAAAATAAGATGGATTGGCAGCATCAGCTGAAAAGGAAAATCCTTTGTGAGGAGGGCCAAGTTCATAAATTTTTGATGAAATATTTGATGAAAATACAAAAGTTTTCTTTGGAATAACGTGCTATGGTGAAATGCTCATGATAAGACCAGGAATATGATTTAAGCAAGTAAACAGGAAAAGTCTCTTGGTCCTGCAGTCAGTTGCAATAAACTTTATTAAAAATGCTAAAAAAGTTAATTAAACTTATTAAAATCTGTGTGTTAAGCTTAAAATTGAAGCCTATACATTAAGACAGAAAAAGAGTCACCTGGAGAAGTGCAAAGGAATCTGTATCCTTTTTTCTCCTCGTATACAATTTCACACATTTGGGCACACACACGTGTCAAGTCAAATAGGGTTGCATAGTTAAGACGGGTCCGTGAGTATAAATATCTCATAGTGGCAATTGTGTGGGAAGCGACATCAGGAGCATTTCCAAACGCACACAGCCAGACTTCCTCCGAAGAACATGTAGAGCAGGTTCTTGACTTCATGGGTCACCTCGAACCCAAACCCCTCACCGATCACCACATGCCACGAACTGCCAAACTTCTTATCCATGGACTCCTTGATCATTTTGGCAGCACTCTGAAAATAGAGCGAACCAGCGAGAAAGAGAGCGAGATGAAAGCATGTAGGCTAGTAGAGCAGTCCAGATGGCCAGACTGCGAGTGTGTGAACCGTCCTGACTCAGTACTAGACGGAAACACAGAGCCCAACCCTACCTGTGTGACCTGGGGAACACATTTATTTGAAAGCCTGCACTTAATAACACTAAAACATGCAAACATGACTGACCTCATTGTTGGATGCAAATTTCTCACAGGCTGTGACGCAGAGCTCCATGGTCTCCACACGCATCTCCTCTGGCATATCTGTGTGCTGTAGACAAGACCAACAGAACATGTTCTAGTCAAGCTCTTACATGTATAACAAGATTATTTTTTTTTATATTAAAATATATGGCTTGAGCATCAAAATATAAATATATTAAGTATAAAGAATAATATATAAAGTAATATGGAGTATATACATTGCAGTTCAAACGTCTGAGGTCAGTATATATATATATATATATATATATATATATATATATATATATATACTTTTATTCAGCAAACACACATTAAATAGATCAAAAGTGACAGTAAATACTTTCACATTGTTATGAAAAAATATTAAGCAGCACAACTGTTTTCAACATTGATAATAATAAGAATTGCATAAGCATCAAATCATCATATTAGAATGATTTCTGAAGGATCATGTGACACTGAAGACTGGAGTAATGATGCTGAATATTCAGCTTTGACATCACAGGAATAAATTACATTTGAAAATATGTTTAAATAGAAAACAGTTGAATTTTTTAATTTATTGTAATAATATTTCACAATATTACTGTTTAACTTGCATTTTTGATCAAACAAATGCAGCCTTGGTGAGCATGAGAGACTTCTTTCAAAAACATAAAAAAAACTTGCCGACCCCAAACTATTAGACAGCAGTGTATAGAAAAAAGTTATGTTGAGTTGACCAAGGCAGTGCAAAATATTAAAGGCACACTATGTAGTTGTCGCCTCTAGAGGTCGCTATTCAGAACAAAGGCATAGCTTGATGATGCCTGGATTTCACAGAATCATGGGAGGTGTTGTCTTCACGTCAACAGGACTCGGGCAGAAATCATATGCATGGATGAGCTAATGTATTAAAGATTTATTAATATTACTGTAGTATGAAGCAGGGTGTGGCTGAAAGCCGGTGGAGCATAACGAGGCCGCTGGAGTGATTGCTAATGAAAGGACGAGTGCAACACACGACACGGCTCAAGAGCAGTGGAGCTTTTATTATGCTGCAGTCGACCACTTCTGCTTCTTCCGGCTAAGCCAGGGGTCGGCAACCCAATATGTTCAAAGAGCCATATTGGACCAAAAAAACAAAAAACAAATCTGTCTGGAGCTGCAAAAAATTAAAAGCCTTATATAAGCCTTATATGAAGGCAACACAGGCTGTAAGTGTATATTAGCTATATTAGCCTACTATCAAAATGACTAAGTAGGCTACAAATACATAATGAGGTATTCCCGAGGTATATATTTAAAAACTGCTGAAAGCTAAAAAAAAAAAAAAGAAGCAAATGGATCGGTGCAATTCACAGAAACAGCTGGACTCCAGCAGAGAAACATGGATTTGCAGTTATTATTTTGTGTTAAATTGTTGGATTTTGAGGTAAAATCATTCCATATATATTGTATTGTTATATATTATGTTGACAAATCATCTATTAAATATTTTCCATCTTATATTCTGCATAATTGTGTGTTTTAAAATAAACACTGACAAAAACTATACTATAAAACTATATGTTTTAGGGATGGACAATATGACGATATATATAACATTGATATAACGTTAAGTAATTACGCGGATTTAAACCTAAGTAACCTATATTGTAGTTATATAAAATATTCACAGGCAGATTTGCTTTATGTATTTCCTCGGCATCAAATCAGGCACATATAAATGTCAGGAAACACGACTCCTGGCTACATGTCAATATCCATGGATTAGGTTTATTTGACAAGTTGTAAGAAACACTTGAGTCCAACCTTTAGTGTAAGTCGTTTGTTTTTACTCGCGTTTTCGCAGTTTCCTCTATTAAATCCAGTCACGCAGCAGGTTCTTTTGCCAATCAGTCTGAGGGAGCGCGCTTTCGGCGGGAAAGTGACGTCGATGGCTATGACGCAAATCTTCGTTGACAGAAATGTTGAAATTTAATATTTATTATACACATTTTTATAGCATTGAAAAACGTTAAGAATGTTTGTGTCATGTTTGTCCTCCTACAGAAACCATATGAAAACAAAAAATATATATTTTTTCCATTTTAATACATTTTTGAAAAAGCTCCAGGGAGCCACTAGGGGGGCGCTAATGAGCCGCATGCGGCTCTAGAGCCGCGGGTTGCCGACCTCCGGTCTAAGCTTATGTGGAATAAAGCAGCGCTGTTTTATCAAATTAGATACATTTGTGTGTTGAAAGTTGTTATAATGTTACTCGGCAGAGACACTTGTTGCACACTGCAGTAAGCTAAATCGATATTAGTCATGTGCTGCGTCCCAATCCTAAATAGTATTCGAAATAAGAATTAGTATGTCCTAAAGCGTAGTATGTTGAAATGAGTATTCCAAATATTCCCGGATGGTCTACTTTTTCCAGTTAGATTTCGAAGTGCAGGTCCGTGCACACTTCTAATGGCTAATATTGCCCATAATACATTGCGCTGTGGACGAGGATTCGATTAGAACTACAAATACGAATAAAAAGTGTTAAAAAACTACAAACATGACAGATGTGCGAGACCGACGGTTAAGCAGAGCGGTTAAGATAAAGAGGTTTGAATAATTAATAATCAGTATAACCTGACGAAAAGATATTTATTAAATGTTATCCACATTATATTTCATCTGCAACAGCACTGTAAACTTTTATAACGATACGTTTGGTCTTTAACTTTTAAATGCATCATTATGCAAAGATGACCCATGACTGGCAGATTAACGTACGACTACATTTCTCTCCGAAACGGTAGGAAATTAAATTTAATTGAATGTGGAGGATTTTAACTGTGACAAGATGATTGACAGGGCAGTTTAAACAGTTACAGGTTGCGTAACTAAGCGACAGAGCGTCCGTTAAAGACGCAATTATGACGAGGTAGTAACTTATGTCCCAAAGCTTGCATACTCTTCTGCTACACACTCAAAAGTATGTACTTTTTCCTTTACAAAAACAGTACATACAAGTAGGCGAACTGTGAGGCAGCAATGTTGTTTTAAAACATGGTACTCGCTTTAAATCAAGAAAACGAGATTTAAACAATAAGACTTACTGTGTTGAGCTATATAACAATGATTAGTTTGCTATTGATGAATGTATCCAAACAGTTGCTCACCTGTCTAATAAAACACATAATATATTAAAGCGTCTTTGGTGTTTCCATGGTTTCTACAAAATAAAACTGGAAATCAAGTATAGCATGGGTACGATGTCATTGATAGGCGATGCATGGACACAGTCCGTGTCCTGGTTAAAATTGCTTATTTCTCTGGATTTAAACATTCTTTGAAAACACTTGGGATAAAGTACAAGTCAACAAAATATATAACATTGTTCTAGTGGTTTTTGGATATTTTAATCCAACAATCTTACATATTTAAGATTGTAAAAAGTCAAATAACAAAGAAGTGCAAATATTAGGCATGAGAAAATGCATCACATACACATGATGGATTAAGATGTTTAATATCTAATTTTCTTTTTTTTTTTTTTAAAAAACGATGGAAAATGGAGCAGTTTGAGTGATAACCCTAATACAGACAAACGCAGACACATCAATAACTGGTTCTTTCTATCTAGGTCACAGCAGCAGTTGAGCTGCACCCACCCTGATGAGTGGAAAGCTTTGCAGTCTTTTGTAGTCGGCATCCTCTTTTTTACCATCACCAGTTTCTGCCATCCTTTTCTTTACTAAAAAGAGAGAAAGAGAGACAGAGGGATTAGTCCTGTCTGATGAAATGGAAACAGAAACAGAACATTAGCTCAAATCTCTCACCAATTAAGCGCAGTAGGTCATAAATCTTATATTTTCAGCATTTGGAGTGAGAATGAAGATTTTTTTGTGTAAGCAAAATTATAAATTTTGTTTAAGCAAAATGTAAACATTCTCCTGCAGGATGACTGTCCTTATCAAATATTTAAATTTATCAAAAAGAATAATGAGGATAGTAATACTAGTATTTTTAAATATATTGCCATTTCCTAGTTGGGGTCTGCTTTCCAAAAAGACTTTTTATGAGCTTATATAATTATACCTCTTGGGGATCTTTGATAATGATTTTTGAAAATCAGTACACCAACATCGACTAAATTAGAGATTTTATAGCTTTAAAGCTGTGTTAGGAAAAGGGGGTGTTTAATGTCCTCATTTGTAATGTTTATATGTAACTACTTCTGTCATTAAAGTGTGATGCCTCCACATAATAAAACCAGATTATCAGCATTAATGCGCATAACATAAGTTACAGCTTCACTTATTACTGCATTTGCACAATAGAGTTTCACTGAAATCAAAATATCTTAAAACTGGTGTGACATGATTAAACAACCCTTTTTTTCTAATTATATAACTATTATTGTGCAGAGATTTCATGACCTGAGAGATTACATGGAATATTTGTACTTTTATAGACTAATTTGTCACACCACAGAATCATTTAAAACAAACTATTAAGGCAAATTTATCATCATCATCATCAAACGGAAGTTGCGATACTCTTTTATTAACTATTGTGATATATATCCGAGTTAAAAGGCTTCTTGAACAAGAAAAAAAAAATGTAGGATTGTATTTTTTTCATGGGGAATTGATTGGATGGTTGTGGTTTGCTATTGCTGTGATCTCATGTGAGTGACAGGTTGTTGAGCCAGTAAACACTTCATCAGATTTAATATAAATGCAATATTCCATAAAATGAATTGTAGATTTTGATTTCATGGTGACTTTCATTTAAAAAGGACTTGTTGACAAGTTCTACACTTTTTCTAATACAAATGTATGTATTTTAATCTAAAATCTTGATGTTGAAAAAGAAGGTTAAAGTCCATGTCATTAGTCAACTACACCATCATATCAAAACGCATAAACTCTTATTATCATCAAGTGTTTTATGTCATATATCATCGATTAATGTAAAGGCATTGCACAAATACCTTCACACTACAAAACAGTCAACAGACAACTATTATTCAGAATATTAAAACAGCCAGATTTCGAAAGATAGATACTCTTGTTTATCATTCAAATCTGTTTAAAATTAATTATTAGAAAGAATAATGGCAGTGCACGAGACAACTTGCAAACTGAACCAGTCCTACAAAACCAACACTAAGATATCGTACCAATCCAAATAAAATAAAAAACAAGCCATGCAAAATCACATATGTTTTCAGTCTTTAGCGCATCATTATGTAAAAGTAAAAAAAAAAAAAGATAAACACGTGTCGAGTAAGCGTTTGTTTTTAGCATCCCTGAGCTAATGTTAGCTTGCTAGCTCGACTCCATCCCTTAAAACGCTACGACTGATAAATGATTGAAAGCAATGGAGAAATATGAACATTTAAATCATTTAAAGCTCGGAAATAGTTAATTTTATATCACCACAGTTGAATAACCTACCGTTCTGTCGCGCTGTATGCAGACACTTTCCTCCACTAGTGTTGTCATGGATACACACCGGCCTCGGCAACCTCTGGCCCACGTGACCTGCTTATTTCCGCCACCGGCTACTGAATCTTTTTTTCTTTCTTTCTTTCTTTCTTTCTTTCTTTCTTTCTTTCTTTCTTTCTTTCTTAATAGTACCATTATCTTCCAATGGTATTCAAAGACATATCCAAGAAGAATACAGTACTTTTTTGTTAGTTATGGTACAAAAATTGGTCCCACTCAGGGGCGAAGCCAGGGGGTGGCCAGGGGTGGCCGTGGCCACTCTTGGCCTAAGCTTGGCCACCCCGCTCACAATTGCAGTTTCTGTGGACGCGCTGTATAGCTATTATTCACTATAAATAAAGCGCAAAAGAAAGTACGAGCATGCAACGTCGTAGTTCTGTCGTCCATTAAGTCATGAAATAACCAAAAAGGCGATTAAAGCTGCATTAAAACTGTGCATGCATGTATTTGAGAGAGATGTTTATGCATTTAAATGTGATAATTTTTATGCCTGTAATGCCTGTAATTATAATTTTTTTATAATTTTTATGTGATAATTTTTATTATTAATATGCCTGGAGGTGAGGAATGATTTAAAAAAAAAAAGAAGAAAAAAAAAGGTCAAATTCATTCAGCATTCCATGATCTCATTCACTATATGCTATATCACTATATTCATGTCTCTGGACTAAAATATTCTGCTATGTGTGATCACAATATAAGGCAAAAACTGATATGTAATATTTTTAATGCATAAATAAATGTGAGAACTGTGCATTTGTATTAGATGATGCTAATTTTGTTTTGCGTTAATTACTACAAGTACATCAAAAGTACAAACAAAAATTATCACATTTAAATGCATGAAATAATTAATTTTACATTCTGGCATTTATGTGTTGTTGACTTCCGCTTTCACATCAGCCAATGAGAATTCAAAAGACAACACTTTTTTTTTTCTTTGTACTGAGTTTAATTTAGATATGATAGAACTGTTGCAATTATTTATTTTGACAATATAGAAAGTTAAACATTTAGTGTTTACTTTTTTGGTTAGTTTTTGAAACAGACAAACTCAGAATTGTTGAAGTTCATTAATTATACATAAAATTCAATGAAGGTTGAATAATCTTTGAACTACAGTATGTAGTTATCTGCATGTCTCATCCATGGAGATGCAACAATGGAGAACAAGCTATTGGGGGCTTTGAGAAACAGAACTGACTGAACAAGTTGAAATTTAGCTATAGTGTGAGCCCCTTTATTAATATGCCTGGAGGTGAGCAATGATTTTAAAAAGACAAGAAAAAAAAGGTCAAATTCACTCAGCATTCCATGATCTAATTCACTATTTCAATTACAATTAAGTACAAATTAACTGCATTCAGTTGTGTTGTAGGCACAGTCCAGTACATTACAGACAGACTCATTTTTATGTTGAAATAATGAAGATTTCTGTGCCACCCCAGAGTGGTTGCTGGCCCCTGCCTGGCCACCCCTATGAAAAAATCCTGGCTCCGCCCCTGGTCCCACTTTATATTAAGTGGCCTTAACTACTATTTACTTACATCAAAAAATAAGTACAGTGTACTTATTGGGTTCATATTGAATTGCAAAACACTTTTGCTACTATTGAGGTGGGATACGGGTAAGGCTATAGGGACAGATTTTGTGGTATGGTTCGGTTTAAGGGTAGGGGTATAAGGTGTAAGGGATGGGTCAACAGTGTAATTATAAATGTTAATTACAGAAATTAATTACAGATGTTATTACATGCAGGTGTTTTTAAAATATGAGTACAATGTAAAAACATGTATGTACACAATAAGTGCATTGTATCAAATTATTAATTTAAATGTAAGTACATAGGCCACGTATTATAAAGTGTGACCCAAAAATTTAAGTAACAGTAGCAAAAAAGGCTTGAAGGTGTTTTTTTGTGTTAAAATAAGGTCAGCCGGTTGGTGTGCCACACAAATCTGGCAGTAAACCTTTTGTTTTTCGATTATAATGGCATTAAAGCCTTTCACTCGTGAATCGTCTGAGAAAGAGAGGGCAGAGAGGTAATCCCAGTGGGAATTATGACATTTTGGAGATTAAGGAAACTACTATAGGCAATGTGGGCCATCCACATCAGTGTTCTGGCATATTAATCCAACCAAAGTTCTGATCAGGATTGTTGAAAATGGCTTTGACTATTTTTTGTTCCACGTGCAGATGTTATTGAGCAGGCTACCATCAGCACCCACACCAACACAGATAACAGTATTTCATAACAGAGATTAGAGGTTAAAAGACCTCCTACACATCCTTCCCAAGCATCATTCACATCTCCACAGGGTACTCGGTTTGTTGTCGGTTTCAGCACTTTTTACTGCATTACTTTTCAGCACCTTAAACTTGGTTGGCATTTTTAGAGTTGTATAAACCTCAAAGCAGCAAACAGAGCTGGAGATTCCCAGCTAAACACAATAGGATAATATCAGATTAAAAGTCAATCACATGAACATGGCTTACACTCTTAAAAATAAAAGTTCTGAAAGGGTGTTTTCTCAACAACGCCACAGAAGATATTTGGTTCCCCAAAGAACCTTTCAGTGAAAAGTAGCCTTTTGCTTCTTAGTGTGAAGAACATTTTAATAATCCTGTAAAGAACCTAAATGGAAAAGTTCCATTGATGTTTAAGGTTCTACATGGAGCCATTGATGCTAATAAAGAATGTATTATCTGAACATTCTTGGCTTGGAAAAAGGCATCTTAACTGATTTGAAGTATGATGAGGATTCACAAGGATTTCACAAAACACTTCAATCTTCATTTATCCTTAATTCAAGGAACGATTGAAGAACAATGTGGAGAAAAGAGGAAAAAATTGATATCAAAATGAAAAGATGCTTATTTGAGGTTCCCATGTTGGCAGAACCTTTGGAGAACCTCTAGGCCACCTTTTAAAAACACATCCAGAGATAGGCTTATTGGTCTGTATACTTCTCGGGCCTCTGAAGCATGCTGGGATTCTTTTTATATTCTGAGATAGAGAAAATAAAAAAGAGACAGATGCACACATACTCAAGAGAGCTGGGTCAGTTGAATTTGCTGGCAGGGGCACAAATGACGCAAGATGTGTTGCCTAATCCACTCATACAGTGAATACAGTAGAGGACTGCAAGAGACAATACATACAGAAAAATAGTGGAAATGGTTTAACATCAACACAAAAGTAGTACATACTGATAAATGAATATATATATATATATATATATATATATATATATATATATATATATATATATATATATATATATATATATATATATATATATATATTTGGTCAAACAGCAACTATGCTGTTTACAGCAATGGAACATTGACATGTTATTTTTAGCTCAAACTTAGATCTAGCTGTCTCAGTCATACAAAATTAAATTTGTTTTCTCCAAAAGAAATATTGGATTTGGATGGAGATAACAAATCTAGACTGTACACAAAAAGACATGCGATCTGGTGATCGTATGCTTGTCAAGTCAAGTCAAGTCAAATTTATTTATATAGCGCTTTTACAATTGGTAATTGTTTCAAAGCAGCTTTACATATTAGAAGCACAGAAAAAAAGGGAAGTGGTTAAAAATAAGCTGTACAAACAAGCGTGGTAATATGTAACATATACAAGATGGTGCTACATTAAGCCAATGTCGGCTGACTCCCAGGGGTGGAAAAAACCCCCTAGGAGAAAACCCAGCGTGGGAAAAAAGTCCTAGGAGGGAAAAAACCCCTTGGAAGATATATATAATATATGTAAATGGATATGGAGATCAAAATCTGAATTATACATTTTTATTATAGAGATTAAAAATAGATTATATATATATATTTGTAAGCGGATACGGGGATTTAAAAATCTATGCAGCCAGAACTGGATCTGTAGGCCCATTGTCTCCTGGGCTGCATTGTAGTGAGGTCCAGACACAGGTTCTCCATCTGATCTGGATACGGCCTGGATCCAGCACCCGGAAAACCTCGGGATAAGCAGAGAGACAGATATTAGCGTAGATGCCATTCTTATTCTGATGTACAGGTATATCTAGTGTTATAGGAAATGTTCTCGGTTCCGGCCGACCTAATTATTGCAGCGTAACAATCCTTTAACGGATTTGAAAAATGTTAATGTATTGATAATGTGTTATGTGTATGCAAGAGCAAAGAGATGTGTTTTTAGTCTAGATTTAAACTGACAGAGTGTGTCTGCTTCCCGAACAATGCTAGGAAGATTGTTCCAGAGTTTAGGTGCTAAATAGGAAAAGGATCTGCCGCCTTCAGTTGATTTTGATATTCTGGGTATTATCAACTGGCCTGAATTCTGAGATCGCAATAAACGTGAAGGACTATAATGCATTAAGAGCTCACTTAGGTACTGGGGAGCTAAACCATTTAGTGCTTTATAAGTAAGTAGCAAGATTTTAAAATCTATACGATGTTTAATAGGGAGCCAATGTAATGTTGACAGAACTGGGCTAATATGGTCATACTTTCTGGTTCTAGTAAGAACTCTAGCTGCCGCATTTTGGACCAACTGTAGTCTGTTTAAAAGCCGAGCAGAACAACCACCCAGTAGAGCGTTACAATAATCTAGTCTTGAGGTCATGAATGCATGAATCAACTGTTCCGCATTTGTCATTGAGAGCATATGTCGTAATTTAGATATATTTTTTAGATGGAAGAAGGCGGTTTTACAGATACTAGAAACATGACTTTCAAATGAAAGATTGGTATCGAAGAGCACACCCAAGTTCCTAACTGAGGACGAAGATTTAATGGAGCACCCGTCAAGTGTTAGAGAGTATTCAAGGTTTTTTCGTGAGGAAGTTTTTGGTCCAAAGATTAGGATATCAGTTTTTTCTGAATTTAATAATAAGAAATTTCTTGTCATCCAGTTTTTAATGTCAGCTATGCATTCTGTTAGTTTTGTGAATTTGTAGGTTTCGTCAGGGCGCGAGGAAATATAGAGCTGAGTATCGTCAGCGTAGCAGTGAAAACTAACACCATGCTTCCTAATTATCTCTCCTAAGGGCAGCATGTACAGAGTGAAAAGCAACGGTCCTAGTACTGAGCCTTGTGGTACTCCATACTGAACCTGTGATCGATACGACATCTCTTCATTAATTATTACAGACTGATAACGGTCAGATAAGTACGATTTGAACCATGCCAAAGCAATTCCACTAATGCCAATATAGTTTTCAAGTCTTTTTAAAAGAATGTTGTGATCGATAGTGTCAAAAGCAGCACTGAGATCTAATAACACTAATAGAGAAATACAGCCACGATCGGATGATAAGAGTAGATCGTTTGTAACTCTAACGAGAGCAGTCTCAGTACTATGGTACGGTCTAAATCCTGACTGGAAATCCTCACAGATTCCATTTCTTTCTAAAAAGGAACACAGTTGTGATGAAACTGCCTTTTCTAGTATCTTTGACAGAAAAGGTAGATTCGAGATTGGCCTGTAATTTACTAAATCTCTCGGATCTAGTTGAGGTTTTTTAATAAGAGGTTTAATAATAGCCTGCTTAAAGTTTTTGGCACGTATCCTAGTGTTAACGATGAATTAATTATATCAAGAAGTGGACCTACGACCTCTGGAAGCATTTCTTTCAGTAGTTTAGTCGGCATTGGGTCTAACATACATGTCGTTGATTTTGATGATTTGATAAGTTTAGATAATTCTTCCTCTCCTATAGCGGCGAATGATTCTAGTTTTACCTCAGGGACACTACAGTGCACTGTCTGAAGCGAAACTGTAGACGGTTGCATGTTTTTAATTTTCTCTCTAATATTATCAATCTTGCAAGTAAAGAAGTTCATAAAGTCATTACTGCTGTGCTCTATGGAAACGTCAGCAGTTGAATCTCTGTTTCTAGTTAATTTAGCCACTGTGTCAAATAAATACCTAGGATTATGTTTGTTTTCTATTAAGAGATTTGAAAAATAAGTAGATCTAGCATTTCTTATAGCCGTTCTGTACTCAATCATTTTTTCTTTCCACGAAAGGCGAAAAACTTCTAGTTTTGTTTTCTTCCAACTACGTTCAGCTTTTCTAACAGCTCGTTTTAGAGCCCGAGTGTGCTCATCATACCACGGCGTTGGATTAGTTTCCTTAATCTTCTTTAGACGTAAAGGAGCGACTGCATCTAATGTAGGGCTGCACGATTAATCGCATGCTATTCTCACGCGCATTTCGTCAGTAAAGCCGGTTCCCTGATTACCGCTAAATCGCCATCACCTGTTTTTAAACAGAGCGCCTTTTAATAGACGGAGCCGTAGTTCACGGACAAGCCACGCAATATCGCGTTCATTATCGCAGGCGATTCATCTGCGATATGAACGCGATATTGCGTGGCTTTTCAGTGACCTACGGCTCTGTCTATTAAATGCCGCTTCATTTGAAAGCAGGTGATGGCGATTTAGCGGTAATCAGGGAACCGGCTTTACTGACGAAATGCGCGTGAGAATAGCATGCGATTAATCGTGCAGCCCTAATCTAATGTGCTGGAAAAGAGAGAGCCAATAGTTTCTGTTGCAGCATCGAGTTCTTCTAAGTTGTCAGGTATACTAAGGCGATGAAACTGCTCGGGGAGATTATTTATAAAGCAATCTTTAGTGGTAGACGTGATGGTTCTACAATATTTATGGCTGGGTGGTGGTTTTGTAGCCTTGGCTAATTGTATTATACACGAGACTAAATAATGATCTGATATATCATCGCTCTGCGGTAGGATTTCAACAGCATCAATATCAATTCCATGCGACAGTATTAGATCTAAGGTATGATTACGACAATGAGTGGGTCCTGACACGTGTTGTCTAACTCCAATAGAGTTTAAAATGTCTGCAAATGCCAATCCAAATGCGTCTTTATTATTATCTACATGGATATTAAAATCACCAACAACAAGGACTTTATCCGCAGCCAGTACTAACTCTGATAGAAAATCAGCAAATTCTTTGATAAAGTCAGTATGGTGCCCTGGTGGCCTGTATACAGTAGCCAGCACAAATGTCAACTTACATAATGTTACATAAAGCACCATCACTTCAAAGGAATTATATTTGAAATTCTTTTGAATGATTCTGAATATATTACTATAAATTACAGCAACACCTCCCCCTTTGCCTTTCTGTCGAGGATTGTGTCGATAATCATAACCTTGAGGACTAGATTCATTTAAAGTAATGTAATCGTCTGGTTTTAGCCAGGTTTCTGTCAAACACAGCAAGTCTAGTTTATTGTCTGTGATAATTTCATTTACAATAAGTGCTTTTGAAGAAATAGATCTAATATTCAGTAACCCAAGCTTTATCATTTGTTTATCTGATTTATCTGTGATTTTCATTTTTTGAACATCAATTAAATTTTTACCCTTAAAAGGTTTCGGAAGTTTTTTGTATTTACTAGTTCGAGGTACAGACACAGTCTCTATGTGATAATATCTAGGTGAAAGAGTTTCTATGTGCTGTGAATTATCTGAGTTCTGTGACGTGAGGCGGCTAGCAGACGGTCGGTTTAGCCAGTTTGTCTGCGTCCTGATCTGGGCCCTGGTTTGTCATGGTTTAGCTCTAAGACTATTTGCCAAATTTCTAGATAGAAGAGCAGCACCATCCCGGGAGGGATGAATACCATCTCTTTTTTCAACAGATCAGGTCTGCCCCAAAAGCTTTTCCAATTGTCTATGAAACCTATATTATTCTGCGGACACCACTTAGACAGCCAGCCATTGAGTGATGATAACCTGCTAACTATCTCATCACTCCGACGAACAGGAAGAGGGCCAGAACAAATTACTTCTGCTGACATTGAATTTGCGAGTTCACACACCTCTTTAATGTTAATTTTAGTGATCTCCGACTGGCGAAGTCGAACATCATTTGTGCCGACGTGGATAATGATTTTAGAATATTTACGTTTAGCATTAGCCAGCACTTTTAAATTTGCTTTGATGTCAGGTGCTCTGGCCCCCGGCAAACATGTGACTATGGTGGCTGGTGTCTCTATTTTCACGTTCCGTGTAATAGAATCGCCAATAACTAGGGCACTTTCAACAGGATTCTCAGTGGGTGCGTCACTGAGTGGGGAGAACCTGTTTGATGTTCTAATCGGAACGGAAGAGTGGTGTTTGTTCTTGCCATTATGCCGCCTCACAGTCACCCAGTTAGCCTGCTGCGTGGCTTCTACAACCGGAACCGAATGTGCAGTGTTTACTAGGCTAGTCGCATCCAAAGCAGTATCTAAGGCCCTTTCATTCTCACTATCCTCAATTAAAGTTTGGATGCGTGTCTCTAATTCTGAGATTCTCTCTGTCAGCCTGACAATATCCCTGCATTTATCACATGTGTAAGTCTCACTGCTGACAGAAAGAGCTAAGCTGTACATGTTACATTTAATACACATGATAATCGTCGGACATGACTGACCGTGTGTTTGATGAACGCCGTCCGAAAAACTGCAACGCACACGGGACTCGCTGGCTGGATGTCTCGGTCGCTTGCCGGTGCCTGGGGCAAGGGTGATGTGCGGGACGCTGTACCTCGCGGTGGATCGATGAATGCCGGGCAGCAACGTCTCCACAGCTTCCCGATCTGGCGAGGACAGATCAGAATAACATACATCGGATAAATCCGCCATTAAATCGACAAGGAAGGTTGGTTTAGAGGAAAAAAGAAAGTAGACGGTAGCTAGCAGGCTAGCGGGCTATGGCTAACACTAGGTGATTACGCTGGTAGATTACTAGTAATAAATCGTTCCGTTTAGTAATACTATGCAATAGGTAATCTAGTGAAAAATAAGAAAGTTATATTATGTGAATAGGAATAAAGAGAAGGATTTAGGATAATAATAATTATTTAGGATAATTAGCTTGTGTACAATCACATTCAGTCAGTATGTACAAGGATACATACAAAAGATAATAAACATAAATAGTGCACGGCCTTTCAAAATCATTTTACATTAGGATATTTGTGCATCTCCTGCTTTTATAAAAAAAAAAAAGAAAAAAGAAAAAGAAAACACCCAGAGAGAGAGAGAAATGAGAGAGAACACTGTTGTTATTGTGCTATATATTTTAATTCTCATTGTCATATTAGATATTAAAGCATTTGATCTCCATTTCAACACAGACAAAGACACTGACAGAATTCAAGAAATGAACATTAGAGGATAGAAGAAAGATTTGAAAAATATAAATGAGTAAATCCTCAGAGTGTAGAAAAATGTTCAAGCAAAAAGAGAGAACTTTACATCCAACTTCCAAGATATATCTTCATTCAAAAACAAATATATTCCAGAAAAGGTAACAGTATTAAAGAATCATTTGTAAACCACTCTTTCTGAACACAATATAAAGCTTGTTCATGTACATTGAAAGAACTGAACATCACAAAATGACCACTGAAATGCAAACAAACAGGCATTGCACAAACAACAGCAAGTACACAATACATCAGAAAGAAAATATATTTAGTGCTGAAACACTTTTAAAAACACAATTCCCAACCATTATGATGATCTTGTGCAGTTCAATTGTATGGCCACGAAATCTCAAACCACATGCCTATAAAACAACTGTTTGCAACATACACAAAATGAAACCAGTTCTGTGAGTCAGTATATATGATTGCGCATTTGGGACAGCATTCTTGTGTTTGACAAGGCCACAAAACTGGCATTTTTCAGCCTGCTGCATTTTACATATAGACAATACATTGAGTATAATCCACATAAAGCATACCATATGTGCGGTGTAATTTACATAAGCTCTTTATCAAGAGATGAAGAGGGATAGATGGATAGATGGTGGGATACACATATAATGGTGTAAATATTATACATTCAAATACGGAATGTTTGTTGCTTATTTTACAAATATAATTCTGTTGAGGAGATTCTTGTATAAACCTATATAGGCTATATATGCTAATTTCTCAGCATGAGAAGATATTTGTTTGTCTGTAGATATTTGCAGATTACGTTTAACAGGAACGCTGAAAACAGTTCTCAGAAAGCATGTCATTACAGGTGCCATATTATAAAGGGTTTCAAAACCATGGCTTTAAAGGTTAATAGCTATTCGTTGAAATATTGCTGAAGTATTCATCTGGCCGAATGCCTTCTTCAACTGCTCCTTTTTCTGTCCTTCATTCTAATTCGATGTGATTCTGATGATGTTAAAGGGTTTTTAATGGAGGAGAATTCACCCAGGACTGGCCTGACCAATAGGATTCAAGTCTGTTGGAGTGATCACCATAGAAACAGTGTGATTCAAAAACATCTAAAAAAAAAACTTGAATAGAAAAAAAACTAGTATAAAAAACTGCAGACTAAAAGCAAACAAATTCCCAGCTGTTCGAGTGTGTGTGTGTGTGTGTGTGTGTGTGTGTGTGTGTGTGTGTCAAAACTGATTTCAATCAAATAGGCTACACTGTATAAATAACAACAAATCTGAAAGAGTATGCAAACATTTGCTTTGAACTGTGGTAAAAAATAAATCCTTTCATCAAATACTGAGACTGAAGATCCCACATCAAATGATGTTTGCCACTCAGATGTTCAACAAGGTATAGCTAGTAAAAAATGTGAATAATTTAAAACGAGTGATACTTTCTCATGCAGAACTCGCCCCCGTGATGCTACGGTGCCATTGGTTGTTGCCATTGCTATGCTGTTGCTAAGGTGTTTGGAATGGTCTTTAGTATATTGCTAAGGTGATTGCTGGGACATTGATAGATGGTAAAGAGCCTATGATAATGGATACGATATTCTGGTCCCTAGATAAGGCTAAATCTGGTCACTTTAGCAAAATTTTGCCGAAATTTAGCTGGAATCCAAATTTCGCTGATAAAAGAGTCTTTTGTCAATAGTATAGCGAAGAATATCTCACAAGTCACTTTCAAATCAAGAAGCTTTTTTGTTGCTCAACATGGGGAATCGACATGACCAATTTGAACTTGTTGCGAAATCTGCATTGGGAAAACTTTCGCCCTCACCTGACATTCCAGATCATGTGGGTTCCTATTGAAATGACTGTATTTTGCTCATGAAAATTCACCAAACAACAGTAAATGTGACTGCAACTTAAAGGGTTAGTTCACCCAAAAATGAAATTTCTGTCATTAAGTACTCATCCTCATGTCGTTCCAAATCCGCAAGACTTTCTTTCATCTTCGGAACACAAATGAAGATATTTTTTGATGAAATCCAATGGCTCAGTGAGGCCTCTATTGGCAGCAAGTTAATTAACACTTTCAATGCCCAGAAAGCTACTCAAAACATATTTAAACCATTCATGTGACTACAGTGGTTCAACCTTAATGTTATGAAGCAATGAGAATATTTTTGTGCGCCAAAATAACGACTTTATTCAACAATATCTAGTGATGGGCAATTTCAAAACACTGCTTCATGAAGCTTCGAAGCTTTACGAATCTTTTGTTTCGAATCAGTGGTTCGGTGCGCCAAAGTCACTTGATTTCAGCAGTTTGGCAGTTTGACTGATTCAAAAAGTATTCTCGTCACTTTATAATATTAAGGTTGAACCACTGTATTAACATGAACTGTTTTACATTTTAGTAGCTTTCTGGGCACTGAAAGTGTTAATTAACTTGCTGGCAATGGAGGCCTCATTGAGCCATCGGATTTCATCAAAAATATCTTAATTTGTGTTCCGAAGATGAACGAAGGTCTTACAGGTGTGGAATGACATAAGGGTGAGTAATAAATTACATTATTTTCATTTTTGGGTAAACTAAACCTTTAAGGTGATGTTGCTCAGGCACTTTCCCATTGGATATTTAGATCGAAATTTGTTGCCCATTCTCAATGGGAAAGTGCCCAAGCAGCATCGCTCGGCAACATTGCTCAAAAACTTGCCCTGTGTATCATCACCTTAAGTCTATAGGATATTTGTACCCATTTTACGATCCACCAAGTGAAAATTCCTTGGCTTGCTTAGAAAAATAAGTGCACATTTTTCCTCAACTAGTCTCACAATTTGAGGTATCATTCTTGTTTGTAGCACAGATGGTGTGGGACGAGCTATGCGCTGAAATTTAACACTTAGAGTTAGGGGTTTGTTCAAATCACTACCCCTGAGCAGTAATAATAGTGAGGCTTGTTTCAGCAAACACCACTAAAAAACTTTGCCTTGAACTCAACATACATATCTGATGGTGGCGTGGTTTTCTGATGAATCTTTTCCAATTCTGAAACCCCGTCTTTGACTCTCTGACCCTTTAAACAAACCCTCAGGAGATTATTACTGTGTGACGCTGGTGCGATGCTCGCAATGTTCGGCCGGTTGCTTGGTGACGCCTCCGAAAACCTCTACCTCACGGCTGGTCCAGGGGACTACATTACCCAGCATCCCTGTGCTGCAGTGGGCAAGAGCAGAGAGCTCTGTGTGTGAAAGCAGCCGGTCCCACATATTAAACTGAGACAGCTCTCCCACCATAGCCCGCGACGCCTCGAAACGAAGACCACCCACTGAGCTCTGCAGGAAACAGGAAATCATATTCAGAAATTTTTGTTTAGGAAAAATCATATTAAAATTTGTGTTTTTAGTAAAACTCATTTTTTTTCATTTATTACCTGCCTTAACCACTACATTTTCATGTCTGGTAATTAATGTCCCAATTAAAATATGTAACTTGAGTGGTAACTCTAGCTCTATACTTAACAAAAAATTCATAAATGTCTGGTAAATATTATAGCTTATTTTACATGAAAGCTTATTTAAATATGCTTATTTTTAAAGACAAAATAAGAAATAAGAGAAAGCTGATGACTTTGTTGTTGGAATTTTGTTCCATCCAGATATTGATTATCTTGGAAAACACCATTTTTGTGTGTAAACAAACTTAAGAAACAGCACTTGACAAAAAAATATATTAGTGTTATTAGTGTAAAATCTAATCCAAAATGGCATTTAAACTTCATACAGCGCTAAAAACGGCCAAAGAACATTTGACATTTGTCCATTTCTGAGACTGATAGTGGGACCTTTTTAGTTTTATCTCCAGTGATATTAAAAGATTTGCCTCATAAAAATGTAATATACCATTTAAATGTGTCTTTTAAGGTGTCTTATATTCCAATATTATTCAAAAAATGGTCCCAGACACATCCACAAATGTATTAGATAAGCTCTGAATAGCCAATGATACTAGAACAGCCCAATTTGTATCAGCTCAGAGAATTCCCAGAAAATTCACTTGCTAAATGGACCTGAGGATGACTATAAGCCCTACTGGGTCTAATGTAAGGATAAGTATACTGGAGTTTAACGAAAGAGGGATGAAGAGGGCAGGAAAAGGTAAAGGAAAAGATAAACAAACATTGTGTTCATGGTGACTTTTACATGCTGTGTGAATACCAAATCCTTCTCATCTTGACCTAGCACCGTCTGGCAACCAGTTACAATAGCCAAAGTCTGACGTACCTGTTCTTGGCCAAGTATGAGAGTTCCTCCTCGTCGGATGCTGTGACGGGTTGCCAGGTCACTTCCTTCACTCTTTAGCTTGCCCCCTAGGTAGGCATGCCACGCTCCAGCTCTCCGGTTCCAGCTCACACACATATGCTGCCATCTGCCCACTGTTAAGTTGAGAGGTAAGTGCGCCACCTAAAGGATGGAGGATCCGAAAAAAATTCCAAATTACAATCCAAAGACTGTTCATGTGGTCCATGTGCTTGGATAATTGAGACCAGCCTGAAAGCCTGAGAGATTATCTAACTGTCCACTATTACAGCTCTAAAAAAACACACTGCTGAACACGGGGCAAAACAATTCAATCGCTTTAACATTCAGTAAGAGCAGTCAGAGGTCAATCTAAGCATGTGTTCATCTTTTACCAAAAACATCCCTTAAAATCCTAATAGAAAGTATTCTAAAATTCTACTCTCCCTTTTAAGGGCTGTTCACTCTAAGGATGATAACAACAAAGTTCTAATACTCATTCCATTAGAATCAACCAATCAGAGCCCACTCCACTTTAAACATAACTGCAGCACACTTCAAATAAATGGAACGTTACTGTTGGTTGGTGTGGACTGATATAGTTATTGTTATGGTTATCTTTATAGTTATAATTCTTAGTGACAATGGGTCAAAACTAAATAATATGGGTCTGATCGGTTTCAGTCATTGGATGACAATGATTGTCACTGGAATTATCTCATTGTGTTACATTGTAGATCCGAGTAATTACGTTTTTGAATCCATTATAGATTTGAGTCAGTGATCACAGCATTTCTGGTGAGATCTAGTGATTATCTAAATACAATATTGTTAAATCTGCTGTGTAACGCCGGGTTCAGACTACACAATATCAGCCCAATTTTGGCATGATTCGTAGGGCGTCCTGGGGATTCATATTTCGTAAATGACAATGGGCGTCAGGACACAAGAATCAAACGTTTCATCTCTAGACACAGTATGTTTAATTTTTTTTGTTCAGTCACATCTGTGACGTTGACCAATAGGAGCACAGAAGCTCTTCCCTACACAGCTTTCAAACATGACGAAACAAAGAGAGACAATTGTATTGGTGTTGCTAGGTGGAATTATGCAATAGAGGAAAGGTTCGTAGAGCTTTGGCAACAATACTCAAACCTATATGAAATTTTCTTGAGGGACTACCACAACAGAGTGACAAAAGACAAATTCTTGCAAACAATGGCGGAGACAATTCAGCCGCCCAACCATTATTTGTTTACACTCTTGTGAAGTTACAAGAAACCGGCATAAGGGGCCATTTACACAGAACATGGCTGCATTCCACTGAACTGCTTTTTCATTGTTTTTTTTTTTTTTTTTATGTAAACACACATCTGACGTTCACACTTTTAAAACACAGAATTTTTCCTGTCAGGTACATTCATATGGTTGGGAATTGAGAGTTTGGCAAATGACATTCGGTTCTGTTAATGGTTCATGCACGCAAATTCTGTCACTGAAGCAGATGGTACACACTGTATACAAAATACAAAGTATCCAGCACTACCAATTCAATTGTGTCACAACAACGACACTGCATCTACTATCTGCAGAGCGAATGGCTCCTATAAGCCATTCATTTCAGTGAATCAACAACAAACAGTGCAACCGGTGTAGTCTGAATCTGACTCCCGAATGAGTGACTCTTATACTCTGGTTCTTTTTAGTGGATCAAATTATGAGCCAGTCCTTGTTAGTGAATCAACCTCAAACATTGCAACCACTGAAGTGCGATTCCTGAATGAATAGTTGGTACTTTTTAGTATCAGACATACAGCTTGACTATAAGACTTAAATCTGAGAGACTTCCCCCGGTTTCACAGACAATGCTTAAGCTAGTCTTAGACTAAAATGCATGTTTGAGCTGTTTTAACTGAAAGTAACTTGCTCTGACATATCTAAAAATATGTCAGTGCCATTGTTTCGTCTCAAGATGCACACCAATAATGTGTTTTTCTAGTGAATCCCCTAAATGAACTACGGCCTAATCCTGGCTTAGTCTAAGCCCTGTCTATGAAACCGGGCCATGAATATTTAAGACTTAAAGACAACTTTACAGTTCTGAAAGCTGTATTTTATAATGATAAAATAACTGAATTAAATATGTTACCACATTGTTTGTTTGATGTCAAAATCAGAATTGTTAAATTCTTTTCACTTCCCATCCCCACATGTCAAATATCATGTTGTGATGCGCTACCTCATTATTAATGATGAGCTCGATGGGTCCATGAACCAACTGCTGAAGCACAAACTCATGGCTCTGGTCAGAAACAGCATAAGAAACTGTTGTTCCCAAGATGCTCTTTGCAGGTTTGAGCCACATGCAGACAGTCAAAGTGTGGAGGATGGGGATTTCCTGCTTTATGATAGCATACATGGAAGTGCTGCGTACAGGGAACGAGAGCGTGTAACCCTCTGGAAACTTGTTCTCAGAGAGACCTGTGGAAAAAATGTGAGAAACAGAACGAAAGAGAGACAGGGAATGAATGACAAAGAGTTAGTTAAATTAAAAGCCCAGAGAAGACAACACTGGATACGAGTTTAAAGGCATGTTCCAGGTTCAATACAAGACAGCATCTGTCAATTTCACTATCACTATATTGATTTGAATGCTCTAAAAGTCCACCCCAAAAAAAAAGTAAAAGAAAAAGAGGAATATTCTCTCGTCATTTACTCAGTCTCATGTTGTTCCGAAACTGTAAAGTAGATATTATGGTGAATGCTGGGAGCCAAATAACATTGGAGCCCATTGACTTGCCAAAAAAAAAGAGACATTATCTTAAGATATTATAATATCTTCTTGTATGTTCCCAGGAGAAAGAAAGTCATGGAACAAGCCATGAGGGTGAGTGAATGATGACACATGTTTCATTTTTGATTGAACTATCTCAGTGAGAAGACTTTGGTTAAAATCGATATTTCTTCCGGCAGTAAATCCAACCTCTGCCTCACCTTTCTCCAGGCTGCTTATCCGCTGGTGTACAGTGTCCAGTCCATAATCAATATGCTCCTGATGTTTCTGTGTCTCTTTGCGCAGAGCTTTCCTCTCTTCCTCCAGCAGTTTTATCTTTCTCTTCAGTTCTCCTTCCAGGTCCTCCACTCGTCTCTGTGCAGCTGGTTTACGGGCAGCGCTAGAGGCAGTACCTGCTTCTTTCCGTGAGCTTGAGTCGGTGTGATTGAATGCTGGTGGTGCTATTTCAGACTGTAAACAAGACAGAGATTTTTCCTGTGTGTTGTGATGTAAGAACCTCATTCATCAACAATGCATGAGTGCAATCAATCTAACAATGAAAAGTGAATGCATTTAACAACCAGTATAATTACTCACAATGTACACTTATTACTCAAAATACAATTATTAACTTATATTCAAGCGTAAACAGTTATGCATCTTATATTCTGATCAAATCAAACCCTGTCTAAATTTAAATTTAACAATTCATCATGTTATTTAATTGATTAATTAAACAGAATCATTTTTCAGAGCAAATATTGCACTTCTAGCAAGAATGAGAGAGGCTGGATGTTTAATGAGACTAAAACACCACTACGTAATGCTTCCTTACTTGTATGGCAATAACAAATTCTATTCTATTCTATAAGTATGATTTTAATGGCATCTGCACCAGCTTGCAGAGCTGCCATTCACAGCTGCAGGAGTCCATAATATGCTTCCAGTGGAGTGTGTCATGTTTCTCATCTCTCCCCTGCTGTCACACATGCTGTAAGTCAATGATTGGCTCAGGCTAAATATAGGCTATCCTTGATTTTCAAACATACATTCTGGGGTATAACTACCGTTTACCATTTCTTTTTCTTGAAATATAGCCGTTATGCTCCTTCTAGTACTAGTTTTTCAGACTGATAGATTTGGGTTAGATCGAGGTTAATAAGATGCGCTAAATGTGGTCGTGATGAGGATGTAATTTGTTGTTCCCATCGGCTCGTAAACCATGAAATCTGCTCACGTAGCCCATATTTCCTTCGAAAAACCCAATCAGGGACGCGCGTCTTGGCGCACAGCGATAAATCACGGCACAGGCGCGCGATGGTACGTGAGCTGAAACGCAATCAAACTCCAGGACTCAGAGAAGGATGAACTTTACGAGCACACTGCAGCACCTACACCTACGTGTTCAAAACAGCGAAATAAGGCTGCTATATAGGCTACTAATCACGTTTATCAACAGGTCAGACAGTAGCCATCTAGCACCAGCTTTATCGTATAGCCTAGGCCTACACTGGGTTAAAAATAACCCAAGTTGGGTTAAATGTTTGCTGGGTAGCTTTAGTAATCATGTGTCTGATTTTTAATTTCCAACCTTTTTTGGGGGTTAATTTTAAGCGAGCAATATAGTCATTTTTAAACAATAGTTGAGTTAAATAAAACTGCCCAGCACTTAGGACAAACATTAAACCCAACCGCTGGGTTAAAACAACATAAACGCTGGGTTTGTCCATATTTAACCCAACTTGGGTTGTTTTTAACAAGCATTTTTTAGATTGTATGGGTCAATAACTCATTTAGCTATTCAAAAATGTTCCGAATGAACATTTTTTTAAATTTAAAATTACATTTGATAAATTGAAAACTGATTTTTTTAAATAAAAATTAAGAATGAATTTGGCTATATTCGGAAAACTTTTTTTCAGCCAAAACAAGGACATTGTGACGTAACAAACGTCGGAGAAGCTATTTTGTTGTCATGTGACTTTTAGCATTAAAGGTTTTTAAAAAATAATATTTTGAACTTAAAAGCCACGATTACTGACAGCCTATTCATGACTCAAAAATATCATTTTACATATATTTTACCTCAAATAGTCTATTTTTTTTAGCCAATAACAGTATTTAGGCTAGCCTATTTTTATGATTTTAGTACTTTTTTTAAATGCTATTTTTCAAAAATATGTAAAACCAAACATGATTGCTACATTTATAAAAACTCAACATGTTTCTTAAACTTCATTTGAAATACATTTCCCATTTTTACTATCTCTCAGACATCCTAGTTTATTATCGACCTACAAAAAACTTGATTCTCAGTCACATAAATAAATGTAGGCTTTTATAAGGTCTTGCGTGTTTCTTACCTCCAGTTTCTCAATGCGGTCTTTCATTTGAGTTATGGCATGCACCAGCTCCTCCACCGCATGAGCCGTCCGCATTGAGGATCCCGCATCGTCCCGCATCATTAGTTGCTCCTTATTCTCTTTTCGCGCATCCCCAAGTCCTGCGCTCCGTTCTGGGACCTTCCGTCCCTTCAAACCGCTCTCGCATTCCGAAAGCTTTCCCGTTAGCTCTCGTATGGTTCTCTGGTCCGTGAGGATCTCATCTTTCTGCTGTAGGACGGTCTGCCGGAGCTCCTCGGCGGTGGTGCGGAGGTACCCCCAATCCTCTCCCGCGTATAACGACTGGTCGTCCGCTTGTTGCTGAAAGTTTTTCGGGTTGCACTCACCAGCGGGGACAGGGGTGCAGATGAGTCTGCTGTAGGTAACCTGCTGTTCGCTTCCTCCGGTCCCTAGCCCTGTTAAACCGTAGAATGTTGGCGCCTCCGGTCCTCCTCGTTCCCTACTTGTCGCATCAGTAGTACCGTGAAGAGCGTCCAGCGGTCCTGCTCGGGCGACGGACCCGGAGGAAAACGCCTTCCCGGTTGCGCCCGGTGACAGTGACTGGTTGTCGGCTAGGGGCTGCGCTGCGGCCGCGGATGCCGGTGGAGATCCGCTGTGGACCGCGGCGATGATGCAGATGACCGCTCCGATAAACGCCACCATCCCGGCGGCCAAAATGACAACGATGAACTTCAGGTTGGCGGTTATAAAATCAGTAATGAAAAGAAAAAAAAAAAAGATAACGAAGAGATTCAGACCTTAATAATGAATTAAGTTCATCAATAAATTCTTCATCCCATGAAATCAAGAGCTTTTCTTCTGTAATGTGTCCACCCGCAGGACGCGTCTCTCTATATCTCCATCTCGGTATTACCGTGGGGACAACAAGAGGTGGGGGTTTAGCTTACACATCAGGGGTGGGCTGCACATGCGAGGGAGGTGGAGACAACACCAACCTCATGTTCGACCAATGTGAGCTAGATTTCATATAGCCCAGTCTGAAATTAATACCTGTAGTAGTGCTTAGGAAAGCAAGTATGCAGGATGCAATATAGGGTCTAACCATGTCACTAACTCTTATCCATACTATAAGGAGACTGAAATATTTATAATATTTATTCAATATAACCAATCTTTTAATATAAAATACATATTAAAAATGAAATATATTGACATGTTTTTAATTCCCTCACAATATACAATTCTATTTATTAATTAAATATTTTATATCTATCATGTTGTAAAATTTATTTTTTAATATTTTAAAATTAAGAATTCAATATGCATACGCATGCAAGAAATAAGGTCTATCAAATCAGTATGCAAAAAAGAAAGTGAAGCCATCGATGTCGTTAGACCTTATATGGGCTTTATGCTGAATATCACAGGAAAACAGGTCTCACTGCATACTCTCTTGAGTAGATACTTCTTTTAAAAAAGTAAATACTTTGTGACCGCTAAACAAGTATGTTCTATGATGTAAACAGAAGGTATTACATTCGCCATGTTGTTATTATCATGCCAGCATCAGTTGTGTTGCTTCACTGCAATTCACAAATCCAGTGGCCTCATGGGATTGTAAAGTGTCCATCGTATGCACACCTCAGAATATCGCTGGAAGAAGTAGGTCAATCCAGGGACTTTTTGCCTACTCTTTTATGAATTCGGACATACTTTTTTTTGTCACATAGGCCTACTGTTTTTCACCTAGCCTACTTTATAGTAGGGAAGTAGGCTATGCGATTTCTGGAAGTAGCCAAAGTGTTAATGGCAGCACAAACTGATGGCGATATCTATGGACTTTAAATGTAATCAGCTAATCGAGCTAGTTCTATTATTGTTGGCATTTTATTCAAATGTTATTGAGAAGAAGAAAATGAAAAACTTTTAGATATCAATCTGCATGTAATGATCATGGTTATGCTCGCGCCTTTATTTACACAACCGGAAGCGCTGCGACCTGTTTTACAGAATACGCAAGTTTGTTGCGCATAACCCCGATATTCTCTCAATGTACGTCAATATCAGATTTTTAAACTTCATTGTAACATTTCTTAAAATATAGTTTATAAAAGTTGATCAAAACCTAAAAATAGATGGCATACAAGGCCAAGTGCCTTGGAAATCACATTCAATGCGTTGACGTAATTTAAACTGAAATAGGAAGACAGGATGGGACATATTGAACAGCTCCTCCCCTTTTTTAAAATAGCCAGTAGCATTTTGTTTATGTCACAGCTCGAACAAAGCTGTTGAGCTTGGTAAAGCCTCAGTTTCCTTCTAATCTCTAACCGTTTCTCCTTCTAATCTCCTCCAATATCGCTTTAAAATACAGCATTCTGTGCAGAATTCAAATGGGTCTGATACGTTTTGTGGTCTGCGCCGACTCGCGGATATGATCTGCTCTGTGCTTTCGTCTCTGGACTGGAGCAGACTGTGCACACACTGTGGCAGTTCGCTTGACATTAACGTGAAACCAGACGTCATTCGCCTCAATGGAAAGCATATTTACACTGTCTGAATCATTCCCTATCCCATATATAGTGCACTATGTGCCATTCACCAACTAGTAAATGTGTAAACAAGTGATTTCAGCCTCAGCTTCAGCATCTATTTTTAATGTAGGGGGCGGGATGCTTTAGATTCTAGAGAGTGTTTGATTGGACAGAAGATCTGATGAGAAGCTGAAGTGCGATGTGATGTCATAAAAATCCATGATCCATTTTAGAGGAAGTGAGAGACTGTAAGTTTTGAACACTTATATCTCCTAAATGCGAATTTTGTTGTTTGTTTTTGGAACACACCAGCTTATTCATAACATTAAGGTTAACATATTAATACTAAAATCTAAATTTTAGTATTTAAACTCAAATTTTGATTTCAGGGGGACTTTAAATTATCCACAAAACAAAGTTTGAAAGGAGTCTTTAAGTGGTTTGAAATAGAGAAAAAGAATAAAAAGAAGAATTTAAATATGCTTGCAAATCAACTTTAAGTTTTAGGCTATATAAATGTTTCGATACTGACTTTCTAACAGCAATGGGCTAATAAAATGATTCTTATAATAAAAACAAGTTCTGGCAACATATTTGCATGCCTTTTCCTGTCCTCATTTGTGAGCATCCCAGACAGGTACCGTAAGTGTCGAAACCTTGGAATCCCCCTGATCCCATACGGTCCCAGTGAAGCATGAAATCAGGAGCACAGGAGGAGATTAGTGTCCTGGATAAACATGACCTCATCATTTCACAGCAAGTCTACGGGGTCACCCTTTTATGTGTAATCCACCTCCACACACACACACGCTCACACTCATACACCACGCGTGAGGAGGATGAGGAAATCGTGCCTAAAAGGACCCAGTCCAAAGCCAGAAGATTAACACAGATTTATATCAAATAATCCCTAATGATCATGTTTTATGTGAGGATTTTTGTCTTTCTGGAGGCTTTAGGTTATTTCAAACTTTAAGTAAGAAATGGTGGATGGTGACTTCCCTTTAGCTGTTTTTCAATTTCAATTTCAAACACTTTATTTATCCCCGAAGGGCAATTCACAAGGTCACGCAGAGGAACAAACAATATATATGTCAAAAACACAACACAATAATAAATAACACAATATACACAACATATATGTATTCTATGATATAACATATAAACATCTAAGCACTCATTCCCAACCACTTTGTATTAGAGATGATTTGTATTCAGTGACTGAAGACAGACTGTCAGGTTTAAGGATTCTTTTATCCATCTGACATGAGTAGCTTAACAAAAGCAATTTTTACATCAAAACCTCCTTGATTAAAATAGCACTGTGTTGGTGTTATTGCATAATGAAGTTGCATCCAATGAGTTTGCAGATGTTGGATTGGATCAAAGTGAACAGGAAATTTCTATATGTGTATGAATTCATCCTGTTACTGCCGTTACATAATCAGAAAAGATGATCTAAACACGTCATCAGAGAAGAGAATAACTTTGCAAAATGTTGTGGACAGACAAATCATTTACTGCAATATTCCATTAAAAAAAGAAAAGAAAAGTCCATTTTGATTTCATGGTGACTTTAACAAACATGCAACAGAGAAGAGGTAAAAGAAAGAGAGGAGAGGGAATAGTAGGTTGTTCCTGATTTCATTAAAAACCAAAGTGGGACACCAGTCTAAGAATGGAATATGTCACTCTAAATCAGAAAGACTGATTGTGCTGTGTAAGAAAGCTTAAAGAAGGACACTGCCTAGCTATAAAAACTACCTGAGAAGACAACTGGATTTTACAGTATTTTACAACATTCAGTAGCATAGCAGGTCATGCAATACAACCTTGAAAGACTGCCTTATAAGATGGCCTAAAACAGATCCAAGTATGTCTTCACTACACTGAACAACACTACACACTTTCTTAATTCTCAATGAACAAATTAAGTTTCTGTTTGACTATTTAAAATGCCAGGAGAATACCTTTTCCTCTTTAGGGAGCAGATCTTTGTTGTTCCTTTTTGAAGTGTTTTAGTGCTGCCCTCTAGTGGTCAGTAACATTAGCGCCCTCTGGATATCACAGTAGTTAACCAGTTTCAACAGACAAGGCTTAAAGGGTTAGCTCACCCAAAAATGAATATTTTGTCAACATTTACTACCCTCAAGTTGTTCCAAACCTGTATAAATTTCTTTGTTCTGTTGAACACAAAGGAAGATATTTTGAAGAAAGTTTGCAACCAGGCTGCTTTAGGGCACCATTAGCCGCGTTTCCACTGCCGGGCCAAAGGTGGCCGTGCTAGTGTGTGCCAGGGCCGGTCGCGTTTCCACTGTCACTTCCGGGGCTTGATCTTGCCTCTTCAGTGCATCCTCGGTGCAAAAGGCACGGGTTTTTCGGCCCGCCGAAAACCTTGGTCCAAAGCGGGCCAGCTGGGGCTTGAGGCGCGGTCGAGGTGAAAGGCGGAGCTAAACGTAGTCAGGTGATGGTCTACACGCTGAAATGGGTTGGGTTGTGTGACGTTTGATCAAGGGAGGTGTGTTTAAGGGCGGTTTTTAGATCAGCGCTGCGGAGCTAGCGGACCGACAGTGGAAACGCAATTTGATTTTGGCCTCGGTGCCTAAGGTCTGTGGCCATAGGTCCAGCCCGGCACGCTGTTATCCCTGGCTCGCACTGGCCCGACAGTGGAAAAGCGGCTATTGACTTCCATAGAAGAAGAAAAAAAAATACTATGTAAGTCAATGGTGCCCCAGAACTGTTCAGTTTCCCACATTCTTCAAAATATCTTCCTTTGTGTTCAACAGAACAAAGAAATGTATACAGGTTTGGAACAACCTGAGTGTAAGTAAATGATGACAGAATTTTCATTTTTGGGTGAACTGTCCCTTTAAAGGGATACCCAAATTCATTTACTCAACCTCATGTAGTTCCAAACCTATAAGACATTTGTTCATCTTCAAAACACAAATGAAGATATTCTTACTAAAATCTGAGAGATTTCATTTTGTTGCTTTAAAAAGTTCATAAACTAATCCAAATGAATGCTCAACCAAACCTGCGTGACGAGCGAGAACAAACCTCATTGGTTCTTGTAGAGTTTCAAATGAGTTGCACACCTGATTGGTTCTCGCACATCAAGCAAGCATGACTGAGCTTCCGTTTACCATATCTGATAATGTGCCTTGCATAATTTAAATCTGTTCATCAAATAAAGTTTGAAAATTTGGACGAAAACACTTACAGGGTGAGTAAATGATGGCAGAATTTTCATTTTTGGGTGAACTAACCCTTTAAGCCTAAGTTCCAGACTAAAATACATGTTTAAGCGGTTTTAAATGAAAGCAACTTGCACTGACATGTGTCAGCATTGTTTTGTTTCAAGATGCACACCAGAAATATATATTTTTTCTAAGACATGTTTATAAAAGCTACGTTTCAATGACTTTCTTGACATGAAAGAAGATATTTTGAAGAACGTTGTGAACCAAACAACAGTGCATTTACTTCCATCGTGTGGAAAAAACACTGAGAAATTTCTCAAAATGTCATTTTTTTTAATGATGAAAGAAATTTCATGTCTCTTTAAACCGATGCTGCTCTCTCGTTTCACACAAATGTAACTGCCGACATTTTGCATCTCATTTATCGATTGTAATGAAAATGACCTCAGAGGACTCCAATATATAATATTGTTGCAGTGTTCATCTTGTTGCTAGGCAGATTGGTTTGTACATTGTAACAGACTGTTCTTTTCTTTTCCTATAGTATATTTTTTTATATAATAAAAATACTGTGTAAAATTATAAAATAATTTCATTTCAAATCAATATTTCATGTCCATATAACCTTCATTCAATTATTTTATGGCCTACATAGTCAACCATATTCCTTCTGTCAGTATCACCAATACAACAATGACCAACTTTATAATCTGCATTCGAGATATGCATATACCTACTGAGCATATTTATGTTGTGCAATATATTAACTCTTAATACAGACTGTCACACAAGTTCATGAGAAAATATGGGAGGAGCTATATGACATCACTGCAGATGAATAAGAGCTTTCAGAGAAAGTGAAACTACCTGACAGACAACAGTCTTTAATCAAGAGATTGTTCATTTAGACACTAAAATAGAACACAGATGTAGATATTCACTCACAGGTACGTGACAGAAGTATAAGATATTTTTATAATGCTGTAATGAAAGGAAGATTTCCAATGTTTCTTGAAGTTTTGTACTGGTTCAGTATGACCTAGTTGAGATAAGTTGAGCAAGCAAGATTCAAAATCAAATCATTATTTGTCATGCACCAAATATTGGTTATTTACTGCATTGAAATGGTATAAGATTGTTCTTAAAAACATATCTTATTGGCTGCAAAGTAAAGTTTGGCGTATGCTGCAATTTTGACATGTGCTTCATGAACAGGAAGTGTCTTTCCCTGTTTTACTTCTTAAGACAGAGGACACTAAAGAATAGTCAGAAATAATAGTTCAGTAACAAAAGAACTTGTCTTTAATGCTCACATTGCACTTTTATATTCTCAGAGCAAATTACCTCGTCATTGCTACGTGACTCCATTACTTATGTATTAAAGTAACAATTATTATTTTCATTCATACATAGTATATGAGCTGCAGACATACTAAAAACTGTATGCATGCATCTTCAGATTTCAGATATATTTGTTGGATATTTGTATTGGGTGACAGGCCTACCAAGCAGCTATTTTGTATGTTCTCTGATAGCCTTGTATTTCATGAAAATGTTCTACCAAAATATAACTGCATTATTTTCTCTTGCTCTCAGAGTTTACATGAATACATTCATTGATATGATAATAATTTCGAAGTAGAAATAGCAAAAACACTTATAACTGCTTTTTTGTTCATTCCTTGGTAATGTGCTTGATTTGTGCTCTTTAAAAGATTAGTTCACTTTAAAATGAAAATTACCCCAACCTTTACTCGCCCTCAAGCCATCCTAGGTGTATTTGACTTTCTTCTTTGTGATGAACACAATCAGAGTTATATTAATAAATATCCTGACGCATCCAAGCTTTATAATAGCAGTGAGCGGGACCAATGAAAAGAAAGTGTCTCCATTCTTCATAAACGTACTCCACACGGCTCCGGAGGGTTAGTAATGGACTTCTGAAGTTTGTGTAAGAAAAATATCCTTATTTAACATTATAAAGTAAAATATCTAGCTTCCGCCAGACCGCCTTCCGTATTCAACTTACAAAGGAAGTGTAAAACTCTCGCAGTTCAAAGCGCTTGCGCTCCTACGCCTTCCATATTCAACTAACGAAAAAAATTTAACTGACGCGATGTCACTTGCATTTTTTGTAAGTTGAATATGGAAGGTGGTCTGCTGGAAGCTAGATATTTTACTTCATAACTTGTTAAATGGATTTTTTTCTTACACAAATGAATCATTTCGCTTCAGAAGGCCTTTATTAACCTCCCAGGGCCGCACAGAATACGTTTAAAATGGATAGATGCACTTTCTTCAGCTTCATACTCATTGGTCCCATTCACTGCCATTAAAAAGCTTGGATGTGTCAGGATATTTATTAATAGAATTCTGACTGTGTTCATCGGAAAGAAGAAAGTCATATACACCTATAGGATGGCTTGAGGGTGAGGCTAATTTTCATTTGAAAGTGAACTAATCCTTTAAACTCAGTTGTTACAGTCATGATTCATACTGTAAAATGTGTGTTTTGACATCTTCCTGAAAAGACCTAAGAAGAGTGGAGCAATGGCAGAATCTTCACCAACAAAACATAGAGTGGCCAGGAGACAGAGTATGGAGCTAGATACAAGTCAGTAACCCTGAAACAGAGTAAATAAGTGAATGAATGATTTACCAGTTTTGTCAGAAGTTAGTGTCCAGAAATGACAGCAATCTTGTCTTCATTTGTCTTCTTTTCAGACCTGACATCCTCCAGTGGTCCTCTAAATGAGGAGCTTCAGTGTTCTGTGTGTCTGGATGTGTTCACTGATCCGGTCACCGTCCCGTGTGGACACAACTTCTGTAAGAGCTGCCTGAACCAGTGCTGGGACAAGAGTGAGACCTGCTGCTGTCCGCTCTGTAAAGAAACATTTAGTAAAAGACCCGACCTCAAGATCAACACAGCGCTTAGGCAGGTCATACAACTCTTTAAAGAAAAGTTTTGTCTGAAAAAATCTGACGTTCTCTGTGACATCTGTGATGAAAAAAAGCTGAAGGCCCTCAAGTCTTGCCTGATATGTCAGAGCTCTTACTGCGAGACTCACCTGGAGCCTCATCAGAGAGTCCCACGATTAAAAAAACACAAACTGATAAACGCTGTAGAAAACCTGGAAGACTATTTATGCCAGAAACACGAGAGACCTCTGGAGCTGTTCTGTAGAGATGATCAGACGTGTGTGTGTCTGTCCTGCACTGATGGAGACCACAAGACTCACAACACTGTTCCTCTGGAGGAGGAGAGTGAGGAGAAGAAGGCAGGGGTTACAACAAATATTACAATATTTTAACAATAAAACTTTTTTTTTTTTCAAAAGATGGAAAATCTATGAGTGATAAAATGTGTTCATATGTGTCTACAGATGCAAGTGACAAAGATACAAACAGACGTGCAGCAGATGATCCAGGAAAGAATGAAGAAGATTCAAGACATCAAACACTCTGCAGAACTCAGAAAAGTGAGTTTAAATAATCTGACATTTGCAAGGTGCTAAAGTACAAATAAAAATGTAATCTGTTTTTTTTTATTATTATTATTTTTTATTAGCAAATCACAGAGAAAGAAAAAGAAGAGAGCGCTGAGCTCTTGATGGCGATGATCCGTTCTATTGAGCGGTGTCAGACTGAGCTGCTGGAGATGATGGAGCAGAAGCAGAAAGCAGCAGAGAAACAGGAAGAAAAGCTCATTTTAGAGCTGCAGCAGGAGATCGCTGAGCTAAAGTTGAGAAACACTGAGCTGGAGCAGCTCTCACACACTGAGGATCATCTTCATTTCCTACAGGTCAGTGTCCTCTGTCTCTATGTTCAATGGAAATGTAAAAAACATCACAGGGCAACTCCGTTCCTCATGTTTAAGGGCTTTCTCCTTTCTCTTCCTGTAGATTTACCCATCCTTGTGCAGCCCATTCAACATCAAGGAATGGCCTGATATCAATGTTAACACTCCTGTGAGTCTAAACACCCTCAGGACGACTCTGATTCAGCTGCAGCAGACTCTAGATGAAACTGGTAACTGAATATTATCAGTTCTTGCATTCCCTCAGAGATGAACCCATAACTTCTTGATAGCACTATGCCCTACTGTTTGAGCAAAAGGAATGAAAGATACATAGTTTTTTTTTTTTTTACTTTTCACAGTAATTCTCTGAAGGAAATAAAGGGGGTAATCAAACTTAAGCTCTATGTCACAAATCCCTGTTGCAAAATTATAAAGTATAATCACTTAGTCAAATGGAAGCATAAAAGTATTAGGACAGTATAAGTGTGTGTGTGTGTGTGTGTGTGTGTATTTCTAAATTGCACCAAAACATTTTTTTTTTTTTTTGCAAATAAGACACCCCAGGTGAATAGGGTAAAAAAAATAATGGATATGACCATACTTCCCCAGCTGATTGATTACATTAAGAATTGCAAACATTTTTTGTATTACAACTTTTCTGAAATGTTATGTTTAAATATTCAAATGAGGCATTGTCTAATTAAATATGTGCTAATTTGCATACATTTCTAGAACAAAAGTCTGAATATTGGATGAAATTCAAAATTCTTGTTTAATTTTTTTTGACGTATTAAATTCAAAGGTTTTTACAGAGGGAATTTAGGATATCTATTTTTATCACTCCATAAATCAGAAAATACTGTCAACAGCAGAAAAAAAAATCACAATTTTTTTTTTTTTTAGAAATAAAATGTATAAAATCAGGAAAATTATATATCAACAAATACACTTTATGAAATGCCAAAAAGTGCAAAATCTGCATGAAAAAATATAAATATTTTTTTTTTACAGTCTATGGTTTTTGCCTGTAGTGTCCCCCCTTAAATATAACAAAGCCTAAAATATTTTTTTTTTAAATCATGAACTGATCATCTTTTATCATTATTTGTCTCCATAGAGTTTAAGAGGATGCACTTATATGCAGGTACAGTGTGTGATATGCACAGATCTCTCACTTTCACAAACAATAATAGTTTAAATACTTAACATTAACATTACACTAAACACTTTAAATACATCAGAATCTGAAGATGTGATTCATATTCTTGGATCTCTCTTGCAGTGGATGTTACTCTGGATCCCGATACAGCTAATCCTGAACTCATCCTGTCTGATGATGGAAAACAAGTGAGCCATGGAGACACTAAGCGCAATGTCCCAGATAACCCGGAGAGATTTGATTATTGCAGCTTTGTACTAGGGAAGGAGGGATTCTCCTCAGGGAGATTTTATTTTGAGGTACAGGTGACGAACAAGACTGGATGGAATTTAGGAGTGGCCAGAGAATCTGTCATAAGGAAAGGGGACATCACACTGAGTCCTCGGAATGGATACTGGACTATATGGCTGAGGAATGGAAATGAATACGAGGCACTTGCAAATCCCTCAGGTTTACTCTCTCTGAGAGTGAAGCCCCAGAAGGTGGGGGTGTTTGTGGATTATGAGGAAGGTCTTGTCTCCTTTTTTGATGTGGAGTCAAAGTCTCATATCTACTCTTTCACTGGCCAGACCTTCACTGAAAAACTCTATCCATATTTTTGCCCATTTCAAAACAAAGATGGTAAAAACTCAGCCCCACTGATCATCTCACCTGTCAATTACAATAAATGAATGTGCACAACATATATGAAAAACGATACAAAAAATGCATAAGTGCAAATAAAAAATAACATGCGCAAGACTAGTGTTCTCAATATGTGATTCATCTGTAGCCAGAAGGGTCCCAGATTCCAGACTCCGGACTGTAACAGCATATCTGAGTGGAGCAGAGCGACAGAACTTGCAACCACAATCTGGAACACTTTGAAAACAAACAAGGAGTAATACAAACACTTAAACATCAGTGCTGTTATATCTTGGAACCGTGCTCAGCCAATCAAATTTGAGGAATTTTTATAATATGTATTTTTTAGAATGTTTCTTTTTACCCACTTTGCCTTGTTAAATTGAAATTACATGTAAATTCATGTTGATTCCATGAGATTAAATTACAGAATCTAAATAAAGACCTTGAATAAAGTGAAACAATGTCTGGTCTGCAGAACTACACAACAAACACACAATATTTACCTTCCACACCTTTTCCCTGAGGTACACTTGTTAGATTTATTAGTTTGTATTGACAATCAGTATACACAAATGAACACCGCATTGATGCTGGTGACATTACTGAGACATAAGTGGTTTATAAAGTGCATTCAAAATTACTAAAATACTGAAAAGATCAGTGAAAAATGACCTACTGAATAGGACGCAATGCCATCACATTAAAAACTACACATAACACGTCATTTGCAAAATCACAAATGCAATTCCTTTATTAAAACAGGGCCAGTGAGCTTAGCTACACTTCTACTTCAAAGACGATACAAAAATTACCATCATTTTCAACACTTCAGTTACAAATCTGTACACAATACATAATCAAAGCAATGAAAAATAATTATAATTCTGCTATGGCCATTATAAAATAAAAATAAGCATAAAGTTAATATTTACAACAAAAAATTTAATCAATAAATAAAATTGGCTAACAAGCTTTCAGACTGAAAGGGGGGACCCCAAAAGGTTCCCACATTGTTGAAAAAAAAATATTTACATTTAATATGTGAATAGGATGAGATGGAGTGTCAAATTCCAGCACTTATTATACAGGTAACAAAGAATGTATTCCCTTTCTCTCTCTCTCTCTCTCTCTCTCTCTCTCTCTCACACACACACACACACACAATCTCTACTGTAGCCAGAAAAATGTCTACACAGAATGGTTGAGAAGTTACACAGTGCATCAGTGTGGAGCTGATCTCCTGAACACAGTTTAAG
The DNA here is from genome assembly GCF_018812025.1 of Megalobrama amblycephala. Lineage (NCBI taxonomy): Eukaryota > Metazoa > Chordata > Actinopteri > Cypriniformes > Xenocyprididae > Megalobrama > Megalobrama amblycephala. The sequence goes on along the minus strand of NC_063044.1, from coordinate 49,925,124 downwards.
GGCTTGTTCTCAAACAGTCAGGGCATTAATGATTTGCACATGTTGTGTGTGCTCAACACTGCTAACTCAGCTAACGACACAGACCTGGTTGCACAAGACAGCAAATGTAAATAAGAATGCTGGCTGGAGAACGTTGAGCCTGAACATTTGAAGTTCAGGTCTTATGCAGCTAGGCCACTACTAGCCGATTCTAAGATGTCTGGTTGACATAGCTTGAAAGCTCAGGAATTACAATGAGAAACTTTCCTGGGAAATCCGGGAAAGGAAGTCCAATCAGTTAGAAAGAAGTGAGAACAGCCTGAAGGACTGTATGTAGCTGTATGTAGGATGTAGCTTGAACGCCCTATTAGGAGTTAACCTAAGTGTGTACAGGATAATAGTGCTGGCTTTGTCAAGGCAACATAAAAAGTTAAACACAATGTTTTGTATATAAAAGAATCAGAAAAGACGTTCATTCAGAAGTACATTAAACCAGAACTAAAGCCAATTACATATATTCAAACATCCTTCAAAAGAATCACATAAAAAAAAGCTATGCATGATCCTTTTGAAAATATTTCCATATTCAAAAAAACCTTCCTTTGCACAAAGGCACGAGTGCATTACCGTTTTTTACTTTTCTTAAATAAGACATGAAAACATGCATTCTAAGTGCCGAGGAGTTTGCAATTCCTCAAATTTGCCATTTGAAAAATATATATATATATATGGCTGAACAAACAATATGGCTGAACAAACAACTCCATTACAATAAAAATCAATTTCTTTACAGGTCAACGAGAGAATCTGTCCTTAAATCATCCTCATCATGGAGGTTTGAGATAAACCGTCAACACATGCGGAGGAATTATGAGAGTCAGGATTCAGTGGGATAAACAGAATGATGCCTTGAACTCAGAGCAATCCTGATGGGGATTTTGAGAGGAAATCTTGATTCTCATCCCCTCCCTGAGCACAAGTCTTGAAGTGCTGGGTAAGTGGGATTACAGAGGAGGGCACAGGGGTCAGAATATCCAGTGTTTGCAGCAAATATTAGAGATTTAGGACCAACAATGTTGGAGCAAACCACAAAGCTGCAGAAAGCAGGACTAAGTGCTTCATCTCTGATGACAAATGGAAATTCAAAAGCAACAAAACAAAGCCAAAAAGCTCTATTGAAAAGCAATCCACAATAAAGACAATACACATTGGAGAACTGCAATTGTATGTAGTAACATTATGTAAATTTAGGTAATCTAGCCCTTGTGCGGTCTTCGGGGTCTTTTTGACCCGCAAATCATGTTTGCTCAAATTAAAAAAAATGTTCTCTTTGTCCAAATGGCATGAGACTTTGTACGGTGGTTAACACTTTTAAGATCTACAAATAAAAAAAAATTGGAGTGATATCTTGTTTTTATGTTAGTGTAAAAAAAAAAAAAAAAAAAGTTACGTTCGTGGTCTTCGGGATCTCTGGAGACCCCGGGCAACAAAATGTAATTTTGTAACAATATAATATATATTTTTTATATTGTTTATTAATGTTTTTACTCAACATTTGTGCAGTTTTTGGAGGATTTGTGATATCTTTTAAATTTATATAAATAAATTAAAAAATATTTTTTGAAATAGGTTTTTATGCATGAACAGCTTTTTATGTAAAATTCACTTTATAAAAGGCCCAGATTTCTAACTTTCATTCATGTGGATAACATGGATAATTTGACATGGTTTAGTGTAAGATTTTTGCCCATCTTTTGAAAAATGCAGTTTTAAAAGTAAAAAAACTATCACTTTTACCAGTAGATGGCTGCAGAGCTCCACTATTTGCTATGTGCTATTTGAATGACTGAAATACATCTTTTCACAAGTTTTTTTCAGTTGGATTCATATCTAAATGTTATGAAATCACAATTATAACAATAAAAATTACTTTGTCAAAGTTTAACATTTTTTGTGCAGGGCAAAATCAGTTTTTCAATAATAATTTTATAATAAAAATAATAAAATAAATAATTTTTATTTTTGTGTGCGCGTGTGTGTGTGTGAGCATGTCCATTTTATATTGGGGATGTTTTTTGTATTTTTGGAAGTGTGCCACTTCATTTCTGTCTGTGTGTGTTGTGCGTTGTTTCTCATTCTGAGAATGGATTTTGTCCAGTTTCTAACTGGGGTCTCTGTGGGTTAAATTATTGATGATATTATTGCAGAACTGATTTTTTTCAGTACAAAAAATGTTAAACTTTGACAAAAAGTAATTTTTATTGTTATAATTGTGATTTCATAACATTTAGATATGAATCCAACTGAAAAAAACTTGTGAAAAGATGTATTTCAGTCATTCAAATAGCACATAGCAAATAGTGGAGCTCTGCAGCCATCTACTGGTAAAAATGTTAGTTGTTTTACTTTTATAACTGCATTTTCCAAAAGATGGGCAAAAATCTTACACTAAACCATGTCAAATTATCCATGTTATCCACATGAATGAAAGTTAGAAATCTGGGCCTTTTATAAAGTGAATTTTACATAAAAAGCTGCTTTTGCATAAAAACCTATTTAAAAAAAATATTTTTTAATTTATTTATATAAATTTAAAAGATATCACAAATCCTCCAAAAACTGCACAAATGTTGAGTAAAAACATTAATAAACAGAATAAAATTATATTGCTTTTTAAAAAATATATTATATTGTTACAAAATTGCATTTTGTTGCCGGGGTCTCCAGAGACCCCGAAGACCACGAGTGTAGTCCCTTAAACGAAGACCGCACAAGGGCTAGAATGGCGCTTTTGGTGATTCACTTTCGAGTCAATCAATCAAGTCTCAGCTTTTAAATAAGGTATATTAAAGGCTTGTTGGACATTAAGAACAAGGCACACCAAGAACGTAAGGGAAACTGCATTATGAGCTCATTTTTTGACCCAAAGCAAAACTCTAAACATTGTATTTGGCCACAGCAAAAGTTTCCATATCAATGACATCACCATCCACTTCATCATGCCAGTGTGCTTCGCCTGTGCCTTTTCATATTTAAAAACTAACACTGGCTTGCATCAAGACCGAAGCTCATGAGGTTTAAAGTTCAGTTCTCATTAAAACCTAACTTGAGGGTAGAGACCGTTCCAACCACGTCAGGACTAGATCAAGAGCTGGCTTTTCCCAGAATGCCCTTCACCAAAGTCTAAGCAAATCTCTCTCTGTTAGGATTTTTCCATCCCTGATCATAAATGGAGAACTAAATGATTCCTAGCATTCCAAGTGAGAGCGAAAGATGACCTTATTGTCTTCATTTGAACTCAAAGCTTTTTGCAGAGCATTTAGTGTCTCTACTACAGAAGAACACTTCAGTGAGAAACAAAATAGCTGAATAAATGTCTTTAAAAAGGTACAAATAAAACAATATTAACATGAATACACTAGTCATTAAATAATAGTTAAGGTTTCTTGAATGAGTCCATCAAATATCATCTAGATTTCAAAACAAGTACTGCTCCCTTTTTGAAATTCTGAGCTAAATTAAAGAGGAAAAATCTAGAAAAAGCATCGAAGGAACACGTGGCTTGCAGGCTCAGATTTCTGTAGCTGAATCTCTGGCAATTATCTCTGCATTTCAGCTTAGCAACAACAAAACTTCCTATTCTTCATTCTCCCTCCTTCTCTTGCCTGAGCTTTTCTTACTGTATAACTGTTTACTGAGAACCTCTGTGAAAGGTAATGTGGGTAAGACAGCAATATAAACACTCGTCAGGCATAAACACTGAGATAAAACATACAAGTTTGGCATAGATGGTTGTTATTCTGCTTCATTATGAAGGTACTGGCTGTGGGGACCCTTAAAGCTGGAGGTGCCTGTGTCAGGAATCCTGCCACATGCCAAAGCCTAACTAAAAATAAAAAATAACCAGGGTCCAAAATTAACTTTGTGCCACAATGACAGGTGAATTGAGGAACTTTTATGGCCATAAATATTTTCATATAAGAAATATACTAGCAAAGATATTTTATTGTGTTGCTATGACAATATATTTAGTTGTTTTTCTCTTGAATATTCGCAACTGGTACTGCAGGTAATCACACAAAAAATAATGTTTTGGTGGTTTAAAGCCAGGAAGGTCTCACCACTTTCACTGTCGTTATTAGGACAATATAAGAAAAACTCGAGGTGAGGTTCAGACTACCGTTCTTACATTACACTTACATTTAAAATATGCATTATGTTGCTATTCCTAACAAATTATCGGACAACTGGTTACTGAAAGTGAATTCTTATTCATATTTTGATCAATTTGGACTCCGAAAATATCCTTAGAATATCATATATAACGAAAAAGTTCTTAAAATTGAGCCCTCAATTGCGGTTTACAGTACATTTCAATGTTTTTGATGCGATACATAATACATTCACTCACAGAAATGATCGAAAATGCTGCAGTTTGAGTTTGAAGATACAATACTGTGTGTAAAACATTCAAAAGTTTGGGATCAGTAGGATTTGTAACAGAAATTAATACTTTTATTCAGCAAGGATGCATTAAATTGATTAAAAGTGACTTTTAAGTTGTAACAAAATAAATACATTTCAGATAAATGCTGTTCTTTTGAACTTTCTATTCATCAAAGAATCTTGAAAAAAAGGTTCTTCACAGTTTTTACAAAAATATTAAGCAGCACACCTGTTTTCAATATTGATAATAAGAAATGTTTCTTGAGCAAATCATTATATCAGAATGACTTTTGAACGATCATGTGACACTGAAGCCTGGAGTAATGATGCTGAAAATTCAGCTTTGAAATCACAGGAATAAATTACATTTTATAATATATTTAAATAGAAAACCGTTGTAATAATATTTCTCAATATCACTTTTTTACTATATATATTGTACAAGAGACTTGTTTCAAAAACATTTAAAATCTTACAAACCCCAAACTTTTGAATGGTAGCATGCATGTATGGATGTATGTATATACACACATACAGTTATGATATATGGAATACATACCATAAAGTAAATTGCTTGGAAGAAGCCATTGGTGAGTAAATCTTTTCTCATTGGTGAGAAAAGTCAATGTATTCAGATTAAACACAGTGATCCAAAAAACCTCCGCCCGACACATTCTTTCATGGTTATAAAAATCATGGCACAGTGTTGTAGAGTGGACAGCTTGGCCACATCTCTTAACAAAGGCTCGCATGAGCATCAGACAGATGAAACTGTAAACAATCTACTAACAAACCTCCTAACATCCCTTTTTGAAGGCTAGAGGAGGCCGTATCTGTGGTGTCTGCACTCATGTTTTGTTAGAGGGATGCTTTGGCTGTTGTGTGTCATTTTGAGCTGATTTATTTTTGGGGTAGCAGGGAGGAGAGGTAGCGGACGGGGGGTGACAGAACTCCTTGATGGTTACGGTGAGGAGGTTAGCTGTGATATCCGTAACGACCACATTGGCACATCGGGATGTCATGTCAGGATGCCAGTCCAAATCTTCCTCTTCCTCCGATGGCTCCTCCGACACGGGAACCTCTGGGACCTTGAGCGGCCGACGGCCAGAGAAGGGATGCCGTCTCCGCAGTCGCCTGTCCATTTCATGAGGTACGGAAAGGTCTAGGATGTGTTCGTTGTCTTCTGAAGATGATGAAGCTGAGGAGGAAGAGGAAAACATAGGAGAGGATGGAAGAGCAGAAGGACCCGAGCTGTTTTTGGATGCCACGGGTTGAGCGCCCACTTTGTGAAGGGCAGGATCTTGGGTGTTTGTTGCAGAGGTCTTGGGTGGCAATGAGGAATGCTGGGATTGGGTTTGTCGCAGAGAGGGTGGCTCGCCATCCGAAACTTCCGAGCTCGAGTTTGACGGAGGCAGTTCATCATTGAGAGTCTGACCTTTGGAAACATCCAGGACCTTTGAACTTTTGGAGGAAGAGAGATTGTTTGTGTTGTTGCGACTCTCTCCGCTTTGAATCTGGTTCTCTGCATTGTTCAGAGAGTGAGAATCGAAGAGTTTTCCGAAAACTGGAAACCCAGAACTTCTAATTGGGGACTGGATTCCTCGGTAGGACACTTCTCCAAACCGCCTGTTTTTACCAATCACTCTATTCCGGGATGGAATTTTCTGCCGCCCGAAATGGGACTGCTGGGCAGCGGGCATGTGTGTCCTTCTACTATTAGCAACTCCGCCATTCCCCGCCTTGTCAACCACTTTGAGGTTCAGAATAACACGTCCCTTCTTCACTTCCCTGGGTTTGACTTTTCGATTGAGAATACGGACCGTTTCCGAGAACGGACTGACTGTCGGACGGGACGAAAAAGGACCAGAGGGACCGACCGTTTGGTCCGGGCGGGGCAAGGGGCGACGTGCCATGCGATGGCAGCGGTGAATGTCTTTTTTCAGTTTGGGCTGAGCAGCGCCCGACTGCAGTTTAGCATTAGATGGGGCAGTTGGGGTGTAGGACGGAGCAGCTGAGGGTGGAGGAGGAGGCTTGGAATGCGGCTGAGGACGACTATGCTTGAACTCCGGGACTCTTGGGGAAGTCTCTGCAGCCTGCGCTCTTGACTAAATAATTGGGAAAAAGTCGAAAATTATTCACAAGAGTTAGTTCACCCAAAAATGAAAAATGTCGTTCCACACCTGTAAGACCTTGTTCGTCTTCAGAACACAAATTAAGATATTTTTGATAAAATCCGACGGCTCAGTGAGGCCTCCATAGACAGCAAGTTAATTTAGGGCTAAACGATATTGGAAAAAACTGACATTGCGATATTTAGTTTTTCTGCGATATGAAAAAATAATTCACCAGATGACTTGAATAGCTCTATTTGGAAAGAATTAATCATTCTAGGATGATTGGGGTGATTTAGGTGAGTGAATAAACATAGAAAATAATGAACGAATTACAAGCATAGATAAATATAATAGAACAAAGATACAAATGAAATTAATAGTGCTTTATATTTTCCAGATAAGTAACAGCATTCAGGTAGAGAAATTGAATAAGCAAATGTAAAATAATATTGCATAGTCTCACAGTATAAATTAAACATAATTAACCTGTGTTAAAACTACAAAAGTGATTTCTCTCTTTGTCTTTTGTTGTTTGATTGACATTCATGACACAGAAAGCGTCAGGGGCTTCTGTCACTTTAAGACCGAATGCGCGGCGCGGATACATATTACTGTTACACATTCGGTTTTCTTTCTCATTTGTTTCATTCACCTAAGCCATAATCAATTGTGTTTACGAGGATAGTCGATCTTTTACGTGCCTTTTGACAATTGTTTTCATTTATGTGTCTGTTCAGGCACAAACAGATGCGGGAGAAAACTCGTGAATGTTTAAACTGACAGGATCTAAATCACATTCAAATGATAAACTTTCATTGTATGATGGTCAAACTTTGCAATTAATCAGAGAATCATGTGCGTTTTGAACCGTGGTGTCCCTATGGCGATCCCTATACTAGACATCCCACATCCTGCGATGTGACCATTGCGAATGCACACATCGCAATTTCGATATATCGTGCAGCCCTATTACATTCAAACGCCCAGAAAGCTACTAAAACATATTTAAAACAGTTGATGTGACTACAGTGGTTCAACCTTGATATTATAAAGCAACGAGAATACTTTTTGTGCACCAAAAAAACCCAATAATGACTTTATTCAACAATTTCTAGTGACAGCCGATTTCAAAACACTGCTTTGAATCTTTTGTTTCGAATCAGTGATTCGATTTACCTCAAACTGCCAAATTGCTGAAATTACGTGACTCTGGCACTCTGAATCACTGATTATTTTGTTTTTTTGAAGTTGAACCTCTGTAGTCACATGAACTGTTTTAAATATGTTGTAGTACCTTTCTGGGTGTTTGAAAGTGTTAATTATCTTGCTGTCTATGCAGGCCAAGAGATTTCTGTCCCAACCAATGAGTTTGATCTCGCATGTAAAGCAAGTACACTGAAAATATTTGGTGTAGAAACAATTTTCATGTAGAAATTGGTAGTAAATTTCACAATTTATTTCAATTTATTAAAATGCATAATAATCGGTTTTATTTACAACTTCAACATTTTTTTTTCAGAATGTAGGCTACATATGAGCTCCTATTTATCATATATGATGTGCTATGTGTACATGCGTTGATCAATATTTATATGTGAATAAAAGCCTAAATTAAAAGCATTCATCATAAAGCAAGCATGTCTTCAGATTTTAAACTGCTCGATTTACATAAAATTCTTTTACAATGTTTTTATGAACCTTTAGAAGCGTCAAAGTCATGGTTTTGACTTATAATGGAGGGACAGAAATCTCTCCAGTTTCATTAAAAATATCTTCATTTGTATTTCAAAGACAAAGTCTTATGGGTTTGGAACATGAGAGTAAGTAAATGATGACAGTTCTCATTTTTGGGGTGAACCAACCCTTGAAATATTTTAAAAGCATATTTCCAAAACAAATTCACTAAATGACTTTGAACGCCACAAAACACATTTATTTCCATGTTAGTTGGTATTGCTGACATACCTTTAGAAGCAGCGTTTTAGGTTTTGGGCCTCTCTTTTTAGGTCCGTACATCTCTTGCTCTCGCTCTCTGAGTAAAAAGACGAGTTGTTCAAGGGTTTGAGATAATGTCAGTGTTTGTGCTTATATACTGAATGGTTGTGCCAGTTTGAGCTTTTTGAAGAACAAAGTACCTCTGAGCACAAAGCATGACTACATAAGTTTTACTTTAGATGTGTGACTCAAGTATTCATGTGATGTGGATAGAGATGACTGCTTCCTGTGGGTATGCAGGAAAGAGCCTGTCTAGCTTTGACTCAAGGAGACCACTTCAAATAGAAGCATCAACGGTCACAAACGTATCTAACGCTCATGATCGCATGAGAAGCTAACATTTCGTAACTTGTCTATTTCTTTTCAAACTGTTAATCAGGGGAGAATCATTAACAACCATAAACATTAACACTCACTTTTGTTCAAACGCTGCAACGAGTCGTTCATCTAAGATGTTCTCCTCAGGTTCCCATGTGCTATACCTGAAAAATATACAGATCATTCAACATCCACCACCTATTTTATATACACAAGCTTAACTAATGATATAAACATATTTCAGTTCACTCACTTTATTGCCCATCCTTTCCATTTCACTAGGTACTCCATCCGTCCCTATGGAAAAGACAAATCAGTTCCCAACATTTCTGAAATATATCTTTCATTATTTACTCTCCTTCATGCCATTATAATCCCGCATGCTGTTATTTTTCAGTGGAACCCATCAGTGTATTTTTTTTAAGGAATCTTTACTCAGCTAATAATGTAATAATTTAGGCAATTAATTTACAATCACTAGGACAAACTAACTGCATTCTCTAAATTGTAATGTTGACATGCATTCTCTGTAAAGCTGCTTTGAAACGATATGTATCGTGAAAAGTGCTATACAAATAAATGTGAATTGAACTGAATATACAGATGATTTTCCATATTTTTTTTAAAGCACTGAAAATCATAAAAGTAGTAGCCCATATTTATTAATCCATCATTAAAAACGCTTGTCCTATTTAGAGTCGAGTGGAAGTTGTCCATATGACAAAGCTATTTTAAGACTATAGTCACATGGACCACTTTTAAGATATTTTATGCTTTATTTGCTGGAACTTGATAGCCCCAGTTCACATTCACGCCCATTAGATGGAAAAGCAAAGATTCTTAAAAACTATGGAATAACCGTGGTTTTTTTGGTTTTATTTGTAGTAAAACCATGGTTCATTTTTGTACGGGTCAGGCATGACTCTTAAAGGAGCAATATGTAATATTTTCTGTCCGCTAGAGGCCTCTTCAAAACAAAGGCATAGCTTGATGACGCCAAGTTTGAGCGAAGAATCTTGGGACATGTGGTCTTCACCTCACAGCCGGTGCAAAAGAATAGGGATTGGACTCGGGAAGAAATCATGTTCATGGATGCCATTATTAACGTTACTGTAGTATGAAGCAGAGCAGGACTAAGTGTTTTGCGGGAGCTGAACAAGGCCGCTGGAGCGATTGCGCAACATACGCCTCACGAGCAGCGGGACTTTTATTATGACACAGTCGCCGGCGCTGCTTCCGCTTTTCCGGTCATGAGTATGAGGTAACACAGCTCTGTTTATCATATTAGATACATTTGAGTGTGTTGAAAATGATGTTATAACGTTACTCTGTGTGTTCGCTCGGCGCCTGCTGCCAGACACTTGTTGCACACTGCAGTAAACTAGATCGATTTTAGAATATCATATTAAATGCTGGATGGCTTGTGTTGATAAATGGCATGCAATTAATTTTAAAACGTATTGTATGATGGAGAAAATGCTGTATTACTGTTACTAAAAATAAAGCTGCATCTGATTATGCTATGTTAGCTACTTCACAAAATAGTGTTTTTCTCTGAGGCATGGTAAAGCATGGTACTCGCAAAAAATCAAGAAAATTAGATTTAAACAATAAGACTAAACGTGTTGAGCTATATAACAAAAATGTGTTTTCTGTCTATAAATAGTAAATATCAAAACAGTTGTTCCCTTGTCTATTAAAACATGTAAATATTAAAGCGTCTTTGGTGTTTCCATGGTTTCTACAAAATAAAACCGGAAACCGAGGGTAACGCGGGTATGACGCAACTGACAGGCGACTCCTCACACGTCCGGTAGCCTTGGTTAAAATTGCAATTTTCTCACGTTTTACAAATAGTTGGAAACATTTGGGATATTGTAAGTACTCAACTGAACAAAATATATAACACTTGGCCTAGTGGTTTTTGGATATTTTTCTGCAAAAATATTACATATTGCACCTTTAAATTCTCATTAGGCTACCCCATAAATGAACGATTAAAAGATGCCCATTCAGTAATGAACTCCATCAAATGTATGCTCATGCGTATTATAACACCATATGCAAAGTTCGTTCATATTTTTAACTATCAGGAGATGTTGGTGATTTGACAACCAAAATGTAACCTGCTGTACAGAAAACAAAAACAGAGACTTGAACGTAAAAACTAGTGGTTGCTACGCGACGCGACGCCACCGATACAGACCGCAAATATTCCCTTATAAATGACCGAAACTGTACAGATGTATAGTGTTTGATTGATTTCAACGCAATGTAAACAGCCCCGTTGTTTAGGCTACAGCGCTAGCGTTCCAGTTTTGTAGCGTCGCGTCGCATCATTCCGCACGCCTGCAGTGTCGATGGGGTGTCAGACGAACCGGCCTTTGTCAAAAATTTGCACTCCGAGTAGACACAAAAAAAAAAAGCTAACGCGCTAACAGCACCAGCTCCAACTGGCGCCACTCCAACCTAAACAAACGTACACAGTACCCTGAGCTCAAAATCAAGCAACTCAGTCCAGTTAGTTGTGTATGAATGCATACACAAATGCGCGTAATACGCTTAACTCGAGCGGTTTTATGGTTGCATAGAAAGCATGGTGCTCTAATGCAGTTCAGTGCACTGCAGGGCTGAAGTTAAGTGCGTCTGTAGGCCGCAGTGAAAGGAAATAAAATGAGTTTTAATAAACAGACTGACCTTACGGACGCGGCGCTTCAGGATGGCTTCAGCGGCAAACACACGGTCGCCTGCCGCAGATAGCTCCATCTTTAGTGGGACAGCAGAGACGGGTTCTTCCGCGGAAGCGATGGAAAGATCCTGCGCCGTGGAGGAGTGAACCAAACACAAAACACACACATGCGCCCGCGCGCCTCTGACAATACGGCCCATACAAGGAGGGACACTGATCGAGTTCACTGAAACTGGCGGGGGGGAACAGAAAAGGAAGAACAATGGTTTTGTTGACATGGGTATTGTTATTATTAAGGCTAATACAACTAATAATGTCTATCTATCTATCTATCTATCTATCTATCTATCTATCTATCTATCTATCTATCTATCCAAATATTGATACTTTATATTTATAGTTTTTTTATTTTATCATATTACATTTTCATCATCATCAATAATGAAACTACTAATTATGATAATAAAACATTTATATAATAAATTATATACACTACCATTCAAAAGTTTGGAAACATTATTATTTTTAATGTTTTCGAAAGAAATCTCTTCTACTCACCAAGGCTGCATTTATTTGATCAAAAATACAGAAAAAAAACCATAATATTGTGAAATATTATTACAATTTAAAATAGTAGTTTTCTATTATAATTTACTTTAAAATATAATTCCTGTGATGGTAAAGCTGAATTTTCAGCATCATTAAATCCAGTCTTCAGTGTCACATGATCCTTCAGAAATCATTCTAATATATTGATTTATTACAAATGTTGTGCTGCTTAATATTTTTTTATAACGTGATACTTTTTTTCAGGATTCTTTGATGAATAAAAATTAAAAAAAGAGCAGCATTTATTTAAATTAAATCTTTTTATACACTACTGTTCAGTTTGGGGTCAGTATTTTTTTCTTCTTTTCTTTTTTTGGAAGAAATTAATACTTTTTAACGTGTTAAATTGATAAAAAAGTGATAGTAAAGATTTATATTGTTAGAAAATATTTATATTTTCAATAAATGCTGTTTTTTGACTATTTATTCATCAATGAATCCTGAAAAATGTATCCAAAAAATATTAAGCAAAACAACTGTTTTCAACTTTAATGATAACTGAGTATCAAATCATTATATTAGAATGATTTCTGAAGGATTATGTGACACAAAAGACTGGGAAAATAATATTTTAAAGTATATTAAAATAGAAAACCATTATTTTAAATTGTAATAATATTTCACAATATTACTGTTTTTTTCTGTATTTTTGATCAAATAAATGCAGGCTTGATGAGCATAAGAGACTTCTTTCAAAAACATTAAAAATAGTAATGTTTCCAAACTTTTGAATGGTATATATTAAACTTCCTAAAAAGGAAATTAGTGATGTTAAAGAATATATATATATTCTTTAACATTGCTAATTTCCTTCTTTATCCCCTAAATACAATATATATTAAATTTATATATATATATATATATATATATATATATATATATATATATATATATATATATATATTGTATTTAGGGGATAAAGAAGGAAATTAGCGATGTTAAAGAATATAGTTGTTTTCCAAGCACAAGCAAGTTGTATAAAACACTTTTGGGGCCTGTCGCAAATGAAAATAATGAATTTATTTAATTATAACGACAACATAATATATAGCTTGAATGCAATCCAAGTCACTTTAGATACTACACTGAGAAAAATGCTAAAATAGCCTATGGACGATCCAACAGCACTCCTGTCTGCTATCTGTGGTGTGCAGTGTTTACGGCAGGTGTCTAACCTCAGTCACACTTTTATTACTCTGCACTGTTCAATAATTCACAGGCCACACGGGTGACAAT